>NC_091941.1:2082131-2408938 GCF_041260155.1 Ptychodera flava
ACCATTTATTTAAAAAAGTGGGAAAGTATTTCAAATGTGAAAAGTTTTTGTCAGTTTGACAGGAAAATACTGCGTCTTGCCAGATATCAATAAATGAAAGGAACTGCATTGCAAAGAGCTGAATCACATATCTTGTTCCATGTTTGTGTAAAAATTTTAGATTCAATTGAAGATCTTTAAAAGTGGGACAATTTCTGAACACAATTTCTGTAATTTGAAGAAATTTCAACCACTCACCTTAACAGTCTTTTTAGCAAACTGATCCAAAGCTTTACCCTGACTTTCAAAGATTTTTGCATTGGCTTTTAGGAGGTCTTTTCTTTCCATGCCTTCTCTGCGAGGCATGGCTCCAACAAGTATAGCAAAATCAATGTCCTTGAAGGCTACTTGAGGATCAGCTGTTGGTACAATCTCATTAACCAATGGTAGGGCACAGTCCATCATTTCCATGACGACGCCATCAAGAACACCGAGCATTGGTTGGATATCAAGTAAGAACAATGTTACTGGCTGCAATTGAAGAGGAAAAAAATTTAAAACAACCATCTCCATAATAATGTAACTCTATCACTGCAAATATACGGTGATTAAAGCTGTTTCGACTTTTCAAGATTTTTCAATGCTAAGATATTTTATAGCAAATTTCTTCCATGAATCATATTGTATATACCACATTCGATACAATATTTGTAGAAGCAGTTACTTTTTCAATGAACACTTTCCATCAGATCCTCTATGCTTAATAAAGGGAAGAAAGATCTCTACAAGCTTCCCGCCCACCTTTTGTATATGTATGGTGTTTTTGATTTATGATAATACTCCACCATCATATCCTGAACTCTTTCAGGGTCAGATTTGATCTGCTCCCTTCTACAGGATCTCCAACCATCATCTTTTATTTATAAGTTTAAGGTTCCTTGAACGTACAAAAAATAATAATAAAAAGAACACACCTGATTAGGACCAAATACTTCACCTCTTCCTAATGAGTAGAGGAGGGAATAAGCAATCTGTCCTGCAGCACCAGTGACACACACTCTCAGTGGTTCAGCCTGGAAGTCAAAGGAAAAAAGAATTAATGCAACTTGCAAATCACCAATTTTACAAACTCAAAAATTTTTAGAATTTTGTTCATAGCAAAGAGGCAAAATTAATATTGATATTATGTAAGTATCCAAAAGGAAGAAAAATATTACATTTAGCTGTAACAGATGTGCCATCTTTCAATATGATCTACATGTATAAATATAAATGAAGTGTGTAAAGAGATTAATGATGGTATGCCAATGAGCAAGCAAACACGCTGTCTATGATTTCAGCCGTGAAAGACCAGGGTTTTCAACTGGGGCAAATTATCAGTAAAAATGCACAAGGCTACATTCACAAACACCTTTGGAGGGAATGGGAATCCAAAAAAAATTTCTGAGTTTTCCAAATGCCTTCCCTAACAAAGTCAAAGCATATTTAAATGCCCTCTTCTGACTTGCTATGATTTTGAAACCCCCTTAAAATAACAACTGGCCTGAGTTTGGAATGGACAGATTTTTGGGGTGTTTGCTTCTCTTCCAGGTAAGGAGGGTGGTGTTTTGATATATTTTCTCATACAGTAAAACCTTATCTTGTAGAACAGAAAAGCACTGATCACACATAAAGGTTTGGAAATAGGATGACTTCCACCTGTCAGGAACACTGAACATAATTAACATAACTGTATATGCAAGGGACATTAACTGCACCCTTTGGCTGATTTTTCAGTAAATTTTGTTCTATGTATTAACTGCAGTTTCTTGTTATGCTTCCCATGTGCAGCATGCTAGAATAACAAATAATCTGTTTGGCAAAATACTCTGTATATGTGTAAAGACTGTAGTTGTTATTGATGACAAATGAATTCTAGTCCAGAGCTGAATTCAATTTTAATTAATGTTTCCATAGACACATGGAACAAATTTACGCATGAGCAGTTCTATGTGATCTGGGCTGATGCCTATGGGTGTCAGAAAGTACCTGTATGTTTGTGTATGTATTCTTAACAATAAATACACAACAGAGAATATTTTTTCCATACAATTTATGTTTTGTGACTTTATTTCTCATATCAATCAGGGAGTTTCATTTCAAGTCCCCTTTAAGTCCCCTCCCCCAACATACCTTTTATATTTTCAAATCCCCCTCCAGAGGTGTTTGTGAATGCAGTCTAAAATTAGAAGAGTGTGCAAGCATGTTAAAACATCACTACAATTGTGGTAAGTTATTTCACAAGGCATGGGGTCAGTCTGCATTTGTACACAAAATACAGAGATTACATTTCTATGACTTCGAGCATAGGAGGGTCTATGCTTTGTGGGTGCAATTCACGTGACTAAGGTCTCTACCATTGCACTTCAACTTACAGTTCATTGACCCTCAGTCATTAGCATATAACTGGCTGAGCCATGGTCGTCAAGTTGTCAGCACCGACTTTCGAGAAACCCGAAGGCCAGCTGTGCACTTGAAATCTTTTTTTCTTGGCATATGATATCTCAAGAGCCAAATTCATCATCTCATTTCCGCTGTATCCTCTTTTACCGTTAATTTAGACGGTAACCAGCAAAATTCACAAAGCGTATGATATGCATAAGCAAGATTGCCGGTAGTGATATGGTGATGCCCTACATGACACAGAGCATGGTGGTTATGGAGAGAGCACGCACACACGATCACGAAAGGTCATACCTATTCAGCAAACGGCCGCCGCGTCTACACTCGCACGAAAACAGAAAATTCTAGCACAATCCGTTTTTCACGGGCGTTATAGAAAATGAAAGAACCTTACCATTTTGGTACTTTTTGAAAGGTGATCTGGTCCCTTGAACTTCACGTGTTTCGTAGGGCTTCCCCGATACTTCTGTCGTCTGCCTAAGGATGACCTTAAAAAAGTACGGCGACGCACAAGCCTGACAACTATATCATCTAATTAAATAGTGGTCCGCATATCAGTCTCACCATATTTTTCACTAATGTTACACGACTTCAACATATTTAAAAATACTATTGGTATTACGAGTTATTATTTTATTGCTTTCGTTATGTTTATTGGGCGTAGATATATTTTTGTCGGTTGGAACTACCTTAACAGGAACGCGGATATATTAAAGAAAAGTGCGGTAATGCGGGGGAAGTCATGTATGTAACACGTGAATACTAATTGATTCACGGCTCTGTTACGAGGTGATCAGTGCTGTACTCCGGGCCAGGTCGCAAAATAATTGTCTTGTAAAGTCAAGATGGAGGAAACAGATATCGACGGTAGGAATGAAGAGGTAGGAACATTTTTTAAATACAGCGATCGATGATAAACCCTGTCGAAGTTTGATGCATTGTCGACAACCGAGTCAGTGCTAGTATTGAGTTATATAAAATTGCCCTGGCGCTAGCGCTAGGCAGGTTTTTTGATAGTGTACGCAGAGGGCGCAGTCCTCTTCTGATTTCTGTACAGTAAATTTCTGATTCAACACTTTGAGGTGATGTTGAGGAAGCAATGAATGGTAAGTCAGTGTTTGTTATGTACATCTAAGTAAAACTTCATGAAAATGGGATACTTCAGTGCTTCAGTAGTTTCTCTAGAAAGCTGGATATAAAAAGGAATAATCAAGTCAGTGTGTGTGGAAGGGGGTCATGCAATAATAATAATAATAATAATCTTTATTACCCTTAATCATAATAATATTACAATTCAATGATGAATGTACATCTGAGTTGTGCTGTGATAAAGGGTAAATGGAAACGGAAAATAGCAAATGCTAGTCTAGTCCGTTCCCAAAGCCATTTGATGTTAAAGCAAGGAAACGAAGAAGAAAAAAGAAACTGAAGTATATCGAGGGTAGTGTACATGAAAGTAGTGGGATTGCAAAGTAACCTAATTGTAACAAAGTAACTAAGTGAATAAAAGAACAACTACATAAATAAATATATAACTAAATAGATACATTACGAGTAAGTAGAAATGCGTAAAAAAGAAAACGATAAGAGAGAAAAAAAAAACGTATATAAATATATATATATTTAAATATGATATACATATATGTAAAGTTGAATATAACTCTTCATCACTTAAAAAAAACCCAAAAAACAATCGTCATGCAAAATTTCAAAGGTCAACCATGAAGCTATTAAATCAAATGATATTGACTATGCATGAAATGAAGTCTAGAATCTAACTAGCGGAGATTATAGGGTTGCATCTATTTGTTTTATTTGTACACATGATGTCAAATTGAAAAACAGCCCTTTACTGTAAAGCTCTATCAGCTGTAAACATGTCACATGTTTTTCATAATTGTCTAGAATATAGTTTCTTGTGCTGCTCCCTATAACTAATCAAAATGCTTAGTCTTGTACTTGTGAAGTTGTCAATGCACACTGTATATTATTACCGCTAGTCAGGACTGAACTTTATTTGTCAAAAGAAAAACATTGCATGTTGTGTACAGTGTGTTGGTCGGCAAGGCTGATTCTAGTATGATACTTTGTGTATCAGCAAACATGTGGGAGAAGAATAAAGACAAACCTGTGTGAAAGATGAAACAATAATGAAAATATTCTCAAAAGTTGCCACTATTTATGGTTTCCTAACCAATGCATAGTGCACTGCAGTATTAAATACTCCATTGGCTTGCAAGAATAAAGATATGCTGTATTAAAGGGGAACTTCACCAAAGCTGATTTTTACCAATGTGCCAGCTTTGGGATCACTTATTCTGCAAAAGCCATTTTCGCCATTTATAACTCATGTGATTTTTTACAAAAAAGGGATAAAAATAGTGGCAGAAGTTGCAGTTTAGGGCTTCATCAACTTCATGTATTTTGAATCAGGGGGAAAGTGCCAAACTTGGCGCTTTCATCACATGATATGGCAGGGACCATCTTCCGATGGGTATTGCATTGTCTTTCACCTTCACATCAGGCTGTGCATACTATTGTTTACGTCAAGCAAATATGCCAGCCTGGTGAATTCCCCTTTAATCTTGCCATTTTCTAGAAACCTAAGCAAAGACTCTAACCTAACCAAACCATATGACTTTAAAAAAAGCATCAACATTTTGACTTCCAGACATGATTGCTCGTTTTTAGCTTTGTTAAAAACCAACTTTTGTCCTTCATGATTTGAACATCATTTGCAACATCTTAAAAATCTAAACAAAAAGTGATATCAATATACAAGTATTGCATCATCTCATAATACTTTGAAGTCTGAAATTTATCCATCATAAAATAATGTGAGCAGCTATCATAAAATAATGTGAGCTGCATATGAAGTCAAAGAATAACATATATTACCAGGCAATTTTATCTCTGCTAAACAGGTTAATTTGGGCTCCAGTTTTTTCCAGCATTTTTCTTGTCAACATGTTTTTTAGGAAAACTGAAATACTTATGAATATGTATGGCTCTGATCTTACTAACCGACTTTCCTGCCTTAAACTGAAATTATGAACACAAAAATGTCTTGCAAACTTGTATGAATATATTTCTAGCATACATTTTACAGCAGGAGACAAAAATGGCACTTCCAGTCCCAGTGTGAGACAAACTGACGAGATCTTTTGCATCATCAGAGATTGAATATTTCATATTTTTACAAGGCTTGACAGTTCTAAACATTAATACATTATTCCCTGTACATTTTTCGATTTCTTAGTACAGATTTATAATATTCCTCGTTTAATATCCTTTTCCATACTTATATGACCATGCATCTACTAAATGTGTGTAACCAAATGTATGAGTAAATCAAGTGAGATAATTTGCCAATAACCAGACAATTTTCTAAATCTACTAAGTTTGATAAAATCATTGTACTTCTTTCTTCACAGGCTTTCTTTTTGTTTAGGACGCCATGTACTCGTACAGCCTTTCTGACTGGCATTGGAGGTGGTTTCACACTGGGACTTGCTCATTTTATGTTTTCTAGTAAGTGCACAAACTCACAAATTCACTCCGTTTCCTTCAACTAAAAGATTATTTTGGTAGTACTTCTCAGGCCAAAGGATTACTTCATGATACTCACACAATATTTTTTGTAAAATTGAGTATGCTTTCTTCAAAGGTAAACATGGATCTTACAGTATTCAGTATTACTGCAGTAGACTTTTTAAATGACACAGAGTCTGAAATTTTCATCAAATCACCCAGTCTTAACCTATAATGCCCTTTACATTTTAGAATAACCGATAGCTTATGATTGAATATATATACCTGAACACTTTATGGGTGTTTCAATATTAGTTTCTCTACACACCTGTGACTGAAGATTTTATGGTTTGGAGTGGGTAATACTGTGCCCCTATTTCCTTGAGCAAGAAAACCTAAAATCCATGTTATTCCTCATAGATACATATATCAAGTTTCATTAACCCATCCTATGTCTATCAACAGGAAAGGGAAAACTTTCTTTCATATCAAGTATATTTTTTGGAAATATCATAAATGTGCAGTATTTAAATTTTTTCCTTTCACAATAAAAGCAGGTGGACCTGATGTTGTCCAGTCCAACACATGAAGTTCTTCTTTGACATCAAAGAATGAAATGAAACGATCGCATTTTGCGATCGTTTCATTTATCGTGTCTAAAACTGGGGTCGAATATATGCATGGTCACCAATTCATTCATTCAGTATCTTTCAACATGTCAAACAATATAAGTAGTATCTCATATCAAACAAAATTCATGAAAAATGGCCAACTTTGTTCCTTTAATCAATATTTTCCTTACTTTCTATTCAGGTCGTGTCAAGAGGTCAACAGATCTTGCAGTATATTCGTTTGCAGCCATTACACTTGGAACATGGTAAGAGAATAGGCTTTTTATGGTAACGTGTTTACACTGCAAAGGCATTCAGTGGGCTTGTGACTTAATAATCTTAATAATGGACTTTGACACAATGTCACTGTGTAGTGTACAGACAGACAAAATGGATAGATTGGACTTAACAATGAATCACTTCTCATCCTGAACATTTCTCTCAAAAACCTGACATCCATCATCCACTAATTTTGACAGTTGCAAACAACAAAAACGACAAACAGGACAACAGAGATGGATACACAAAATACAGAGTTCCATCAGTTGTACTGTTCATTGCTATTGATAAGCTGAGAAGTATTACACTTTATTTAATACCGTCTTTTGATTCTTCAGGATGTACTGCCGGTATGATAGAGCCAAGAAAAGACTTGCCCAAAAACGAGTCAAAGATGCAGTAAGACAGGAAATTCGACTTGAAAAAGTACATCAAACAATGTCATCCTCCCCAGAAACAACAGATGCCAAGCTGGATTCAACATGACACTGAGAATTGCAGGGACTGTGTGAAGGACTTGTAAATTTGAGTGATAAAATAATTGAAAACGCGGTACAGAAACTGAATTTCAGACTTTCAAAGACATTATAAGGAGACTCTGAAATGTGGATGTACATGCTGGTCATCACATTTATCAATCTTTTTTCAACCCTCAGCAAAATTTAATGTTTTAGTGTACTGTGTGCTGTCATTAATTTTCGATAACCCTCTGATATTTTCTTCCTCTGCTGAAACACAGTCTGTATCTTATTCATTTGTGAAGTTTCTTGGATTTGTTTTTGGCCCAAACCATCATCAGCATTACCACAATAGAAAAATGTCTTACCAGGTAAAATACTAAAACTGTAAGCACAGCATATTTATCTTCGTTTTATAGACAATAGATTTGCAAGTTAACTGAGGTGGTGTTTGTACCTTTAACTGAAGAGTGTCTTGCTAAATGCTACCATTGTCAGAGTGGGAATGCCTGACATGTTCACAATGTGTGACTTCAACCAGCAGTCTCCAATATAAGTAATTGTCCAGAAACCAAGCCAAGTGTCAGATCACTAGACTGAAAGATCCATCGCTCGAGGATGCTCTCTACGCTTCTGGAGGTGCGTTAAGAGCGCCCTCGAGAGACTGATATCTCAGTCTATCAGATTACATGCTGCAATAGAACTTATTATCTGAAAACTAAGCCAAGTATCAGACAGAGATGTACAGATAGACTGATATTACCTTAAAAGTTGTTTATTTTGCCTTATTTTTGAAATAATAAAAATAAATACAGCATTGTACATAATGTGATACGGGCAGTAGTATTTACCAATACAACACAAATGATTGACAGAGTCGTCTTTCTAGTATTCCATCTTTTTCTAGTAATCCATCAATTTACATGGTTTCACGGCTTGATAAACTGCATACGTAATTGCCATAGCAGCTGGTATGGATATCTTCAGAAGAGTTCATAGGTTTGCGTGAAAGTTTCTGTGAACTATGTGCTACCTATGTGCTTCTGCATCATCACCTGGACAGTTGGCAAGGAGATCATTGCAATCTGAAAGAAATGGCACATGGAAACTTGAAAATTCAACTGACATACACTAGAAAGCCTCTACTTCAAAGTTAAAAGCCCTGACAACCTGGAGAATTTGTACAATTTTCTACAATACTCAAATTTTTATGGCGTTATGATAATGAATTATGAAGACAAAATGAATGTATACAGGTCATGTGCGATTCTGAAATAACTGAGCTCACAAAGACTGTTATGAGTTCACTCATCCAACAAACCCTGTCAATTTCTTTTTCCTAAACAAATTAATTGGTGCATGCGACATATTTGCAGAGTTTGTCTGCAGGAAACCTTACCATTGTATGCAGTACCACACCAAATACAATAGTAGTGCGTCTTTCTTAAGTAGGTGGTTAGTTCTTGTAACTTTTCTGATACCTAAGTAACAAATAAACAAAGAAGCGTGAAACTAAGCAAAAATGTTTTATTATTTTCTGAGGGAAAAGTGAAGTCTTTCACATAAGTCTTCAAATGAGTAGAATGACTCTTTTGTCATTGTACAAGATGGATATAATCTTTCAAAGAGGTGTGCACTTTCTGAGGAATCAAGTGCAAGGTACATGATACACACAGCCTTTTTCTAAGGGTACAACAAGGCAATCCCATCTATTCAACTTCATTGAGAATATTATGGTATCTTACTGTCAAGTCACTTCCTGGCTCCTCTTCCTCCTCCTCTGCATCTTCTCCTTCCTCCTCACTTTCATCACTTTTGGGGGTTTTGTAAATTGGCCAGAACCATGCTACATCTGGCTGTTCTACATCCTGGAAGACGGAACCACACCACAGGAAGAAAACATTAAAGGAATACTGATGATACCAATGTCATTGCAATATTTACTTAAAAAGTGATCAAAATCATAGTATACCCGATTAACACTGCGCCTGACAAAATAGTATCTTTTATCAGGTTACATACTAATGAGATTAACTACAAGTTTGCTAGTGAAATAAAAGTCCAAATATGTGATGTGAGTACTCTATTTGTGTGTTGTTCATTGTGGTTATAGGACACGCTCAAGCGCGAGTAGATGATAACTCCAAAGAAGATTTATATATGAATACGTGCTAGCTAAGCCAATCATAGACCTCACATAATGAACGTCATGGCTACCGATTACTAAGATTCATTATGACATATTAATGTACTTTGTGATACTTATTTGCTAAATTAAAGGAACTTATGCAATAATAACAGAACCCCATGACCTCGCGCAGCATTTAAGTTGTGATGCAGCATATCTTGCAGTTCTTTTCATGAGTGATTTAAAATATCTTTAGTTTCCCTCAAAATGCTTCTCAAGGTCATGAGATTCTGTCATAACATTACGACTTGACTGAAGTCTTCAAATCATATTGCACATGCAGTTAAAGACAGTGTTCCGATGAATGTGAAATGGTATTGACATTCGACTGAAGAGGTGTGCTTGAGAACATTTTGTAACAGTGACTACCCAAAATAGCATTAAAGAAAACTCTCTTCTAATTGATTTATTCATTACCAGCTAGATTTATTCTTGTAATGTAATGTACCTATTTAGTGCCTTGAACTGAAAATAACTCAACAAACTGAGAACAATCATGAAAGTAATAAAAAGAAGATAAACAAAACTAAGCATTTAGAGTACATGACGGTAACTTAAAAGTTAAATGTATTTTATCAATGGTCACTCTTGTGTACTTCATTTGAATAGTGTCTACGGCTATTAATATGAATATTATCCATGAGCAGTCAGGTGCATTGGCAAAGACACCATGACTGGAGATAAACTGTGGACTGAAAGTACTATTATTATGGTTATCAGGTATGTAAATAAGTATGAATATTAAGATCAGACAAACCATATATTTTGAGAGGACTTAGCAAGCAGCTTGGGGTAGAGCTTGACTTCTCTGGTCAAAAGTGTGAAAGAAACATGACTGAACCTGTCTTCCTGTACATACTACAGTACATGTAGCACAATTATGTAAATTACTGAGGACCTACATATCAGGCTCATTGACACTGAGCAATTAGTGTTTGTTCCATCGTATCATTTATACAGTGCCCAAATATGCACTCAAATTTCATAATCTGCAGAGTTTATGCAGTCGTTACTGCTGGGCCTTTAAGGTAGCGGTAAAGGCTATTTTTGCACCAATTCTTTTCTCAGAGTTAATGTAAAGTTTCAAGTGTTAGAATCAAGATATTTAGTTCAAATTTTCAGGATAACTCCCTTAGTTAATACTTTCTCCAAAGAATATAAAAATTGTATATTTGTAGCCATGATTTTGAAATATGACACCAATCAATATTAAAATTTAATTTTTCATATTTTTTTACATTAATAATAATTGGATTGTATTAATATTACCAAATTAGTTATAAATATGTTGACACTATTAATTGTAAGATTTGTACGGCAGGATTTGTAGATAAAATTTGTTTTTATGATTTTACATGGGTTTACATATCAAAAAATTATTAAAAAATTCTTTCAAATTTCAAAATGTGATTTTTCAAAAAGTACTTCAAATACAGGAAAATTGTGCCGTACAAATCTTATCTGTAACCTTGTTAATAGGCTGTAAAAATTCCATGTCCATATCTCATTTCAAAGGTTGGATTAAATTGGTATAAAATTATGTACGAAAACTGTGATTCTGTCAAAAATGTTGAAAACAAGCCATATTTGCACCCCTCTTTTGAAGTCACAGAGCAGTCTTTTTGGTTAATCTCACTTTTGACACCTCTTTGACACTCAAAGAATCTAAAAATGCATTTACAATAGCAGTCACGCATTCTGAATGCAAGCACTGCCTTGTCAAACTTTCCTGAAAAACAGTAAAAAATGACTTTCCCTTTTCAAACATTTTTTAAAAGCTAGGGGACCTCTACCATAGTTAATACACTAAGGACTCCCCAACTTCCTCTTATTTGGTCAGTTTTTCAGAAGTTTCAACGGGCTATAACTCTGCAATGCCTATGACCCCAAATGTCTAGTTTTTTTTATTCCACAGAGAATGTTGACTACTTTTATGTTTTAATAGTTTTATTGAAGTTTGTAACTGACGCTCTAGCCTTTACCGCCACCTTAAAGGCATGGTTCAGGCGTCAGATTGTCTTGCCAGGAAATTTACTTACTAGATTACAATTTCAATGGAAAACAAAAGGCTGTGACACCTTCATAATCCTCTTATGGACTAGAACAAACTCGATCCCTGGGATCGATTCCGCTACCTTTAAGGTAAAACAGATTCCAGGCTAAGCATACAGTTGCTTTAGTGCATCTTTTATTTACTGACTCAGTCTGGGAAATGAAAATCTACTAACCTTTGCTCTGTCTAGCTGTTCACATGCTTTTCTACTTTTGTGCAAGTCTTTCTCTGTTTCTCTGTCTGCAAATTTCTCACTCATCCTCTGAAGAAAGTCACCTCTGTCTAGTTCTTCTCTCTTCATTCTCTTCCTCATTAATTCTTGCTGTAATCTCTCACTGACAGCCTGTTGTCTCTTAACAGCAGTTTCTCGACCAAGTCCACCTCTGCCTTTTTAAAATGAAAACCAAAGCCATCATTGTTGCTTTTGATAAATCGTAACTGTAGCACAGAGTCATGACAATTTCACGTGCCCATCCAGGATTACACTGACATACAGTATGAATAGCTAACAGTAAAGTTCTTGTGAGAAAAGAACACCACCACACCCATACTACACATATGTACAAAATTGTCATTTTTCATGCAGCAATGGCCATTGAAACAAAACACTGTCTGATAAAAAGCAGATGTTGCATTTCAGATGCTGATGAATTTTCATGAGATAATGGGCACATTAAGTTTGTTTTATACCAAGAGAAAGGGATTTTACCACTGTGCACCAACGACAGGGGGGATATCAATGTAATGAATAACAAGTTATTTTGACGAGTGTATTTTCCCACACTTACTATTTTTCATGCCAGCACAATGGAAGAAACGACTAGTTCGATGACTACAACAGTGAAGTAGTGAATTTTTATTTATATATGTTTTCTCTCTCAAGTCATTCAGCTAACTTGATCTCCATATTGTTGGTGACAACGTGTAATTGTAATGTAGATGCAGTGCATGAATTTACAATCGACTGCCTGCATCGTTCAGCTGTTCAGGACGTTTGTTTGCACAGCTCATTACAGTCGGAACAATCTGTAAACACATATATTTATATCTTTCGGGTATTTCGCCAAACCTTTGCAGATTTCTAGCTGAGTCTCCAGTTTGGATTGACCAGACCGTTTTGAAGAGCGTTGGTTTCTATGGACGCCACGGTAAAACTTGTGTAGATGCGGTTGAGCATGCGCAGTGGTGTGATTACGTTTCGTTTCATGTGTCAACAATGCCTGACTTCTGGTCCGGACAAGAAGTCATTTTTCACTCCTTTTACTGTTAATCGAGAGGCAGGCTGGGCATTCGGACCTTGCGATTCAGTATCAATTATGGTATACTTTCACATACTAAGGATGTCATTTTAATTAAAAATATGAAAAAAATAGTTAAAAGTTAGCTTTACTGGGGCTTTAACCAACCTTAAAAAAGTATCAGACTCAGAATTTGCTATAAAACTGGCATGCTTGAATGAAAACAGTGACGTAAGTACGTTCATTACCTGTTTTGATTTCCAATGGGACTGGCTCTGACCTCCCACTTTCTATAGAAAATTAAAAGGTTAGAGAAATGTGTATCAAAACCTGAAGAATGATGAACTGACCTATGAACACAGCAAGATTTGCAAGGGCAGTATCACTACATAGATCATGGTCCTTGTACACTGTAATTACGGTACCATTTGAGTTTTAAATGCCTCTAGACAGTAAGTTGACACTAATAAATGGTAATATTATGACTAAGCTTCCTACTCTGAGAAAATCGTTTCGCAAGGAGAGTTTGGAGAAATTACCCTGCTAGAAAATGTCATACCTTCCTTTCCTAGACCCATTCCTTTCTTGTAACCCATCTTCTGTAGCAGAGCAAATCCTTTGTTGTTGGAGCTCAGTTCTTTATTCAATCCTTCCTCCAAGTGCTCTTTCTCTTTCACTTTCAGAGGCTTTGTCTTGCTTTTCAGATTTTTCTCTTTTATTGCATTTTCCTTCTTGTACTGTTTTGCTATTTTATCAGGAACCAAACCGGGTCGTACTGATTCACTGTTGAAATGAAACATTAATCATATCATATTGTTTGAGACTGAACACAACCATCTTCTGTTTTGTGACCGCATTCAAGTACAGTGTAGCAAGTGCAATTTAATTATACTTGCTATGTTCGCCTCTTTGGCAACTAGCCTTCAGCAACAGGAAACTTAGCCACACAGGGAATAGAGCACAGTTACTGTGTTATTCTCCTAGCTTTTCACTTTGCCTATGTTGTTTTTGGTTGAGGATGTACACTTGTTCACTTAAGTCAACAGTTAATACTGCTGTTGATATTGTTGTTTATCATTACAGTATGTCCAACTGGCCCTATTTACACAGTGTTTTTTGTTAAGGCCGGTACACTGGCAAATGTTACCGGGGTTCCCCAGTCATTTTACCGGGGTTCCCCTTGGTATATCAATGCAATCAGATTAGGGGACAGCAGCAATGGTACCGGGGTTCCAAATCATTTACCGATATTCCCAAACCTTAGCAAAACACTGTTACAGTGTTGTCACTTTTCCATTATCTAATACCACCATGGTTGTAAAACAATATTTTTACCTCCATGATACAACAGACATGGGCAAGGTTGAATTTTCTCATGTAACAATGTAAAATAATGAATGATAAACGATAAATATAGCCAGAAATTTCTTTAGTAGTGTACATGATGAGAAAATATAGTCTGTGAGTTGTTCATTAAAGAATTCTTGTTTTGTTAGAAGAAATATGTTTGTGTTGGTGTGTGCCATATGGCAGATTGATTTTGTTAAGAATGTTATTTTTTGGATTTCATATTTTGGACTAACAATAAGTGCAATTCATATTCTGTACTGTTGGTGTTACATTGATTGCAGTACCTGTCAGTACAGTGGGTTTTGGAATAATAGGTCATGCTTTTTCTTTTGTTAGGTCATGATACTTAAAATACAAAATTTTGTAATTATCTTTGTCACTAATAGCGCTGTTCCTGGTTACAGGTTTTTAGTAAATATAGCTACATGCGCATGACACCAGACGCCGCTGCTTGAAATGTAGACAACTTTGTCAGTGTTGCACCCATTACTGTTGTTGGGAGCTAGTACGCTGTGGTGTTCACATTTTTCGTTCAGTGTTCAATGCAATATCTGTATTTTCTTTTTCTTGCATGCATACTGTCTGAAAATGTAAATCTGCGGACAAATAGTAATTTTTGCATATTAATGATGGAAATATCAATGACATCTCTACAAACACCCTGGAAATGGAATTTTCCTGATTTTGGGATACACTCTTAATATTTTCAGATATCATTAATTATGCTTTTTATTCACGACTTCCTTTGCTTCAGTAATGTAGTGTTTTCAAAGACAAAATTCCTGCTAGTATTGTTTACAATATTTTGAAACAGTTGAACCAGGAAGCACAGTTTATTGTTTGACTCTCAGTGTAGTTTACTCTGGCGGTGTGCACGTCCACGACTGAACCATTACACCCGAGGTTTTGTATTTTTCAAAATGTGTCCAAACCACTATCCGTCAATCGACGTGAGAATGTAAACACATTGAATTCCAACGACTGACAATTCTAACAAAGTTGCTAATAATGACAGATAGCATATGACCAATGAATGGTACTATGCACTACACTTCACGCATTTGATCACTGCTTCGTGAACCATCTCTCTTCGCCGCCTAAATACGGCTTACAGCGACACTCCTTACATGAACCAGAAGGGAAAACTTAGCGCCAGCAATCTTACCACTTGAGGAGGAAGGAATCGGACATATAATCCTCTTCGTCAGACGACATTATCGGACAGGAGCGGAGACTGAAAACAACGACGACAGACGTCAGACGACGCTCTCACGTAAGGCTGAACTTATTTTCGGGTTCATGTTCGTAGTCGTATTCGAGTCACTAACGCGAACGCGACATTTCTAGCTCGAAATTTGGGGAGTCGATACTCCCAAATGCGAAAGTAAGCATTTTAAATTTTAAAATATTGTATAAATTCATGAATAATTTTATACTGAAAAAGTTCTAATCGGGAACCAACAAATAACAAGATTATTTGCCCATTACATTGTGAATAAGTTTATTACAAATATTGCTGACAGACATAGAACATACTGGGTTGCACAGAACAATATATTTTGCTCAAAATTATTTCTTTTCCAAGATTCATTCACTTTCCATCAATATGTTAACTCAATATTAACATATTGGTTGGATCCACCTTCTAGCCTGACAAACAGTCGTGAGTGGGTTGAGTCAGAAGTGTAAGTTTATGCAAATCACCAAATTTCCTGGCTTCCTTTGTCTCCGATTGCCAACATTTCAAAAACAATTGAACTCTACTCTGGCTGGGTCAAATTTCGTGAAATTTTCACATGACATTCTTTCAATGTTACATAAAAAAATACTTTTGTTTGGAAACTAAAATTCTCACATTTGGAATAAAATCACTTTAATTTTACTTGTATTGATTTTAATCATTTTTTTGATTGTGTAAAGTCTTTTAAGCTCTGTCATATAAGAATGACAATAGATAATTCAAAACAAAATTGACTTTTTGTCCTACTTAATACTCTATTTCAAACAAGATAATAAATTATATCAAGTAGTATTGACTTATACTTAAATTACTTTTTACCATTAATACCAAAATTGAGGTTTTCTGCCCAAAATACATACCCCTTCATTCTTCAAGTATACTATTGCTACCATACAGAACATTATATTCTCTGCTTTTTGAAAATATATTGTATGAGGGGTTTTCATGTCATCTTTGATAAGAAATGTTACTTTGAAAAAAAGTACATTGATTAAAGTGCAGCACTACTTATGTGAAACTGAAATGAGAATTAAACAATTGTATTCTGATGGAACTTCAATTCAATTCTTGAAATTTATCGAATACTGAAGGCCTACTGTAAATGTCATTCATCTTTCAGTTGAGCAAAAATAAGAAATGAGATAGCAATAATGCAGGTGGAAAATTCTCTTCTCAGGAGTACAACAACTTGTACGTCGCTGTATCCAATCCTACAACAACAATACAAAGATGCATGAACTTGAGATACAATTGTTCAGTTTAGTATCACCGATAGTCTAGTGATATCATAATCATACTGCAGGAGGGTGACAACATTCACACTACAAATATTTACTTTCAAAAAACTTGCATTCTTTATTAATAACAATACTGAAGTTATCTTTGAGAATCATAGATGACATCAAAAGAGGGAAGTAGTATCTAAATTTCATATTACTTCTGTGAAAAAGCATCCCATGATTTTTGCTTTTGAAAATAACTGATGACTTGCAAACACATTCAGGGAAAGGTGATGTCTTCTTTACTTTGTGTCATCACAAACACACTAACACTACACATAAACTACCATTATGTACATGAAATATGAAAATATTTATGCTGATAGCTGTTCAGCACCAGAGTGACTAAGATGGATCTCATCAATTTGGGAAGGGGGGGGTGTATTTGCTTTGCTTGATGTATATAACACAAGAATAACATCATAGCATCACTGATGTTCAAGCAGAAAACTGATGTTCCTACAAAAACATGCTGCTTTTACTATATCTTCCATTTAGAGGTCAAAACTGTGTCATTGTAATGGTGTTGAAAGTATGCAAACTAAATAGATCCCTGATTCCATTTTCTGAATCAGCTAGACACTGAGTGCAGTTGTTCAAATCACACACAGTGATTAAATATTCTATTGAGCTTCATACTTAGGTAAGTCATCACAAGTTCATATAACATTTCTGTGATGTTTTGTCTTTGAACCATGGAGACAAAACAACATACCAGTACCATGATGTGTACCTGTATGTCTTCATATCTCCTAACAAGAGACAGCCTTGGTATCGATCACAACAATTACTTCTCTCCTCCATGGATGCTGAGAATTTTGATGAAAATATTTTAAGGATGATGTAGAATATAAAGCAATGGTACAATGATGGCTTGGCGAATGGTCATGTGTGAAATTTGACAGTAAACAAATAAATACACTGAGCAAAACAGAATTCCCTGCATCTATATGTCATGATTGGATGCCCTTCATGTATATTACATCTCTTCCATTGCAAGCTGGCACCACGCATTCATTTCCTGAAACAAAAATTTATGAAAATATTGTAAGACTTTTATCAAATGTTCATTTCAGACATGTAAATATAGACTGATCATCAGATGCAAATTTTGTAAGTTTTCAGCTGACAAACAATAATTTTGCAGCACACGACAACGGTCGGAATATGATAATTTTAGGTTTCAAAAGTTCCACATTTATTTGTTCTCAGTACATTTTCTCAGATATGTCCCCATTCTGTCGGGAGCCAAAAACTTCGCTGTCTGCCACTCTCTTGTGGGCAAAAATTTCAACGTATTGCTATTCCATTTCGCTAAGTACTGTGAAAGACTACATGTCTTCTGTTTGCATAGACTATGATAGATTCCGTCTTTCTAGTTTACACTTTTAAAACAGTTTCCTATACCAACTTTCAAATATTCATAATTTCTGAAATTATAATTTTTGGTAGCCTATCAGACAGATTTTAAAATACTTCAATGTTAGTGAAATGCTTTGTCCTGCATTTCTGAAGTCATTCCACAGGTCATTGTCTTTCATATCTTTTACACAGGTCCTAACACCTTTTTAATACATTTCAAGGCGAGCTTCTACTCTCACATACTGATCATTAAATTCCTGATCATATGTCATAAAATATCATGATGAAAAAGTAATGATCATGATCAAACAACTGATTTTCATCGTTTTTTTATGAAAAGTTACTCTTTACAAATAATGATAAATCATTATGTGTAGTACCAGTTATGAGAAGTACCCAAATGCAACTAGGACTAGGCGAAGTTATGATACGCATGTGTATATGATGCAATAAAAATATACTTATATGCAATATTTACAAACAGAAATGAAATATAAGCAGGCTGTAATTATTCTGACAAGTTTCTTCATACCTTGCTCATAAATGCCCTCCTAGTTTTACTTAACACTAACATTGGTCAACAAATTAGAAAATTAAAAGCATTATGTTAAATTATATCATGCCACTATATTGATAGCGCAAATACAGTGATCTAATTGGTCGAGGCGCGAAAAGAACCGTGGTATATTTGCAATATACCACAGCTGGTATACACGCGTGCTTTCAGCTTGAGGAAAAATCCGTTTTTGACGTTCCACGCTAGAATTTCAATATACTGTTATGATATAATAGCAGTAAATCACATCCACCGACGGTATACCACTTGATTTTGACCAGTTCACGACATATACAGGTATGCACTTGCTATTGCTTGTGCCTTTACCGGTATGTCGTGAACTGGTCAAAATCTCGTGTTATACCATCGCTGGGTGTGCTTTATTACTTAATCATACTATAGCTTTGTCAATACCAGTGAGTTTTGTGACATCATACCCTCAGATTATTACTGATAATGTATCCCACTATTCAGCTTTGTGGCCCTAGATGTTTTCTCGTCTACAAATTCACTGGCATCTCCAAAACTATAAAATAATAGCAATAATTACCCCCTTCAGGCCCTTAAAGGACTCAACGAATTTTAAACTCCATAATGTACTCGGCTCCACCTTGTACATTATGTTGTGCAAAGTTTGTTTTCATCCATTATGGGCCGGGAGGGGGTTACATTTTTGCTTCAAGAATTGAAAGCAGTACACACTTACATTAATTTCCTTCATGATTACCCCCTTCCGCCCTTAAAGGACTCAAGGAATTTTAAACTCCATAATGTACTCGGCTCCACCTTGTACATTATGTTGTGCAAAGTTTGTTTTCATCCATTATGGGCCAGGAGGGGGTACATTTTTGCTTCAATGATTGAAAGCAGTACGCACTTACATTAATTCCTTCATGTCGCTAATACACTGTTCATTTCAGCATTCATCAAATCAATGGATTCTTTGCTTTCAAGCTGTAATAAATAACAGTATTGAAAAGCCAGTAACAGGTGAAGTCACTGAGTGATACATTTTCTTTGCAAATACATTAAAAACCAAAACATGATGACTACTCAGCAAATACTTTGTGTACCAAGTTATGTATCAATCTGTTGAAGATCGTTTTGAAAATAATAATATATAATAAGACGAGACTTCATTAGGAATTTATTTGAATGATACATTTTGTTACTAACCATAGAGTAATCTTGGCAGATATTTAGTGCCAAGCCATAGAAAAAACAAATAAAAAGTGACTCATCATCAGCACAATAGGCTCGTCAACCTTTCACTTATATTTCAAGCATATCAAAGTTTTACTTGTCAAACTTGACCATTGGATAAAAATGGCAACCTGTCTATTATGAACAGTATCTGAGATTTACTGCGAAATACCATAACTCTAAAATTACATATGAAAATAGAAGAGATTTTCTGAGCTGTGTCATGGTTGAGTTTGCAAAACTTCCATTGGTGACATAATTAGACATTCTTGCATTACTTACTTTGGCTGCCTCTTTTTTCACTTCAAGTTCAGCTTCTTCCTCCTGACTATAAAGTTTAGCAAGACTAACTGCAACAACAAAGATACAACAATACTGATTAAAAGACAATTAAACTGCAACAACAAAAGATACAACAATACTGATTAAAGGACTGACTGATACAACAAATTATACTGATTAGAAAACTAACTGCTACAACAAAAGATACAACATCACTCATAACAATACATTTCATTGTGTGATAAACGATAGGTGATTGCCCTAAACACGCAGTTAAATAAACTTATTTTCTAGTCCTGGTATATGTATTACTACTGGACTTGGCCTTTAAAATATAGTTGAATAACAATAAGGTATCTACATAAATAAGTTTACACTGCACGGCAAGTTTGCTATTGCAGTTTGTTAAAAGGAAGTATAAATCTGACTACTCAAAGGAGAAACCTAAATGTGGCATTCTAAGATTTGTATACCATACTGCCAACTATTGTCATCTTAATAGGAATATGTTTTGATAAGGACATATTGGTTATGGTATTACATACCTGGATCAACATGAAGAGACTGTAACACATTTCTGTAAATATCTCTGAAAATTAAAAATTTAAAAAGAGTGACATTATAGATATGCATGATGGGATGCAAACAGAACCTTGTCCAATAAACAATATTTTACATCAGCAATGCATTTTATCTTTGAATACATGATACTTTCAGATACATGAAATTGAAACTGACAGTGTACTCTTTATTTCTCACAATTACTGTCATGAATTGTGTTTGAGATATTTTAGACAATTTCTGTATGGTATACCAATGATGGCACATCAGTATTCCAATTTTTTACCAGTACTTTTTATCACGTGTAAGTACCTAGCATTGTTTGCAAAACGCATCAGAATGACTGTATTGCACTTATGTGATGAAAAAATAAGTCTTCTTAGAAAGTACTGAGAAATATACATTACATTTGCTCCACCAGTTCTTGTTTCACCTTCTCTTGAGATTCAACTGTAGATTCAACAAAATTAATGTTTAGTGATGATTGTTCCACATTATTGGACATGGAATTCACATTAAAATGTTACAAGAGGAAAGACAATCAGTTTCCCTCTAAAATGAAGAGCACAGTTGTTTCAAAATAGTACATCAACCTTTTTGCCTCCTTCAAAATGTTGAGACCTAGCATGAATATACCGGTAATACAGAAATCGTTCCACCGTTATGCTATGTTCATGCTACATACACGACAAAAGTGGTTAGATGACAACATGACCTTTGACATTTCAAAATATGACAGTTTGTAAACATGACTGTGATTGGTATATAATGTATAGCTGAAACCCATTCTATCAGTCTATTATTTTACAAATTGCAGATTTGCTAAACATGACTTGACAATGCTACATCATGCGCTGTCTCCACCACAGAAGATGATAGGATACATAGGAACTGCAGCAACAAGTATAGAGGCATTACTGATTCCTCTGTGCTGACTGTCTTACCCCAATTAAATGGTTTATTTTTAGAGTGTTGAACCAGAAATGAGTATCCTGTGCAACATAGTTTATCACTTTCTTTCTTCTTTTTTCATTTTATTGTATGTGTCAATAATTAGTATTAATTGCTGTGCTTAATTAACATGGAATATACGTTTGAACAATGTTGTTCTTCAATGAATCTTGTACAGTCTGAGTACAAACAAACATAACTCAAAAATTGACCGTGGAGTATCACAATGCCTTTTAGCAAGTATGTTTTCTGTATTATAGGAAATGGCAGTTGAACTTTCAACATATTTGCCAAAGTGTATGTACTAATATTGTGATTGTTTGCAGCATGTGCCCTTGTATGCAGATTGTAGAATATATCCATGGAGAATTTGGTCATCCCCTCACATCCTTAAATTTGGTGTGGCTTGACCCAGTGACGTGCGCTGTTGACAATTGCCCCATCCATCACAATTGTGGAGGTAAACTGCAGTATACTTGGTTTATAGAGGAATCCAGAATGTTTTACTCCATCTTTATTATACTCACTTGATTTCAGTGCAGCTGAAAATGTTCTCAAATATATTAAGAAATTATTCAAAAGACCCATGCATAGGAATATTTTTGATGACAATATGAAAATTTGACTCTTCAAAATAATGATGGAAATTACTGCAGATGATAGGCAAAGTTTGGTTATTCTGACATCCAATTTCTCTTGGATAAAATTGAACTGTTCTTTTTCGGGGAACTCATTTCTCTTTACCAAACAGAGGCAATCATCTATAGGTGTTGCATTCTTCACAATTTCAAGTAATGTAGAACTGTAAGCTGTATATTTTGAGCAAGCATGCAAGCCTCATTTGTATCTGTTAATTGTTTTATTACTAAAATGAGGACATAAAAACTGTTATTTACTTTGAGTGAAGTGATTGTAAAAATGTTATGCCTTGATGAGTATTTTGTATCTCCCAAGGATAAATGTCACACACCAGAGTCCAAGCTTACCCTGTTCAACTGTATCCCCCTCCCTCTCCCCCTCCCCCTCCCCCACTGCATTCTGATACATCTGAAGGCACAAGGATGGAATGCAGAGCGATCTCGCAGTAAAGAACAACACCAGTTGTGTGGTATCCAGCCAAGCGTGTCACTTGTGTTCCAAAATCATGGTGGAAAACACACTGAGTTACAGGTATCTGATGTGGGATGAGAGATTCACTGGTATCAACTTCAAACTGTCATTGGCCATGACTTTGCTGATTTATTTTTTACCTACCTGAACTTTCCAATTCTAATATCCTATCCTTCATGTCTTTACAGTTTTCTTTGTCTTTGTCCTTGAGAAAAAAACCCAAAATATAATGATGTTATCACACATTAAGCCCCAATAGCTGTATCTTTTAGCATTATTTTTGTGATTTTACTTTCAAAGTAAAACAAGTTCGTGGGAATGTACTCTTCGCAGAGTGTTTATACAGTAGAATAAACTGTCCACTGGGACTACATGTGCGCCCTCGTGCAAATAAAGCAAAACACTATACGTCATGATATGCATTTGAATCTTCACAGAAACAACAGAGTAGTCCAATATAATGCATGGTGCTGAATGTTTTCCACTGGGACATCATATGCTTTGTTTTCTTGTTGATATTACCAGTTTTGAAATATGGTGGGAAATCAAAATGACGGTTAAATTTACATTTACTTGTCCAATTTTTCAGTAGTACAAGACTATATCTTTTAAATTTGTAGAATTTAAAGAAAAGCAGAGAAAATAGAAAGCATTTTTCAGGTCAACAAATTTCCAAGAGTTACGGCTACAGGTGCTTTAACACTAAAAATTTGCAAACATCCACAAACAGTTACATTTAGCTTGAATTGAGTACACGTACGTTTTCATTTATGTTTTCCTTTTTTTTTTTTGTAAAATGCAACTTCTTGTTCCACTCCTAAAATAATGTTTCAATGTCTTGTACTTATCCGAACCCATATGAGACTGAGAGTGAATGCAATGTCAAATGTTATTGATGACAACATATTGGATATTTATACATTTGTCAACAACGATTTTACGTATCGTACACAATGCATCCTATTTACAAGGCTAACACTTGTATTTTAACAAATTTTTACAGTTAATTGAAAAAGTCCCTTGTTTCTAAAACTAAAATAATGAAAATATCATCATAAAATTGAAACCATTGTCTCTTATAATTTATACGAAAACAACATGTGGTGATTATTTTTCACATAAAGAATTGACCAGTCATTGGACGGCTATACTCTTGGCTTAGACTAGACTACCATATGAGATGATCATCTGTACTAACCATAACTCACTTTTTATGGTAGGCATGACTGAAGATTATTCGACACAAAGAATTGTTTTTGAATTGTTAGTAACCCAGGGATAGGGTTGGGTTTAGGGGTTAGTATTATTTATAGGCCCCTAAGAATATATCCTTTGTTCGCAACCAAAGTTGTGTGTTCATTGAAATAAAATATGTTGTTTTTGGCCTATAGCATACTTCTCATGTGTGATGTGGTATGTAGATACAGAAATATGAAAATATCAATGATTGACATTTCAAGTAAATGTGCTATACCTCTTGTAAGTGCAATTTTTTATTCTCCTGCTTCAAGCATGAGAGTTCTTCATTGCAGCGTTGAAGTTCTTCTGTGAGATTACTAATTTCTTTCTTCATTTCCATTGGTGTCAGCCTATAATCAATGCATGACAGTGGAGGACGATAATAAATAAGAATACACTTCCTGTAACAATTACACCATAATATTGAGCAATATTATGCTTCACACACATAATTGCTGATGATGGTACTGTGTTATATGCATGTATGTGAATATTAAAATGTCCATAATTATGGCACAAAAGTGAGTTATATAATGGTTTTATGTTTCTCAGTGACCTAAGTTCTCTAACATTATTTTGTGTGGCAAAGACTGGAGCATTCTATTTCTATGAACATCTATCACTTTCTAGGCACCTCCTGACAGCCTCCATTAACATCTTGGATGTATATCAAAATGTTCTTGTAATATTGACGATTTTACATATGGAAAATGTTTATTGTTATAACCATGAAGGCAGAAAAGTTACCTCCAATAGACCATGTGTATACACTTTATTGATTTCTGCGATGACACCATATTTTGCTTTGTAATTGTTGTGTTGTTTTCTCTCCCGTGATTGACATTTTTGGGATTGCAGTTTCCGACGCAGTTGGATGGAGAGATCCCTTTGAGATAGGATGTTTGACTGTTGTGCACTCGATAGCCTGTGTGTAGTAGCCGAAGATCAAAACCTGTTTTAGTTCTAAGTCTGGGTACTATTGCAATGTTTTGTTTAAATTCACAGTGTGCCGAGCGCCTGTGGTGTAGAACTTACCGTGGCTTTGCAGCTATTAGCGAACCCTTTGCCGTAAATCGGGGCTTTGGTCCTGTCTTCGGATGTACTCCATTGAATGTGGTGTCTGCTGATTCTTTGAAGCGGTGTAACGTTTTTACATTGCTTTTAGTCTTTGGAAAGTTTGGCCTTGGGTTTTTGGACTGTTCTGCCGCAGGACGTGTACCTCTACTTGAGCCAACGGAACTGCCAGTTGTAGAATCCGACGTAGACGGCAATCTGTGAAGTTTACTCTTACTGCTGGTGTTATGTGGGAATCTTGGTACACGGGTGGTAACAGTCGGAAGCTTGCTACCCTCCGAATACATCACGCTTCACAATTTATAACTGTACAAATCAGAGTACACAACACTGCAACAAGCCGATCAAACAACACATACAGAACTTCAAATTTGAATTCTCCGCCTTTCATATATCTGTCGTTGAGGGCGCAGACAACGAAAGGGGATTGAGGATGTGCGAAACCCGGCACCGGGGTGCAAAACCATTTCAGTGGAATACTTATGGGTCTGACCTTATTGAAACATTTAACGCTTGCTTTAATTCAGGGGAATTGAAACAGCCAGAAACTTGGTTTAGTTTCTTGGCTCTATAAAAAGGGAGATAAGGCAGACTTAAACAATTGGAGACCAATGAGATTCTTGCGAAAGTAATTGCTAATAGGGTGCGGAAGGTAATTGGCAAAATATGCAGCCCAGATCAGTGTGGATACATCCCGGGGCGGGATATAGGTGATAGTATTGTCTTTACTAGAGATATTATTGAATATGCAAATGTAACTGATAAAGCTGTTATTGTCATAAGTCTTGACCAAACAAAAGCTTTTGACAGGTTAAACAGAGATTTCCTTTTTTAAGTCCTTGACAAATTCAACTTTGGCATTGACTTTATCAAGTGGACAAAAATTCTTTATAACAACACTACATGCAAAATATTAATTAAGTGCAATGGCTTTCTTTCTCGCAGTATTCAACTTCATAAGGGCGCCCCTTGTATATTATGGCAGCAGAAGTGCCGAAAATATTCGTAAAGATGACAGCATATCAGGATTCATACTACCAGACAAACATACAAGGGGAAAAAATTAAGAGTTATGCAGATGATACGACTGTACACTTGAGAAATGTAGAAAGCATTACACAGTCGTTGAAAATGTTTATCAAATTTACGAAAAAGCAACAGGTGCAAAGCTGAACAAGAAGAAATCCGAAGGTTTATGGGCTGGGAGTTTTAAAAACCGTACTGATTCAGTGGAAGAGATTGATTTTTCAAACAAGGTTTTACAGATCTTGGGAGTTGGTTTGGAAACAGTAGCACATCTAGAGAAAACGGGAAAACAGTGATGGAAAATTTACGAACTGCCTTAAGGTCGGAATACTAGAAATCTGTCCTTTAAAGGCAGGGCAATAGAAGCTAATATGCTGGCTGCATCAAAATTATGGTACCTGGCATCATTTGATCACGTACCTAAGGAAATTATTAATGAAGCAAATAGTAAATTATTGAATTTTATTTGGAGAGGCAAACGAGAAGTTATAAAAAGGGGCATTTTCATTCAAAGATATGGTGACTGTGGCAAAAAAGTTGTCGACATGAAGAAAAAATTAATGCACTCCAATTAAGTGGCTTATGAAATTCTTTGAGAAAAATCCACCCCTAGGCTAAATGGGCCAGCTTATCAAAGTATTTCATAGCGAATTTTGACAATAAAATGAATAGTGATTATCACTATCTCCATCTCAATTTCAAAGTCAACAACAACCGTACCCCAATGGTGTATGGGAATATGTTAAATACCTGGAAGTCACTTAGGGACTGGTCAGTTTCTTCGGCCTGGGGGGGCCGGTGGATTATTTTTTGCCGACGTCAAAAAGTGGCTGACCCCCCCTATTCCAAATTTTGAAAACAGGGTGACCCCCCTATTCCAAATTTCTAAAACAGGGTGACCCCCCCCCCCGGGCGCGACAAAGGTAAACAAAAGATGGACATAAATTATATATATATATATATATATATATATATATATATATATATATATATATATATATATATATTATATTTTACATTTTACATATATTTATATTTTAGATAGTCATTCTATGTTTTAGTGAAATTGTTGACATGTCAGTTGTAAGATAGGAATTTCAAAGTGTCAATCTTAAAGTTTAAATACAGTACATTTTGAATGAGCTGTATTTTGAATGAGCTGTGAATGTATTTCACACTTTCTCTTTAACCAGATGTCCTGAACTGTTGTACAGAATGGATGTCAATCATATAGAATTACAAGAGTGAATTTACCAACATCAAACAGAATCTTCTTAGTGAAGTTCTGTGGTATAATGACAATATTAAAAATGAAGAAAATGTCCTCTTTTATGAAAAATGGTCAAAAAGTAGAATTTTAAGGCTTAAGGACATCTGGAATGATAACAAATGACTGGCTTGAACAATGGGAAATAATTGCAAAAATTAGAGGAGGTACAAATAGACATGTGCAAGAGGAAATTAAGACATAGTATGAAACACTCCTCAATGCTATTCCAGATTCCCGGAAATAAATCATCACTTCAAACATCCAAAATGAAGAAAACTATGATATTTTAGAATCATACCTTAAAAAGAATGCAACAGAGTATCATAATGAGTAGAAACAGTGACAGTACCCTATAATTCACGGAAGGTGACATAGTACATGATAAACTCAGAAACTACATGTCGATCAAACCACATATCTTAATTTATTGCGTATTTTATGTTGATAAAGCATTCAGTTAGTATACAATTCATTTATATATTGAAAAAATTAAATGTTTTACTGTGTGTCTCAGCATTGAACGTCATTTCATTAAATTATGTATTTGAGAAAGTTCGTTTTTGTCATAGATTCCATTGTGGTGGAAAAATAATATTATTATACATTTTGCCTTTTAGGGATGATAAATGTGACAGTGTTGTTATGGTTTTTGTTGGGAGTCAAGGAGTTACGTACTGATCTGGACAATCTAGCAGGGTACATGAGGATTTGAAAGGTCTTTACTTAGTAAATTGCTGTATTTTTGTAAATTTTACAAATACATGTATTGATATTTAACTTTTCTAAGTGAAGGGGTTACTCAAATTCATCATGGTTGGGGGTAGGGGGTGTTATTCGAAATTTCTCTGAGTTTCCGATGAAATTCCTCCAACCCCAGGCACTAAATAATGACGGTTTCCCTAAGTTGTTTTCTGCACTTAAATTTGCATAAACTGCCATGAATCCTGGTGGTATCACTGTCAGGGGAAATGGGTATCCATCCGTGTTCCTAAAATCACGAGGAATGGAGTGTTTTTTATTCCCTATCACGGGTCCGTGAAATCGAAAAAAGGGGTACTTTTCAAAAACCTGGCCCTTAAAGAAAGGTTTGAAATATCCCAGGAATAATCAGACACTCAGACTTCACCAAAAGTTTCATTGCGTTCCTATATGCTTTGATCTGGTTTAAAACTGTGATTCGAATATACTGAATTTTATATGAGTTTGATACCCTTATTCGAAAGTTAACAGTTTCTTTCAGACTCTGATGTGTTAATGTATGTGAAAACAATATCATAATTCAGCATTGACCTGACTCTAATATTACGTCTCCCTCTCCTGGATTTTGCAAGTAAGGGAGTAGTTTTTGGTCGTATTTTCTCCCATATTTCTCAAAATAAGATGGTCTTTTTTGTTGAAAAATCCCAGATTAGGGGTAAGCTTATCTTGAAATTTTGTGGAACGAGCATGGATGCCCGTGCTCTCTGAGAGTGTCACCACCGGGCCATGAATTACCAAACATACATGTATATATCGTATTATCAAATAGCTCACACCATTCCTGGAGGAGGTAACAATATAACGCTGAAGCTATGCGAGGCAGTACCGTCCCGGCATTTTTCGTCATATTTTTCAGTAATTGATGACAACAAGAAGTCGCGTAAGGATGGGAATATACAGACAAAGAGCAGAAAGCGAACCAACCAACCAAACAAACTACAGAATTCATCAAAAATCGTCAATAAGCAGAAGACATGACACGTTTTGATGTTAATACAGTAGACATAGTGACACATAAAAAAGTACACGATTTATTTGGATATAATACCACATTTTACAATATTCTGGTAGTTGATCATACTGTGTCCCGACACAACATATCAGTGAATGACATTTATGCCATCGTACATTGTATGTAAGTGACTAAGTCATTTTTGAAGCCATATTTTTCAAAAAAGTACAAATCGAAGGGGAAGAGTCAGCAGCATTTTTAAAGAATAAATTTGGAGGGGCACACTTTAAAAATAGGTCGGCGAGAGAAATATTTTACTTAGGGAGTGTCGAGAATTTACTTCCAGGGGGCATAACAGTGGACATAACAAAACAAGTATTCATGTTTAATAATTATCTTTTCTTCAGAAATTTACAACATGACTAGTTTATATAGCCTTCCAAAAAGTGTGTCACTTGCAGTCCCTGCAAAACATGCTTTTTATGGACACTTAATTGTAACTCTGAAATGTTTTGTTATATCCTTGTTCCTGCAAAGTGTGATAAACTTGTCAGACTGTATGTGTCATAGCGTGTAAGCATGCATGCATTATATATTGGGGGAACATGGAAAAAAACAGGAAATATGAGGGGAACCATAAATTTTTCCATAATTTACTAGGAGGACCAGAGAAAAAATCATCAGGAAACTAGAAAATTCTCCGACCTCCCCCTGGAACTATATTCTGAACAGTCCCTTAGAGGACGGACCGGCTCGGAACGCCCTCCCTTCATAACGACTGAAAGCTCCCTTGGTCTGTTAAACTTCGAGAGCGCTAGCGCGAACGCAATGATCTTTTGACCCGCAGGTGATAACGACATCGACAGGCGTGTCTACTACACTCGATCATAAACTTTTGATGTAACAGATTGTACTGAATATCACGTTGTTCTTGTAAGTGATCAGAGTGTTTTATTGTAGTTCTTAATTTGTAGTCTAGTCCTTCGTCTCCCGGCTTCGTCTTCGCCAGAGTATTTTTGCCATCGGAGATTTTTTACCTTCGCCGCGCGCCCATTACTCCGGAGTATAGCTATATGGGCGAAGGCACAGTCACCTGTGGTCGACGTCTATTCCACTCTGCGTCTATATGCGCCCCATAGACGACGTGTGTACATATGTGTACATTCTACTTCTCAGGCACATGTAAACACGTCTATGGGGCGCATATATAGATGCAAAGCGGGATAAACCACAGGTGACTGTGGCGAAGGCCAAACAATCTCTGAAGGCAAAAATACTCAGGCGAGGGACTTAGACGTAGTATTAAAATTTGCCGAGTGCAGCCACCTGTGCAGTATAATTCTACTATTGTGACAGACGTGCAACGTACAATATGATGTTGATCTAGCCATGGATGTAAAAAATAGAGTCCTTTTTACGTCCATGGCATGGCGCAGCTAATGTAGATCATGGAGGTAGAAGGAGTCTCTCCTTCTACCTCCTTGAGTACAGTAGCTCGAGGTTTTGCCTGGGTATTTGGGTCGGACGGCAAAACCAGACCCAAATACCCAGCCAAAACCTCGAGCTACTACTGTAGCTAATGTAGATCCTGACCTGAGCGTTGACCAATGCGTCCATATATGCACATAATGCAGGCAGCACAAGGTCACTTTCATGCATACTATGTGTCTGGCACAGCTATATTGTACTGGTCTATGTGTCACAATAGACTGTGCTCATTGACCATGGAGCATGAGACCACTGTGTGTTACTAGTAAATCCCGAATAGCTGCGAATGTGTAGTATTAATCGTCGATCTCAAAATATCCTTCAGTTTTCCAAGAGTTTTTTTTGAAGAAGACCAGAATCAACTTTGTTACATATTACCGGTAGACTATGTTTGATTATGTGAAGAAGTGATTGGTTTTTGGTGGACGTTTATGCTTATTTGCATAGTTATTTGTTCAGAAATAAGATATTCACAGAATGAAGGCCCTTAGATCTCAGGAATCTTGTTTTTTACATACCTTGAGCAAAGAAATCTGAGATTTTAGGTCACACAGCAGTTTCCATGGCAATGACATTGCTCATTGGCATAGTTAATGAACTTTCATAACTTGGGATATGTATCTTGATTGACTGCCCAAAGTTGATGAAACTATCAATGGAATATGATACAATGATATAACAGCAATCAAGTCATGAATTCACCATTTTCCCATCAGTTGATTAGCAATTGCACATTTAATTACGTACCTTTCCCACTTAGGATATAAAACTAAAAGAGATTCCTGCACCACATCCAGCTGTTGTACAGCTCTCATTTGATCTTTAGTGACAAAGACTTGTGACAGTCAATAAATTTGATTTGCATTTTATTTGTGATTGTCAACAAGATGTGATGCAGTCACCATCATGATCAGACAAGGTGTCACTTCATATTGCATCGGCGTTGATGTTGGAGGAACCAATACTGACGCAGCAGTGGTCCAAGGTGATGTTGTTGTTGGTTTTCCAAGACATGTACAACAGAAGACATTACCAGTGGTGTTATTGGTGCTATTCACAGTGCCTTACAAGATGCTAAAGTAAAAGGTAGCTTATTATATTGAAATTTTAAAATTAATCTCTTTACTTGGATTTATAATGACTTATAAATGTGACACACCTACTCAACATAAATGCATGGGCTTCAGTCAAAGGGTAGTTTTGGTATAAATGATGCTTGGTATATTCCCTGAAATATTCTCATTAATATTAGAACATGATATGACAACTAGGCATTGTATTTATTCATAAAATATTATTATAAATTAAAAAATGAGACACTTTGATAAATGCCAACCTGAACTATATTTAGCCTCCTTAATATCTCTGTATATTATTTCAAACAAAATCATCCATATTTGTAAATTGCCCTTTCTAATCTCCTCTCATTACTACCAATTTGCAAAGATGGAGGATTATTATCCTGTCTTGTGTTTTGTTCATAAAGTTCATCTTAAAGTCCATAGCATTCAGGAATGGATCTCAATCATTACTTTCAAAGTGTACATATTTCAACTCTATTAAAGTTCCTTACTTATATACATAATTGGATTTTAAACGCTATTTGTGTTAGTGTCTGATAAAATTATGCAATGGCCAAAGTATGGTAATAATAGTAACAATAATAGTACATTATAATAATAATAATGATGATACTTGTAAATAAAAAGGATTTGCATCGAATTTTATAGTTATCGTCATACACTTCAAAGGAAACTGACATTTCAAGTGAAAATCCTGAAAAATGGAAATAAAATTAAAATCATGCACTCTTGCATAATTTTGTTCAAGTCTTTAAAATGCTGTATAATTATATCAGTAAGCAAATATTCAAAGTTCAATTCTCTGAGATTATAATAAGAGAGTGACAAAGATATTCCTTTATGTCTGCCGATGGCAGGTAAAGTTTCGGTTGGGTAGGTGAAACTTTACGGTTATGCCTGTCTGGACCAATGGACTGGTTGAAATTATTTTTGAAATTTAGTTGGCTGAGATATGAGGAGAGGATCACCACACATATATTACAAGAGACATAATTATTTTACCATTATTCTGTTCTGACAGATTACAGGTAACTGATTGTAATACAAACACTAATAGTAATTAATATGTAGTCTAACTGCACTTGTTTATCTATACTTTGTCGCTGTCAGTAAGAAATCTCAGCAGGGTGGCGTTAAATGGTACTGTCTTCAGGAAGTCCATGCCAAGTTGATTTCTTATATTTATGTTTGGCAAGGAGACTTCTCATATCTAAACCAAGCACCCCGTGGTTTATTAGCTCTTTATCAGTAAAATAAAGGTGCCGCTTCTATACTTTAAGGTTTTCCAGTACTTGTTGCTATTGTAGTTTCTGTTTGTATTACAATCAGTTATCTATGCACTGGCTTTGCCGCGGTTGTAACTTTTCAAAAGTACTGTGTCTGGTTGGATGATTTGTCATATTTTCCATTAATTCCGATACTGTCAATAATTATTGACTATCCGTCATTGCCTGTGCTCATTATTATGCACTCTTTGTACAGAAGCTGCTTTTAAAATCCTTGCCACCTTATTTTCACAATGAACAGTAAGTGTCAAGATATTGGACAATGATGCCTGCAGACCTTACAATAGTGGTTACACTGAGACATGTATCAATGATGTCAGAGTTTCATAGAATAACTCTTTTAGAATATTGTTGGGTATTAGACACCGATTGAGTATTTCAGAAACCTTTGTCAGTCACTGCATTATGAAGTTTCAAAGTAAACAATGAATGCCCGTTCTAATTTCTGCGTTCGTTTGATGGAAAGCGAAAATCCTCTTGTCGTAGCAGCTTTATCCTTTGATATAATTCAACACAGCAACTTTTGGCGCAAGATTTTCTCAGACTGTTTTTAAACTTTCTATACTTGTGTTCCAAGTGAAGAGTATGGCTAGCTTTTTTTAAATTTTCTTGTTGAGTAAGTTTTGTGTTTTTTTCCCTATGGTTTTATTAGCACATTCTCGAATAAATAAAATATAAATAAAATTATATTATCTGTACTGATGATACAGAAATTACTACATAAGAGATTTAGAGAAAACTTTCAGCATTTAAAATTTTGAAAAACTCTTCAGCTCATTATCTAAATGTCTTCACCCAATGTCAGGTTATGAAGGTCAAGTGTCACAAGTCAACATTGGTACCACACATTTCATCAATGCTGTGATCCAAAGGAAAACCTGGCTAAAGTATCTGTAATAAGACTTTGTGGTCCTGCCTCTACTGCTGTACCACCATTTTGTGATTTTCCAGAAGATTTGACTGAGGTAATGACTCACAAAATTCATGGATGAGAATGTATTTACATTATCTTCCAACAGAGCCTTAAATATTTGTTCTAAACTTTTTATCGTGTATGTGGCAATTAACAGACAGGAAATAGATTGTTCATTTTGTACAGGTATTGCATGAAAGCAATTGGGAAATATGGTGCCATTAATTTAAAAAAGCATTATTTGACTCAAGGTGCAATGCATTGGTACTATTCAAAAAAAATAAATTGCAACTTAAGACTTGAAACATATAGAAGTGTATACAGTATATATTATATTTAGATGTCATCCATACATGAGTTTGTGGATCCTGTGTTCTCCTATTTGGCATATTTGAAATAAGTCTTCCAATCGGGGCATTCAGTTTAAGGCTGAGTAAACTTTCATACTTTTGTTTATTTGTTTATTTGTTTATTTATTTATTTATATACATATTTATTTATTTATTAAAGGGACATTAGCTGTAACTTTTGACAAATTTTCACTACTCTCTTTCAATGTATCAACTTCAGAATTTTACTATAATCCGATCATCATGACCAATGCCCAGTGTCCTGCTTGCCAACACAGCCTGTATATGTGAAATGACCATTGTTATTGTTGATAAATGTACTCTAGTCAGGACCTGAATACAAAATTTAAACAATAACAATGCAGATTATACTCATATAGGGTATATTTATGAGCTAAATATTAGGAATTTCTCCATGGTTCAGGGATTCAAACCAGAAACTGCAGATGATACACAGAACAAACAAAATAAAAAAATGTCCAAAGTTACAGCTAATGGATCTTTAAGAAAACAACTTCCTTTAAAAGGCATTATGAACAAAAAATAAACACAAAATGAACCATGACTGACAATTAGAGACATCAAGTACAACTTGGCAATTGTCATGGTCCGATAAACATCAAGAGTAAACATTAAATATTACTCTTCTGATGTCTGCATAGCTTGTCAGTGCAAGGTGTTACTTAGGCAAAGGCCAAATAAATCTCGGTGAAAGGCTATCAACTATGTAATGATTAACTTTTTTCATGACAGACAATTTGTGGTTCTTATCATTTCCTCAATGGTGGATATGAGTATGATGGTAAAGAGATAACAGCATTTGATGGAGATGAATTGAGACAATGTGTCAATCAAATCAAAGATGATGGCATCACACAGCTGGTTGTTTGTGGCATCTTTTCTCCAGTCAACCCAAATCAAGAATTACAGGTACAGTTTTCAATATCAACATGTCAGTAACATGGTAACATTCAAAATGTATGACTTTGAGAATACTCAGAAAAATATATACATCAGTCATAAATCACAAGAAATTAAAAAGATATTATCAGTTAATGATTCATTGGAAAGCTTCAATTGATTATATCAGATTTATCTAACAGGAAATACGTTTACTTGAAAAAAATTTCAATGGAGAACAAAAACTCAAGAAAGTGTTAACAAGCGCATCACACATCCTCTAATGTAGGAACCAGGGCTTGGGTAGGGTGCCTTTCAATGACCTACCAAAATCTACTCAACATAAGTTTTCTACTCTGATAATACAATATTTTATGTTCTCTTCCCTGACAGGCAGCAGAGATCCTTCAGAAAGAATATCCAGAGCTGAGTTTCACCTTGTCCCATAAATTGGGTCAATTAGGCATATTGGAGAGAGAGAATGCAGCCATTTTGAATGAAAGCTTAAAACCACTTTGTCTGCAGACTGTAACAGCATTTAAGGCAGCTTTAAGAAATCTTGAATTAAACTGCCCATTTTTCTTGACTCAGAATGATGGTACAATCATCAGGTAGGAACACATTTTATCTTTTTCTGAAAAACTATAACATGTTTGTGATGTTACTCCTTTTGGTCAATATTTGTGAAACCATTCACATAATGAATTAGGAATTATTAGTTTTTATAATAAAACTATCCATTGCAAACATTATTACTTCCATAGTATATCTAAATGTATCATGAGTTTTCATGTGGTCTAGCTAATTTCTGCAAGGATTGAAAAATGATACGAATGCCATGATAGATGTCTATAGGTATTAAAAATGCACAGTGGGGATATTGGGTGAGATGCATAGCGTCAGGGATAAATACTGACACTTACAATCTCCACTTTAACTCATAATATTATATAGGGCTCAGCCCTTGGTGTCGCGCCAGGGGTTAAGATTGGCAATGTTATTTGTATTGATTCATGATAAACTGTAATTGTTACTTCATAAACGTTTATATGAAAACTATGCCCAGTTTCCCTCTGATGAAAGCAGTTCACGTACTTACACGACGTCAAACCCTGCAGCAGGCAGGTATAGATTTTCTGTAGCGTGTAAAAATTTTGGACAAAAATTGGCAATTTTTACAATGATAACAGCCTATGGCGTTAAACAAGGGACGTATTATGCAATAATTATCATTGCAATGGTAACCGCACTACCCACCTTCCACTTGAAAGCTGAAAACTATAGCGTTCCGTCTAAAAACTTGCAATTTTTGAATCTAATTATTGACACAGGGGGCGCTCTTCTATAATTCAATCCCAGCATTCTTTGCGTATGCCCCGTTCATATGCACGACAGTTTTCTCCGTTTATCTATATCAACGATACTTTGTATCAGCGACAAGGTGTATAATAACATTTACTGGCTAATAAAAGAGGTATATTTTATAAAAGGCATGTTATATCATAGTAATTTGTTTCGTATTTGTTTATTTACGAGTACTCAAAAAAAAAAACATGGCGGCGCCCATCATGAGAAAGAAGGGTACACTTCCGGTTACTCGCATAGTATATTATGAATAAGCGCATGCGTAGTCAGTAAGCCGCTGGCGCGACTATCAAAACTCCAGAGTATACTTTTATTACTCTGATTAAACTCCACTGTTTAAGAAGTAGATCTACACAGTATGTTCATGTCAACTAGCTATTACCCACAGGGATAACCTGTATATGCATATAGTTTTAATACTGATGATATGAGTTTTAACTCTTCAGTGCTGATCAAGTTGTGGAGCTTCCTGTCCGTACATTCTCGTCTGGTCCAACCAATAGTATGAGAGGAGCTGCATTTTTATCGGGAGTTAGGGATGCCATTGTTATTGATATTGGTGGAACCAGTTCAGAATTTGGATTTCTCAAGGGTGGTTTCCCTAGGCAAGCTTCAGCTCATGTTAAGGTATGTCACAGACAGTCAAACTCCAAGGGGGGTACTTGTTCAGAGAAGTGGTAGGGGTGTGCGGCCACAGGTATAAAACCCAGGGCCCATTTTAGACCTAAAATCTCGTTATTTTAGGACCCCATTGTAGACCTTTATGACCATTGATCCAGGTCAAAAGTCATAGCCTCAAATTTTTTAAACGGAAAAAGCAAGTATTTGCCTTGGCAAACCTAGCCTACCACTGTACCATGTTTAGAGCTATGTTGTTGCTGGCCAAGCCATGATTCAAAAAAACAACAGGAAATACAAAAAAATTTTGGTTAAAAAAATGTCTTTCATCCTCACCAAATTTTGGTCCAGCTTCTGCAAATTATCAGTTATCTGCAGTTACAGTCTGACTTATGTTTTTTTTTGAAATTCCAATTCACAACAAACCTCGCTGTTTGTCTGTAAAGCAATTCTACTTCATGTGGCCGTCTGTCATGATCAATACCAGGAGCGGTAGAGCCACTTTGTTTGGGTATTTTTTATTGGGCAAAAATCTGCCATATAAAGAGTTCTAACCAATCAGTGACAATGTTTCAGTTGGACAAAATCTGCCATATATAGAGTTCTGACTAATCAGTGACAATGTTTAAAACAAAGTTGATATTTACTTTGGCTTAAGCCAGGGTCTCTTTAATGGTTCCCCTGCCACAGAAAAAGATATCGATGCATGCTTATTGAGTGCAGAACCCTGCTAGCGAGACGGCAACAGACGGTTGAAATTTGTTCTTGTGTGGCACTCAAAAATCAACAGAGGAATTGGTAACCCCATTTTAGACCAAGTTGCTGAAATACCCACCCCATTGGGCGGCATGTATACATATTGGCAAGTAATGGAAGTGAACCCCAGGGGGTCAAACTCAGTCTGTTTTTAGGAATGGACCATTACATCTTTTGAACGGGTGGTCAGAATCATGGTCGACTGGCACAATGTGGTGTATGTAATCTTGAGCATGTTGAGTGTAATCGGCTACAGTGATGTCTGTAGCAATTGGAATGCAAGGCGCCACCAGTGGCAGAAATGGGAACAGTGAGAATCGTACGCATGGAGCAAAATAGACGAATAGTAATACTTTTGACTGTAGACATCAACACCTGAACAGTAAGCGTTAAATTTAATGTGCTGATCTTTCTCCCTTACCACCACCCTTACCACCACTGGCAGTGCTGTGCATTCCAATCGCTACAGACACCACCGTACCTGATACTATACTCAGGATTTACACCACATTGCGCCAGCCGACCGTGGTCAGAAAGATGACATGCAATGTTTTTCACATTCCAAACTTTGACAATTTTTCCAGCATGGCATTCAATTCTTTTAGTGTTCAGTTATGTGAATATTTTATTGCAAGGCTTATAGCCTGGCCACAAATTTTTCCTTTGATTTTTAGCTTTGCTGTCAACGACGCAAAGCTTATCTAATAGATAGAAATGTGGCAGCGTTCATTGTCCCTCGTCCGGTGTCTGAATGGAAAGTGGGATTCCTTTAATATTTGAAGTACAAGTCACCAGGGATGACATTAATCAGACTTGTTCAAATTTTAATGAAATATGAAAATTTGTATTTTTTAGGCTAATTTTTGCAATTTTTGGGCAAAATCTTCTTCTTAATGGCTGGTCAGACAGCTTTAATATCTGGAGTACAAGTCTCTAGGGATGACCTTATTTAGATTTGTTCAAATTGTAATAAAATTTGCAAGTTTGTATTTTTAAAGCAATTTTTGTCATTTTTGGTCAAATAATATTGAAAAATTTACTTCAATACTGCAGGTCAGACAGCTTCGATATTTTGGCCATCCTGAAATGAGCTACCAAAGATTTTCACCTTCAGAAGTTCTTCATCAACACGTGTCACAAATATTTATTGTCTACATAACATAGCAAAGCTGTATTGCCATTAGGTCACTTTTTATCATCCTTCCCCAAAATACTTACTCCTCAGTACCTTTAAAATTATCTGAGCACTGGGATAGGTATATGTAGCAGTTGAGGTTCTTGTTTGACAGCTGCTGGTTCTGTACAGAGGATACATTTCCCATTTGTAATTATATCAAGTCTTCATTGACACAGACTATAAGGCCAAGAAAAATAAAGTTTGTTTCTCATCCTCTGGTGCATCAATTCAGACTCGCCGCATCAATCTTTTTTCCTGCTCATGAGGAAATAAAATGAAGAAAAATGCAAAAATATGTGACGATAGCACATAACACAGAGCTGTATAAAACAGAACTGCAAACAAAATAACTGACACTAACATTCCATTCAGAACTGTAAACATGTGTCACTGTTATGTTAAGCTGTCAAAACTGTGCATTGCTGAACTACCGTAAAAGTCAAACCGCAGAATTGTTGCTACAGTGTATACAAAAGTACTAAAGCAACACTGCTGTGCATTTATCTCTGCGTGCATTCCTATGCTGTTTTCATGTTTCTTGCACATTCTTGTTGGTTGAAAAATAAAAAAAATTGAGAAGAAAAGACCTGTGTCACCGCATCATTTTTGCAATGTGTCTAGGATGAGAAACAAACTTTTTATTTTTCTTGGCCATTGGTGTATTTTCCTGTATAATTTATCTCAAACACTCCAATAAGAAAAGATTTGCCAATAAAAACATCTGCATATTCTATTTATTCATTGAAATTTAGATAGGAGGTGTTCGGACAAACTTTCAGATGCCAGATATTTTGAGCATCGGCCTTGGAGGAGGGTCACATGTAACAAATGTCAAGGGTGTGGGAACAGAACAAAAGGTGAGTAAGAGAGTGATCTAACACTGGCTTTTTATGATGATGAAACTGGCAAAATTTGTTTTTGACGATAGTTCAAATAAATTTTCCCAAACTCTAAGAAATGGCTCATCATATTGCTTTGAAATTTGATCAAAATAATGATGACATGGTGTTATGATTAATTTTTCTATTTCCTGAGCAATTGTGTACATATCAAATCATAGTGGTGTTAGATTTTGGCTAGTATTTTAATGGACAAGCAATTACACTGGATATGGCAGGATTTTAAGTCACACATATGCAAACTATCAACTTTGATGTGATAAGATCAGAGTAACTATTAATGCTGATCAAATAGGGGCACAGTATCACTGCAGGGTTTAGCGTCGACATAAACAGTACTTCGCTAAACAAACTCAGGAAAACTGCTGATACAGCACTTTGTCTAAGTTTCTTGTCAACAGGACTTTATCTCAAGACCTAACAAGATGATAGCATGACTACCTTTTGAACACATTTTTACGTACTGAGTTTTTGTGAAAGTTTCAAGAAAATTACAATATTAAAGTAACATTACTATGCTTATTTATATACATGTAAACTAATTACATATTAATGTTTGAACTCATATTTTGAAGTTTAATTTTTGGTCTGATACAGGTAAATCAAATTTCTTGACCTTAACATTTTACAGATTGAACAAACTTACTCATATGGCACAGTTCAGCTTCTCAACATTCAGTAATTGTACTATGAGAACCGAGCTTGCTGCAACGGTACCACAATTTCAGTGAACAAATACACTTGCCTTTAACCCGGCTTTGAAAGCGGTTAGACAACTACTTAAGTTTTTGCAATTTTGACTTCAGCGGTAAGCATAGAGCTGGAGTTTAATAAGCAGCCACATATGCACACAGTCTATTACATGACAGCATACCATGCATGGAAACTCAGTAAAAACAGTGAATACTTGATATTGATGCATACAATTTGCCTACCAGAATAATATAAATTTTTATATGCATGCTTTTAAGTGAACATTTGTTTGTTTACCAGTATACTGTCCCTGCAGGAGCTGTGATTGTAAGTGTTCATATTAATTTTTGCTTTTTTCATCAGGTTGTCATTGGGCCAATAAGCTGTGGTTACAAACTCACATCACAGAGCATGGTTTTTGGAGAAGCCACCGGTAAGAAAGTCTTGACAGCCACAGATATTGCTGTAGCAGCTGGGTTGGTAGGTCTTGGTGACCCCACAGAGTTCATCACCTTGACAAAAAAGTAGTGAGTCAAGCAGTGGATACAATACATAGTATGGTTGAAACAGCAATAGACCAAATCAAAGTGAGTATTTACACATAATGAGAATCAATCAAGACTTATTTTTGATAAATACTAGTTTTCGTGTACAGTAAATTACCAAAAACTACTAAATTTATGACTTAGGACGTTGTGTCGAAGAATTTCGGTTTTCTAGCATTATTGGAACATAAATAAGTTACTTCTCTAAATCAGAAATAATGGTAAAATTTATATTTTATCTATTTTTTTCTGACTAAGTGAACTTGTATCATTCATTCTTTGTACTGATGAAATGTTGTTGTATTATCAGTAGCCTTTCTGATGAATAAAAAAGAAACAAATATAGCCATTGATCGACTAAAATGCATATTCTAGGTTTCCTTGAACAGTTCTGTCAGCTGTAAACCAATCTACATTCAGTGATGATATGTTTTTGATAAAGTCATCAAGAATTCCAGATTAGCATCCCAACAGCTGTGTTGTGAACTGTGATGGACCAATGCCACTCTGTGAAAATTTTGTCTCAAACCGACACATTAAATTTTATTAGAAACATCACCAACTTCATAGTTCATCATAATATTATAAACTTGCCTATAAAACATGTGCATATCAATATTCTGATGTAATCGTGTCATTAGGAAATGATGCATCTTTTTGTAAAAGTTATGAGATGATTTGTTTTCTGATAAGATATGATAGCCTGAAAATAAAGTGGTATATTCTGAAAAATCAACCATGATTTCTTTTCTGAGTAGGATAGCCTGGAAAATCAACCATGATTTCTTTTCTGATGTAACTCTTTCTGATAAGTCAAGCAGTGGATGATGATTACATCATTCTGATGTAATCGTGTCATCAGGAAATGATGCACCTTTTTGTAAAAGTTATGAGATGATTTGTTTGCTGATAAGATAAGGCCAAAAAAAAGAAATGTTTCTGGTCAGGCCTTTCTTTAACCCTTTCACCACCATGGTTTGTCCCAAATCCATTGTTTTCTATGGTAAAGTTGGACCTGTGTACAGGGAACTGGGGGTGAAAGGGTTAAAAAATGGTGCACGACACGTATTTTTTTTAGCTCATATTTGGTATGTATATAAACACCAAAAAGAGCTTTTATGGTGAGTCGGTGGTGTTTGTTTGTCTGTGTGTATGTATGAATGTATATGCGGATGTATGTTTATTTATTTTTTTCCCTCAAATGAGGGAGGAGGGTCAATTTTATAGTTTTATCAATATAGTCACATATATACTGTTCGTGCAGTCACTGATCATGTGCCCAAAGAATTTTCTCTTTCTCTTTAGCCATTTTGGTTTGGTGTCATAGCAACTAGTGTCCCAGTGACCCTTAAACTTGATTTATACTAGCTGAAGCAGTACGTAGTTTGCCGGGGCTGCCGGCCACAAAACAGGAAAAAAAATGAGTGACACGCTGTTGTTCAAGTGATGCGCGCGCTGACCAGAAACATTTCTTTTTTGGCCTAAGATAGCCTGAAAATAAAGTGGTATATTCTGAAAAATCAACCATGATTTCTTTTCTGAGTAGGATATCCTGGAAAATCAACCGTGATTTCTTTTCTGAGTAGGATATCCTGGAAAATCAACCATGATTTCTTTTCTGAGTAGGAATCCTGGAAAATCAACCGTGATTTCTTTTCTGAGTAGGATATCCTGGAAAATCAATTGTGATTTCTTTTCTGAGTAGAATATCCTGGAAAATCAACCGTAATTTCTTTTCTGAGAAGAATATCCTGGAAAATCAACCATGATTCCTTTTCTGAGTAGATATGCCGAAAAATCAACCATGACTTGTTTTCTGAGTAGGATATCCTGGAAAAACAACCATAATTCATTTTCTAAGTAGGATAGCCTTTTATCTTCTTATGACTCTACAGATTGTACAGGTTTTTATGGTCTATGTGTACCTAGATACTCTGCTAGACATAGACCTCTATTACACATCCCTTATTGTAGAGTTGATGTTACAAAAAATGGCCTGATTGGACGTACGTCACGACTTTTAATGATCTGATTGATAAGGTTTGCGATGTTGATGTTTTTGAAGAATCTCATTCAACTTTTAAAAGACATGTTAATTTGTTTTTGTCATTGTCTGATTTTTAGGGTACTTTTTTGTTTGTTTGAATTTTAGTGCATTTTATCCTTTTTATTTTATTTTCTTGTCTGTAAGTGGCTACCTGATGGCGCTGTTGATGAGCAAATAAAAAAAAAAAAAAAAAAATCAACCATGAACCATAGTCTCGTTTCTAAGTTGTTATGCTGTAAAATCAACAGTGATTTCTTATCTGAGGAGGATGTGCTAGAAAATCAACCATGATTACTTTTCTTAGTAGGGGTACCTGCAAAATCAACGATTATTTCTTTGTGAGTAGGTAGGAAAGCCTGAACCATGATTTCTTTTCTGATTAGGATAGCCTGGAAAATCAACCTGTGATTCTTGTTGGTGGTGGCAGTATCCTGATACAAGAAGGAAAGCAGCTGAAGGGTGCATCCACAGTGATAAAACCACCTCACTTTGATGTAAGTAACCATCGAACAACAGTCCGGGACCATGATCTAACTGAATTAAACCTTTGAACACCAAAGTCCACTTTTATCACCTTCAGAAAATATGCTCACGTCAATTTGTTTTTTGAAAAGCCAGAGAGAAAGTGATCACAGATGTCAAAGTGAAAGCTATACAATCTGCTGTTAAGATTTTTGAAAATTTTGATAACAAACTGTGGCAAATGAAATGTGATGTCCATTTGGTCCAAAATTATCAAAGAAATACAGAAAAATTCATAAAAATTGGTAAAAATATTCACTAAAATTTCGGTGGGAACATTTATTGCACTCAAAGGGTTAAGACAGAGTAATTTGTGACAAACTTGGTCAGATACACAGCATAGCAAAGTTTTTTCAATTTCATCTGTTGTTCATCTGTAATTATGAGTTAAATTATTGTGGCTTAATACAAGACAAGTATTTTCAAATCACTCATTAATCAGGATTATCATCCAACGTTCGTAACTCACACATTACCAGTGTGATTGACAAAATGAGGCCCATTGTTTTCAGTGCTTTGCTTCTGTTTGCGTCAAGATCTTGATTAAGCTGCAATACATGCTTCAAAATATCTTGTAACAATGAATAATTGGTACTTATCATTTAGTACTTTCAAACATAATCTATCTACATTGTATGACTAACATGGTGAATGAGGGAAACACATTAGGTACTTTAAATAAAATTCTTTGTTTATCATCCTCGTGCTGGTAAGTTTTCAGATGAAATGAAGAAAACAAACACAGTGTTAACACTATTACAAATAAAATATTTTTTCCCAAACGAAATCAAATAAAAAATGAGCTTATATTAATACACTTGTGTTTTTTGTCTGTGTTTGTTCTTTTCCCCGGCTGGCTGGTAGCTTTTCAAAAATCCAAGGACGGCAATCAAAGAAAGCCTTATCTAATATATATTTGATATGTCATGTAAAACTTTTATTATTTTGAGCAGGGGATGAAAATACTTTTCAATATAATTATGATTTTCAAATTGTTTTTCAAATTGATTCCATTACATCTCAATGGTTTATTAACTCATGCATTGAGAATATTCAGAACAGCTGAATTTTCACATTTAAGCAAAGCATTGGCTAAGGCCAAAAAAAGATCATTTCTGGTCACTCTTGCATCATTTCAGAACCTTTGCATCATGGCTGTTTTTAGGTTACATACTCATCAGTACAGCTATCCTTGATATCCCAGTTTGCATGTCCAAAAATGCTTAAAAGGAAATGAAAGTATTATGCAGCCAGTGATAAAAGACAATAACTGTTGCATCAATAGTGCCAAACCAGCTTTGTTAGAATAAAAAAAAAGAAAAACAAAAGAAAACCATCACTTTTGACTAGGAACAATTTTTGGCCTAATATATGATGTACTGAACACTCAGGTTGCGAATGCCGTTGGTGCAGCACTCAGCCAAGTCAGTGGTCAAGCGGACATCGTTGTCAGAATGGATGAAGTAGTCAGTGAGATTGTTGGACACAGTGCAACAGAAGAGGAACTGAAAGTAGGAAGAGAAAAAGCCAGAGAGAAAGTGATCACGGATGTCAAAATGAAAGCAATACAATCTGCTGTTAAGGCAGGTGCTGATGAGGAGACAGTTGAGGTACAAACATCAATTTTATTTATTGTTATTTTGTTGTCATGGTTATTATTTCTATATGCTTGAGACTCGGAGATGAATTTAGTTTTTTAAACTTGTAATAATAATAATAATAATAATAATAATATTTATTTCTTAAAAAAAATAAAATGACATGTCAAGGTGCTATAACAGCACTGATGCATTTATTTAATAACAACAGCACAATTAAAAATTACATTAAAATCTTTTTAGCGAGACATGTTTTACACAAGATTTGAAAGTATTAAAATTAATGCTACGCTGGATTTCTGGTTGAAGCCATAGATTTGATAGCTATGTGGCACAAATGGGAAAAGATCTGCAACCATGAAATGACATATTGCCCATTGGCTTGTGTAAACCGAGTGCACCTTCAGAAGTGGATTGAAGGGTTCGATCAGAAGTATGAAATTTAAAATTTTAAGTCACTTTGCTATGGAATAATGGTACTCCACTATCAATTATCGACAAGGAATATGTCGGCAGCTCATGGAAATGTATACTGTACTCATACCAGCATGGAACGTATTTACCAAGTGCTTACTGTAATTTCTCAAAATGAATTATTACTTGTTATAGTGAAATATAATTATATATACCATTCTTATATGTTTCACCTGCAAAATTTACCAAGAGACACGGTGCTGTTTACTTTAATGAAGATGTACACAAAATCTATGACATTATTATATTTCTCAAACAATTTTTATCACAACTGGAAGTTGTGATATAGAGGTGGTTTCAACCGGTGTTTGATGTCGTCCATTTCCGTAAACGACAAAAAGTCAAAAACTGCTGAACAGACTGCGTTGATATTTGATACCGATACATAGACTGGTTCCAAGGTTCCAATTCGGAAAAATGGAGCCAAACGGAGTGCCGGTTAGATAGTTTTGGGAAATTTCTAACCCCCCTTTTTATCTAATTGATTTTAGGGGTCTTTCATATATGTAGTTTTGGAATGTACACCAATCCTGCATTGTGGACTGTTTTATGAGTTGTTGAACAGAAATGAGGTTTTGATGAATGTTAGAAATATGCAGGATGGCTGATTCGAAGTATAAGAGATTTCTATGGTCTTTTGGGCATCAAAAGCATTAAAAAAAACATATTTCATAGTTTAGATCCTCACTTTTGAGATGACCCTAGGCATTTGTTAAGTAAACATCCTTGAGTCAATATACAGACTTTGACATTCCAGAGATTAAGTATCCACAACCTCACATGTTACAGTCTTTCACTACAATGGTATGGCCCAAACCCATTGTTATCAATGGAGAGTGTGGACCTGTCTACAGGAAATTGGGGTGAACAGGTTAGACAATGACGTTACAAGTTGTAGGTTAGTTATCAAGGTAGCACCAGCATAGAGTCCTGAGCATCTGTCCATGTGTTCTCACAGCAAATTACAGGGAAAAAATTATTTGAGAAGTTTCTCTCCTTTAAACAGAAGTATGTTACAATTTAAACCTGTCATGGATGGATTGCTCTGAAATGATCTGAAACACAGTTATTGCCCATTAGCAACAAATCTACAGCAAGATTTATGTAAAGTTCATGAACTTACACAAGGTATTAGACAAAAGATGACCATGACTTTGCTACTTTTCAACATTTATTTCATTCAGATTTCCTCAGCTTAGTGTATAATTTTGTAATCTTAATTACTGTCAACTTAGCTTTACTAACTTACTCTAACCTCATTATTCTTACACTACTGTTATACCTTATAACCACAAAATTTCAAGAGATGCATATATGATTGTCACTTAACAAACAATTTACAAATATGTCTTCTGCTTTTTCTCCATATACATATACATGTCTCTTTTCTCATAAAAATGAGCTTAAAATCACAATGTGAAAAATAGTCTTTCAGCTATATGTTGCTCATTGACTTCGTGGTCTGTCTAATTCACAGTGAGTGTGGTTGTTGATAAATGCCAATAATACTAGGCGGTCATTATGTCCAAGCGCCATTGGCGGTATTTTTTAACATAATGACCATAGGTCATTATCACATCTGGAAGTTGTGATATAGGGTTAGCTTCAACCAGTGGTGGACAGTGTCCATTTTCCGTAAACGACAAAAAGTCAAAATCCGCTGAACAGACTGCATTGATATTTGGTAGAGATATTCAGACTAATTCCAAGGTTCCGATTCCGAAAAATGGAGCCAAACGGAGCAGCGGTTAGATAGTTTTGGGAAATTTCTAACCCCCCTTAACTAATTGATTTTAGGGGTCTTTCATATATGTAGTTTGGAATGTACACAAATCCTGCATTGTGGACTATTTAATGAGTTGTGGAACAGAAATGAGGTTTTGATGAATGTTACAAATATGCAGGATGGCTGATTCAAAGTATCAGAGATTTTCATGCGCTTTTGGTAATAAAATTGATAAAAAACAACATATTTAATGTTTTAGATTTCTCACATTGTTATGACCCTTAACATTACAGACTTGATGACATAACTAGCTGCTGGACCTGTTTACTGGCGCATTGATTTAAAGACAAAGATTGTTTTATTTTGTAATAAGGACGTGTGATTTCGTAAAACATAGTCTATTAGCCTGGAAATGTGATTTTTGCGAATATTGCTTACCCCACTGACAAACAGTGTGGTTTGAAAATGGCTGGAATTCGCTACTTCGGGACTTTGTTTTCTGTGTGCATTTACTGACAAACTCCAAACCCGCAGCACCTACCAATTCAGTATTTCATGTACAGGTGTACCCAGAGATAGAGTAGTTTCACAATGTGCCAGTTGTGATCAAGTGCCATTGGCGCCATTTTTATAATTTCAATCGGAAATTGTCAACATCATATGCTTTACAATATTTTTATAGCATTTATTCTCAGCCACTTTTACTAGAACCATCCATACATTTATGGCTTTCAAACTGTATATACATGGTCAATATTAATGTTATAATATCCATCACTCCAAGAATGTGAGAGACAAGAACCTGCAGATTAATGTAGATAATTTTTACTATGTTTTCATACATTTTTGCTTACATATGGTACATATATATATACTATTAGCAGAGTTTGTTTTGTGTGTTCTGTTGTTGTCTGTATGTCTGTCTGTATGTCTGTCTGTAGATATCTCTGTCTGTCTGTATATGTGTATGTGTATGTATGTATGTATGCATGTGCATGCATGTATGTATTATATCTGTCTGTTGGTAGATCTATCTTTCTGTCTGTCTGTCTGTCTGTATGTTTGTATGTATGTATGTATGTATGTATGTATGTACATGTATTTATGTATGTCCATCCGTCCGTCTGTCCGGCTGTCTATTAAAAACTCAAAAACAACAACATTTACCACTTTTAATATATGGTGTAAATGTGCACTGGTGGGTGGGTGGTGGGATGGGGATGGAAATGTAAATTTGTTCAAGTGATCATGCTCAAGTCCAAAATATGCATTTTAAATAGAAAAAGGCGAAATCCTTCAAATTGCTAAAATTCTGTAACACAGGGCAGATTTAGTTGACACTTTTTATGCTTAGAAACTTTCCTTTTATGGTAAAAAAATCTCTGAATTGCTCGTCTAGTTGCTTTGAAACTTGATATGCATGATCCTAGGGTTGACCTCTGTCAGATTTGTTCAAAATGTGGTGAAATTTAAGTACTTCTATTTTGGGAGCAATTTTTAGCTTACATTTGGTATACCAATGTGAGGTTATCGTATAAGCTGAATCAGTTCAATTGCATCTGATTTGCATGTCTGTATGTATGTATGTATGTACGTATGTATGTATGTCTGTCCACGTCAAAAACACCTAAACCGCAGCACGTACTGTCTTAGTATTTGGTGTACAGGTACACCTAGGGGTGGAGATGTGAATTTGTTCAAATGAACTTGTCAGTGTCAAAAATGTGCAAATGAGGGGAAAAAAGGAAAAACCCTGCAAATTGCTAAAACTCTGTAACCGTTGGTTAGATTGGGTTGAAACTTGGTGTGCAGGTTCCTTTAGGTATTCTAAATCAGGTGTTTAAAATTTTGGATGAAATTTGCATGTTTCTATTTTTGGGGTAATTTTTTCAGTTTTTAGTCAAAAAATGTTTTTCTCTGAAACCACTCATCTGATTGCTTTGAAAGTTGGTATACATGTTCCTCAGGATGACCTCAGTCAAGATTATACAAGTTGAATTGAAATTTTCATATTTGTAATTTTGGGGCAATTTTCCGGATTTTTGGTCAAATTTTTTTTTTTCAAAAAGTACTAATCTGATAGCTTTGATATTTGAGATACAGGTTCCTAAGAATGATCAAAATCAGTTTTATGAATATCGTGAAGATATCTCGAATTTTGTATTTTTGCTGAATTTTTTGGTTATTTTTCTCATTTTTAGTAAAATTTCTTCTTCTCTGAAACCGCTAGCCCAATTGCTCTCAAATTCGGATTGAATGTTTGCAAGGGTGTTACCCTTCTAATTGTTAAAATTATGACAAAATTGGAAATATTATTGTTTTGGGGCAATTTTTGTCCTTTCTGGTCAAAAAATCTTAAAAAATATTTTCTTTTTAAAGCCCCTCGACAGACAGCGTTTATATTTGGTGTACAGATGTCCAGGGATGACAATAGTTAGATATGTGGAAATTGTCCTGAAATATACATATTTGTATTTTTAAGACAATTTTGTCATTTTTGGTCAAGAAAACTTGTTCTCAAAATTACTTGTCTGATAGCTTTGTAATTTGGTACAAAAGTCCTGAGGGATGTTATTAGATAAATTTTCTGCTCAAAGTTTTGGGAAACCCCAAATTTTTTATATTTTAGGTAATTTTCTCAGTTTGTGACCTTAAATGACCTACACCAACCCAGGATGTTGTGAGACAGTTTTGAAGGCTGTGAACATAATTTTGTCATATTTAATATATCAATTTGTAGTAAAATTTGATCCAGAAAACAAACCTGAGGTAAATTTTTTCATTGCGAATCAATTTTTGCAACTTTTGCATGTAAGACACACAAAACTGATGAGAAATTTGGATCCAGGATAATTCCAGATGTCGTAATCCCCCCACAGTGGAAGGCATTTCACTAAGGTAACCAAGGTTGTAAATACATTTCCTGCTAGCTGGTCTTGTATAACAATGGTCAACCAGGGGATGGAACATTTGATATTCAGGAGGGGGTAGGGGCTAGAAGATTGATGACGTAGCATTACTTTTTACCAGATCCCTTGTACATTTTTTCCCACTCTTTATTATTTCCCCACTCTCCCACCTTTTCTTTTTGTCAAGCTTCTCTGGCTAATTTTTTTGTTGACATTTGCTTATGTATGCAGGATCTGCTTGTCCCATTGCTATAGAAGTTGATATGCATGTTCCTAAAGATGACCTCCAGTACCTAAGTTGTAGACCTATTTGCTTTTGTCATTCTTGTTTTGCTGGTTTAAATATTTCTTGAATTTACCAATTCAAACCGAATGTGAGCACAATGTCCTTGACGGTGTTTTTTTCTATTCTGGTGAAAAAAAATTATCTTCTTTGAAACTACTTGTCAGGTGTTTTTAACTTAGTAACCATGTTCCTGAGGGTGAATTCAGTTGAGTTTGATCAAAGTATGCGTAAATTTGTCTGTTTGTACTCTTTGGGCATTTTATCTGTTTTGTCAAAAAATCTTTTGTGAAACTAACTGTCTGATATGGCTTATGAAATTTGATTTGAAGTTCCTAGGTATGATCTAAAATCAATTTTGTTGAAATTATGACAAAACCTTCAATATTGTATTTTTAGAATAACTTTTGCTGTTTTTGGTCCAAAAAATGCCAAATATCTCAGTCTTGAATTCCTTGGTCCTATTGCCAAATGTGAAACTGCTGCACATTTCACCATTGTATTTGGTATGTAGATGCATACTCAACTATAAATAGGAAAGTTTTTTCAAATAATACGTTATCTGCAGTATCCTACAATATGCTTATGAGCTTCAAAAGTGTAAACTTGATGAAAATCCCAATAATTTCCTGTCAGATTGACTGGAAAAGTTGTATTCAAGTACTTTAGGTAAAACTTATATGTGTTGGTCACTTTTAGCTGATATCTGGAATTGTCAACAGAGCTGCTGAATGGCACACATTGTTTTACAAAAAGTGTAGAATGCAAGAAGCCGTATGTTTAGTCTACAAGAAGTTGTGGGGTACAAATCTTGTAACGGACCAGCATTTCATCATTGACAAGTATGCAGAATGACATATATATGATAACAAATAATCTAACTGCTGATATAGCTCCACTCTGTTACATAGCGAATAACTTTGTGACACGTCATGTCAAATTACTATTTGTCATATGGCAAAAATTGTACCAAAAACTACAAAATTGCAAATTTCAGCATTATTTCAATCCATCATAAATAAGATAACCTCTAGGAACCTGTATACCAAATATCAAAGCTATCAGACGAGCAGTTTTTGAGAAACAAATATTTTTTATAAAAATGTCAAAAATTGCCCCCAAATACAAAATTGTAGATGTAATAATAATTTAAATATTAAATCACAGTTAATCCGTAGGAACCTGTATACCAAATATCGAAGCTATCAGACAAGTACTCTTTAAGAAACAAATTTTTCGAGAAGCAAATTCTTTGACAAAAAAATTTGCCCAAAAACTACAAAATTGTAGATTTCATCATAATTTGAATATATCACATTTTGATCATCCATATGAAGCTGTATTTTAAATATCAAAGCTGTCAAAAAGCAGTGTTTTGGGAAATAAATTTTTGACCAAAATGACAAAATACACATTTGCATAGTTCTGAACAATTTGAATAAATCTGAAATGGGTCATCCCTTGGGACCTATACCCTGAATATCAAAGCTGACCTGCAGTTTTGAAGAAGATTTTTAAAGATTTTTCTACCAGAAATCACGAAAATTGCTTTAAAAATACAAATTTGTATATTTCAACATAATTTGAACAAACCTTACTGAGGTGACCCAAAGTGAACTGCATATCAAATTTCACAGCAGTTTCAGAGGAGAAGGCAATTGTTGATGGAACGACAATGGAAAATCAGCCTATTTGATAAGCTTCACGTCGCTGACAGTGGAGCTAATAAAAAACATAAAAATATCATCTCTACAAATAGCAAACTTGGCTATTAATCCAACAAGACTAGGCTATGAATCACCAAATCGTACATCAGTGTGGATGTAGATTATACATGTTTGTCAATTGTGTTTCCTAATGCTGTAATTGGTTTGAAATAGATTTTGCAGGGTGTTTGTTATTTTCTATGTTTATAATGTATTTTTATGGGATTGTTTATGTATTCATCAAACACAGTCATTTACACTAATCCCTGGTTTGATGCTCTTACATGTGGTCAGCAGGATGCCACAGACTCCTTAGTAGGTGTACATGATATACAGCTGTCATGTCAAAATCACAAAAGCCTTGGAATGGTAATTTGTGTCACTTATAATTTTGATGTACTGGGCTGCATGATGTTGTACCGGGTGTGTGTGTGTCCATTGCAACAGTTGCTGACCGTATACTTTGCCTTGGTATATTTGATTGGCAGTGTATCAAAATGTGTTCAAATGCACTTGATATTATGAATATTACAAGTTGAGGCCCATAGAAGCTATTAACCTGTTCACCCCCAATTCCCTGTAAACAGGTCCACACTCACCATTGATAACAATGGGATTGGGCCAAACCATAGTGGTGAAAGGGTTAAATATTGTACGACACTCTCTTTGGCCTGGCACATCTAACCAAATGTTAGAAAAGTGTCATTGATGCCATTTTTGATCTTTGGTACTTGTAATTTTCATATTTCTGAAAAAGACTGAACTTTGGTATATTCATGACTCTGCATATTACATGCACTTTACCAGTGTGAAGTTTAATGTGCTTGATTATATCTTAATTAATTGACTGTGGTCAAGATGGGAGCATAATGTCATTGGCACACTTGTTTTCTGCTGGATTAGAACATTCTCAGCACAGCATGCATGTCTGCTATTGTATGCCTAGTTGATTAAATTGAGAGATCTAGGACTATTTTATGGAGTAGTGACTATAGAAGTAGATTACAAGTTTAAGAATTGCTCTGCTTTGCATTTTTCACAAAGGGTGTTTAAGTGGTGTTTCTTCTAGTTTAGTGTTTTTGTCTGAGTTTCTTCTTTTAGCTCCCATAGCCATATGTATATATGGCAATGGAAGCTATTCTTATAGGCTAGGGAAATGTCTGTATGTATGTATGTCTGTATGTCTGATGTCTGTGTCTCTGTATGTCTGTATGTCTGTATGTCTGTATGTCTGTCCGTCAACATCAAAAACTCCAAAACCGCTGCACATTTCATCTTGATATTTGGTGTGTACATGGATGATGGGCTGTAGATGAGATTTTGTTCAAATGAAGTTGTCATAGCCAAAAATATGCAAATTAGTGCCAAAAAAGGCGTTTTGGTAAAAAATCTTCTTCTTCATAACCGCTGGTCAGACAGCTTTGATATTTGGTATACAGATCCCTAGGGATAACCCAACTTGGATTTGTTCAAATTGTGATGAAATATGCAAATCTGTATTTTTAAGGAATTTTTTGTCATTTTTGGTCAAAAATTTATTTCATCAAAACCGCTCGTCTGACAGCTTTGATATTTGGTATACAGGTTCCTACAGATAAACTTAACATGATATATAGAATATATGATGAAATCTGCAATTTTGTATTTTTGGTGCAATTTTTGCCGTTTTTGGTCAAAAAATGTGTTTCTCAAAAACTACTTGTCTGATGCCTTTGATATTTGGTGTACAGGTTCCTAGGGGTTCTCTTAGTGTGATATAGTGAAATTTGATGAAATCTTCAATTTTTGTATTTTTGAGTCAATTTTTGCCGTTTTTGGTCAAAATATTTGTTTCTCAAAAGTTAGTCATGTGATAGCTTTGATATTTGGTATACATTTTTATACATAATTATGATGAAATCATCAATTTTGTATTTTTGCAGCTAATTTTGCCATTTTAGGTCAGGCCATCCTGCAATGAGCTATCAAAGATCTCAACCTTCTTCATCAACACATGTCACGAAAAGTTGCTCTCTACATAACACAGCAGAGCTCTGTCGACTATTGGGTCGCTTGTTTTTTCAAAACCGCTGGTCAGACAGCTTTAATATTTGGCTAACAGGTCCCTAGGATGACCTTAGTGAGATGATTTCATACAGTCAGGAAATACTTAATTTTGTATCCATGTCTATAGTAGCTTCAGGGACATTGGCCTTATGTTCAAGATAATGCGGTGATTCAGTAAGCATTTGAAATGGTAAACTGTATTTGGTGTTGAAATGCGGTAAAAAATAATGAGAAAACATACCGGTAGCTGAGGTGATTTCAGCAGGTTTGGTTTCCAACAAATATATTCAAAGTTTTTTTCAATGTTAAAGAGTCCTGGCAGATTTTGAAAAAAATCCAAACAAATGTCAATAAAAAAATCAGCCACAGAAGGTTTGTCAAAAAGAAAAGGTGGGATAGTGGGAAAAAAGAATGTACAATGCATCGGATAAAAAGATAATGTTCCTCATCAATCTTCCAGACAACCCCCTTTTATCAAATGGTACACCCTGATGTATTTTTGTGTGCAATTAACCATGCAGTGTATTTTAGTTTAAGATGTCAATCAAGTTAGGTAAGGATTTGAAAGAATAGTCAAGTTCACCACAGTTAAATTTCTTAACTTTATCTCTTGTGTCATCATCCTTGTGTAATTAGTTAAGTTTGTATGTTGCTCCAGATGTGGATGTACCAGCTGTTCTGGAAGAAAACAATGTTTACTTTTCCCTGTAGGGTTTCTGAGTTGATGATTATATGTTGAAATCTCTCCATGTATCTGGTGCATGGGCAAAATGTAAATACTGGTTGCATGTTATGTATTTCAGTCTATGTCAAATATTGTAAATGAAAAATCATGAACAGTTTGCTGTGTGCTTGTAAAAGATAACATGTCAATACATATTAAAACTGCCTTGCAGTTTGATTGTCTTAAAATTATCACAGAAGTAGAAAACGAAAAGAAACTAATCAAATTGCTGTAACATATTCACCCTCAGTGTCTGTAGGCCTATACTTAACTATTTTATCATTACATTCAGCTTTTTGTTATATCTTTATCACTCTTCATGGGCCAAGGCACACTTGGGGTCAATGTCATCACTGTGCCAGTCTGTGAATGTCAGTCTGTCTGTATGTGTATGTCCATGTTTCATACAATTGTTGGTTTGATTTGATAACTGTATGGGAGCGAACAGTGATTATTGTCACTATTTTTTATTTTCTGTGTTTATTGTTTCTTTAATTTTTTGTCTAAACATTGTTTGTTTGTTGTCTTATTCAATCAACACACTTTAGGTAACAGAGTTAGACGAGATTGTTGTTACATATCTGACTGGAAATGCAATCAGATACAAAGCCAAGGCTATTGGTTCGCTGCAGTCATTAGACATTCCTTCTGAAGAATCAGTGCACACATCTGCTGGAGATGAGAATTCAACAGCTTCAGGCAGAATCAGTGAATCAGATGTAAAACCTCAATCAGGTAAGCTGCTGTGACTCTTTGCTTCTGTAAGTGGCTTGGCAAAGCTAATGTTGTTTACCTAGTACACAGCCACTCTGTTATTGAATAAATAAATGAACAAGACTGAACAATAAACAAATGACAATTAAGCTAAATTGTTCACTCTGAATAATTTACAGACAGCATAAACCAATGGTCCTGTTTCTTTGAGGGCAATGGATGCCAAACTGATTGTTTTCATAGCAATGACCATGCCTTATGTTCTTCAGATGTATCATTATTATTTGTTATTGTCAAAGATCTGTTTGTAAAATTACAGTAGGTTTTCAGACAATTTTTGTTGCAAAGCTGGCCTCCTAGGGTGACATTTTAGCTACTATAGACTATAGTCTATAGAAGCTACTGGGATGGGTATCCATCCGGTATCCGTCATCAGTCTGTAAGTATGTATGTATGTATGTATGTATGAATGTATGAATGTATGCATGTCCGTTTGTGAGGATGTCTGTCCACTCAAATATTTTAAGAACTGCAGTTACTTTAGAGACTTGATATTTATTGTGTTGATTGATGCAACATATGATTATGGCAAAGTATCTTCTTCTCATTTTTGATATTTTTGAAAATATGCAAATTAGCTCAAAACAATTCTGTTGATGAATGTCTGTGAATGTACTGGGTCGATCTGTAAGTATGAGCCATACTGAAACAATTCTTCTGCCATAAGAATATTGCCAAAGGACCTCTGCACTCACTATATTATGTTATATATACTCTTAGTCCTCTGTGCCATCCCAGTATTCATGCTACCGCTTGCCAGAGGGCAGTTACAAAGAACTTCACCTTCCCCTCAAAATTTTAAGGTCAAGGTCAAAAATATGTAAAATCAGTATATCAGCTAAGGAAACATGTTTTGTGATGATTTCGTAAAATTGACTGAAGTTACCAGTTGACTGCACCTGCCTTTTAAGTCCCTGCCAGACAAAGTTTGGATCATTTTGACTTCAATTCAGTTCAATCTAATCAAATCACAAAAATTACAAGTGGGAGCTGTGTCATTTACAATGATTGTTCGTTATGGGTATACTGGTGTATCCTGTAATTTTCAAAAAGTGCAAAACCTTCATTTACTTTGACCCAAAGGAAATGTTGATGATTCTGGACAAGATGACGGCACTTGTGCAGCATCTGGAAGAAAAATAGAAGACATACCAGGATTAGAGGAACCCTTTATTGATAAGAATACAGGAGAATGGATTGTGTCTGAATTTGACCTGGATTGTATCGCTATCGGAGCTGGAATTCTGGCTGTGGTGGGTGGAGGCATCCATACATTGGAAAATTAAAAACTAAACGGATTTTGAAAGCTGGAAAGAAGATAAAAGTCATTGCACCAGAAAGGTATTACTTTAATGCACTACTACTTGTATGTTTTCAGACTTGTCACCTTAGAAGCCGCCAAAAATGTTTCTTTGCATGAGCAAGGGTTTCAACGATGAACTTTCTAGCAGTACTGCTATTGTATGTGTACATGTACATTGTACTTGAATATATCTATCTATTGTCATGGAAGGTCCAGCTCCACTATCATGGACTGTGTATTTTTTTCAATTCATCTCTCCCTCTCTCTCTCTCTTGCTAAAAGTTAAAGAGGACTCATCATGCAGTGATTGACTTCTCAAAGTATTACAACTGTATAATAATATTTCAAGTCACGAACAATGTTAAAATTCACTTTGCTATCATTTGAACATGTGAGTTATATATAGATTTGGAGGCAAAAGTATATTTACCATTTCTAGTGATTGTTATTACATGTTACATGCTGCATTGACATATGATGAGAAATCATCTCCACATACAATTTGAACTTAAGAGTCTTCTACTAGACACAGAAATGCTCAATAAATCAAGACCACCACAGGTTTTTTTGTTTTATTCTTTTGATAAAACTCAACATACACTGACTATTTGAAAAAGCAGTGCCCACTTAAATAGTCTGTGGCCTTGTTTTAAATTATGATAATTAGTTTTGGTGTTTTCTTTCCAGAATTGGTAAAGATGGACTGGTAGGAATTGTGGCCTACATGGGAGCACCACTCATTTTGATTGAAAAATTATGCAACGAAGCAGAAATGTTAGGAGCATTAATGGTTTACAAGATGTTATCAATAACTTCAAGAGTGACAGAGACCTTGGCGGTAAGAATTAATCGTAAAAAGACTTCCTCGGAGTCCCCCAAGAAGTACAATTATTTTAGACCTAGTTTTGATATAAGGTAACATCAATATGACTGTCAAGCCACAAAATACTGTGACTTAAATGTTTTCATGAAGTTGTGAAGCATTAAATCAATGTTACTTAAAACTCCATTGTGCTTGTTTTTTCTACTTCAGACTGGATAGAAATAAAAGACGGTGATGGTGTAAAATTCATTGATGACTACATTCCCAGAGAGAGTGAAGGTCTAGAGCAAGTTGAAAAGCACAAAAGGAAGATAACAGGAATTCTCTGTGCTGAGATTGGAGGTATGAACAGCATGGAGCCCCTGTACATTGCAGCTCTGCAAAACTTGCCAGTGATTGATGCCGATTGCATGGGCAGAGCTTTTCCAGAGTTTCAGGCAAGTCAATTAATGTTAGGTTCTTCACCATCAAATTCTAACTATAACCAGCAATTTAAAATATTATTTGTTGAGTCCATCAGTCACTGTTTAATTCCTTGCCATCAAATTCTCTTCAAAACCAGTGAGTAGTTTAAAATGTTATTTGTCGAGTCCATCAATTGCTTTGGGGTTCTTACCATCAAATTCTCTCTGTAACCGGTAGTTTAAACTAATATTTATCAAGGCCATCAATCACTGTGAAGTTCCTCACCATCAAATTTTCTGTAATACCAGTGAGTAGTTTAACCTATTTATCAAATCCATCAATCACTTTGAGGTTATCTACCATCTATTCTTTCTGTAACCACTATTTTCAACTATTATTTATCAATGCTATCAAGCACTGTTAGGTTCTCTACCATCAAATTCTCTCTATAACTACTATTCATCATAGGTTCTTACATAAATTTCTCTTTCTATAACTGGTAGTTTAAACTATCCTGGAGTCTATCAATCACTGCTAGGTTCTTGGCCATCGAATTCTTCTCACTTTACTGGTATTTCAAGTCGTAGTCTTTTCAAGACTTAGCAATATGCTGAACTTCACATTATTGATGTTCTGAGTCCTGAGACTAAATAAGGAAATGTAACATTCATCTCCTATTTTTCCAAAATGGATTTCAAAGACACTTATCATTAAGAAACAAGCGCTGGAAACCAAATTCTGTGTGGCTTGTTCAAAGAAAAACATGAATCATTTTTCAGTCATTCTTAAAAAAGTTAACGCCTCATTTCAGTAATATACTAAAAAGATTTGATTAAGGTTGTGAATTATTTGTGTGTTTGGGTTTTTGTTTTACATTCATTCGTCTCATTTTGCAAACCACCAGATGATGGCACCATGCATCTATGGCAAGGAAACAACCCCATGCTGCATAGTGGATGAGAAGGGCAGGAGAGCGGTTGTCTTGCAAGCTGACTCACCAAAGAAAATTGAAAACCAACTGCGTCACTTTTGTATTGAAATGGGGTATGCTTGGATTTCCATAGATAATATGCAGTTATTATGGTCACCTAACTGGCATACGACTGGTATTGAACAAAGTAATGAGAAATTGTTCTTGCTGCATGAAAATTATTCCTTCAATTACAATCATGTTCCTTTAATACAGAATAATTCTTGAATAATAAAGTAATAGAAGTAGAAAGATTACAAGTTTTACTCCCCGCGAATATTATTATGAGAAATCTGATGATGATTTTAGGGACAAATTCACTCTTATTTTGCCCTTTTTTTATGAACAATTTTGTTTCATATGAAAAATAGTTTGTATTGTTAGACATCTTGAAACATGTTGAAATACTGGTCAGCTGGGCACAACTCCAACTCTGCAGCCAGACAAAACTAAACATTCAATGAAACATTTTATGTTCTGTACCAAAATTCAAGCTCTGTTCACAACTGTCACCATGCATGGCTGTACATACACAGTTAAAAAAGTTTAGATCTCATGCAAGCTTTTGTAATGAGATTTTAATTGGCAGTGCCACTCATGTAGATATGGATAGCAGCTTTTCCTTACATTGTAGAAATGTTTATTTGTCATAGGAAAGCACGTTGCAAAAGCAAAAATCCATTTTGTCAATAGGTCACAAACAAAATCATCTGTTTGCATTCTGCAAAGGCGTGATTTTTGACACTTTTTAAGGTATGCATCGTTGACATTTTGTACCCATAGTGGCTTCATGACAAAGTTATTTTGATACCCCGAAAAAGATAAAAAAAGAGCAATATTGTCCAGTTAGTCTTGCTTTTACTTTGTCAATGGCAAAATTTTACGTACAATATCTCCCCTTAAGTTCAGTTTTTTACATAACTTGACACACAGTTGCAAAGGTGGATTATCATGTTCTCCTATGAGCAAAGAAGATGTGATGTCAACAACTGTGTTGTATTCACTGAGTAGGACCTGCAGACTTGGCAAAGTTGTATTGGCTGCAAGAAAAGAAAAGAAAGATCCTATTGAAGCTGTTCTGCAACAAGAAAATGGAAAACTGCTTATCAACGGAAAGGTATGAATGATGATGATTAGATTAACTTACTGCTTTAAATTTGTAGTCTATTTAGCAAATAAAGTATAGCCACAACTTACCATATTTTCTAGTGCTAAGTACCAATGCTCAGACAGCAACATTTTCCCATTTTATGACCAAACTATTCTGAAGATGATGTCAAAACTTGATATTCATCATGACAAAAGGGTGTTAACACCATGTTAAAGATCACATTTAGGAATTAATGCAGAAGTGTTCAAGGGCGTGAAAACCATGTTCACACAGAAAAATTTTATGTCAAATTGATGTTTATTTATGATGATTTTGTGCAATAAGAAGTTGCATGTTTGTCTGAGGACAACTCTTAGCAAGTACATAACAACGTCATACTTAAAAAAATTATGTGTTAAGGACCCTTTGCCTTTATATCGTGAAATACAATATCACTATTTTCAACAACTGATTTGTAATCTACAAGATCAGTTGTCATTTGAGTATAAGCTTGTTTTCTTTTCATAGCTATAAATTGAAAACATGATGACCAGCAAGCATAAAACTGTCTTTTAACCCTTTGAACCTGGCTTGGACAAAAATGTCTGCATGATGTCATAGGTCACCAGGGGGTCAGAGTGGAAAGGGTTAATAAGTGTTATTACAGTGGGGCTAAAATATTCTTTATTGATGACATAACATTTCAATTTACACATTGTCAGTCAAATACAAACACTCCAACTTCTGACAATGAGCCTATTAGTGGCACAACACAGCATTAAAGGTAAACTGTCACCTGTTCCAATTTGGCCACAGTTACCATGGAAAGAAAAAATCTAACAAATCACAGATTTTAAGTGGGTGGCCACTTGTTAAAAACAGCGCCCTCACATGGGCATTTTGAATACCAAGGAACGCCCTTTTGACCATATACGGGCATATTTAGATTACAGGCGACTGTATACCTTTAAATAATGTCAGCCACTTACACCATGATATCAACCATCAAAATAAATTTTCATGAGCATATATCTCAAATTAGTCATGGTAGAAGACATATTATTGTCACATACATTACACGTATGATCCTACAATAAACTATTGCTCTGACAGTTTAATCACACTTACTTCAAATGTATTGACAGGTATCAGACATTGCCCGGACAACCAGTGGAGGATTTGATAAAGGCAAAGTAACCGTGGAAGGGTTTGGAGAATTTCAGGGCAGCACTCTCACTGTAGAATTCAAGAATGAATTTTTGGTTGCCTGGCTAAAGATGAGCAATGACAAGACTCAAAAAGTAAGAAGGCAAAATGGCTAAGATAATACACGTAAAAATGTTATTAGCATATGAACACCAGCTGCTTAATGTTTTCAATAAATGTATACGTATATGCAATTTGTTTGGATAAACATTGAGTATGCAAATTAACTGATAATGAGCCATATGAGTAGAGAATATTCATCAGGCCACTCTCTTTTCCCCTTTGCTGCAGATCGCCTATAATTTATGATTGCATTAAAATCGAATGAGAGTTAGAAGTCATTATGATTTTATATTTTCTATCTCACAGAGATATCGCACTACCGTATACAGACTTAAATTCCATTTTCCTGAGAAAGCTTTAAAACTCATCCAAATTGTATTATGAAATTAGTTTAAGAATTTCCCTCCATATTGAATTTCAAGGTGGCTGCCTGTGTACCAGACCTGATATCTTGTATGGATTCAGAGTCTGGAGAGCCTATAACAACTGATGAAGTCAAATACGGCCTTCGTGTTGCCGTGGTCGTATTGGCATCACCTCCACTACTGCGAACACCGAGGGCGCTGCAGTATGTTGGTCCCAAAGCATTTGGTTACCCAGAAGAAGAGGTGAAGTTTAACCCTGTCTCAGAGTACACCTTCCATGATGCCATACCACCAAAGTAAATTCTGTCAAGTCATTTCTGATTCCATAAGTATGTAAATGATATCAGTCCAATTTCTTTGTATTCAGATTCTGCAAATGTCACCAAAAATGATCACCATTCAGTTTCTCCATATCCTCAATCAATATGGTAACACATTATGATTCAGCTGACATTATTGAGAAGACACTTTTGAATATCTCTTTGGTGTGTGGTGTTGTGGTATGCTCGTAACTTGTAAACAAGCAGATATTTTTCATCAGAAAGAACTCTTTCTTTGAACTGCTATTATGTTTTTATACATTATAGACACAAAGATTCTTGAATATGTACAAATGCTCAAAGGAGCAGGCTATTTTAACAGTTTTATCAAAGGGTATTTATTTACTGTATAATACTTTTAGTGTGAGAAAATGCTTATGTCAAGAAATGATACATGAACTTGAATCAGGAATTGAATAACTGCTGCCATCTGGTAATTCTGATTTGTATTGATGGAACTCACTAGGAATTTCATAGAAATTATAGTGTAAGTCTCTGGAATAAAAGAAGATGTCCTTCACAATACTAGAGGTGTATCAAGTTAATACGAACATCACAATCCTAATTCAGGTGAAGAATCACTGACTTACAACCAGGATGTGTGTAACTCTCTTAAGACTATCAATGGAAACAATATATTCCAAAGTAAAAGTACTGATTATTTTACATGTACATGATGGTATATAGCTGTGAATTAACATACAAATTATTATTATCATAAGACTTTATTTAAACTCGATAGACTGTTGAGCCAAAGGCTCTTCTCACACAATGTCGAGATGCAAGAAAAATACAATATGTACACTGAAAAATATATCTGAGAACAGGGAAAAACATTAAGACAGCAAGTAACAGACGACAAAATAAGGCTCTTCTCACACAATGTCGAGATGCAAGAAAAATACAATATGTACACTGAAAAATTTATCTGAGAACAGGGAAAAACATTAAGACAGCAAGTAACAGACGACAAAATATAAAAAAGGCCAAAATACAGCCAAAACCCCCTCCCCTCTTTAAATGTGGAAGTTACGCTTGCTGTGCGCGTGTTTTAATTATCCACGGCCACTAAGTCACTTGAGTGAGATTTACTTTTTACACATTGGTTAAGATCTGCACCAGAAAAGCAATATTATCAAAATAAAAAGTGAAAAAATTTGTTTACATATTGTGACTTTGATGTTAAAATCACTATTTATAATGACACATATTTCTGGAGTTAGCGAGGACTTACAATATCTGTATTTTACTTATTATAGCATCTCTAAACAAAATCAAGGATCACATGTTGCTGCCTTGAAATCTTTAATTTCAAACCAATGAAACTACAAGAACAGAAGTGAGTGAATGAATGAATGAATGAATGTTTACAAATAAATAAATATTAAATAAATACATAAATACCTAAATTTCTTAACACCAAAAATTTATGTTTCTTTTCAGTGAGTAAATTGCTCAGGTAAAAGATCAAGATTTGCACACCAGTAATGATCATAAGACAACTTTAATTAATAATTTTCATAAATTGATTCTTAACAAACTGTGTCACATGATCATCAGGTGATGCTGTGACGCAGGAAACTAAACATTGAAACAATAATTTGCTTTATCAGGGCTTGAAATTAACTTTTTTCCCTGGTAGTCCCATTGGGCTACCATTTTCTAAAGTTGGTAGCCCAGTGACAAGGTCTGGTAGCCCATGCATGAATGAAGAGTTTTTTGTAAAGGATATATCTAGACAATGAAAGATTTATTTTGCATGATTCTATCCAGGAAGTGAATTTTCTAGTCATTTGACATCAATACCTGCAGATCATAGCCTTAGGAGAATGGTATAGCATGTGTAGTGGACAACGGTGACGCCTCAAAGTTAGACGACCTATTCACACATACGCAGAGCTTATATGCAAATTTTGATGTTCGCCATGACAACGACTTTTCACTCAGCAAGTGTAAACATAACATGGCTAAAATAGATTGGCTATGAATTTCAGGATGGCAACTTGGTACAGTCATGTTCCTAATACTTTCGTGGCAATTTTGGCTATATTTCTCCACCATAGTACACTATCATGGGATGATCTCGTACACTTCGGAAAGCGTAATTTGTCGATGGCCCGACAGCCTTTTTCTTTGCATGTTTGAATAATTTTGTGTTAAATTGTGATTGATACATTGTGATTAAATAACTATGAAAATAAATTTTCATTGGCTATCATTTCCCGAGCCTGTCATCCAAGTACATCAGTTAACATAATGACACTTTATTGAAAGTTTGTCGCAACAAATTCGACTGCTCTGTCGCCTTTTAATTTTCATAACTGGGTTGACTGTATGAGCGTCGGTCGTCTCACAGCGACCAACATCATGTCGCTCACTAAGTAATTTCATGTCCCAGGCTTTGGTAGTCCGTGTGGGCTACCATTTCATGGGTTTTGGTAGCCCCAGAGAAAAGTTGGTAGTCTGTGGATGTGGGACTACCGCTAATTTCGAGCCCTGTTTATGCAAAATGTAATTATTTCACACAAAACATTATTTTCATCAATATCCTCCGAAGAGATACCAAAGGCTGTATATATATATATATATATATATATATATATATATATATATATATATATATATATATATATATATATATATATATATATACAACATGTTGAATTTTTAAAAATTGCAAACACTACACTCTAGTAGTACTTCTGCACAAACTTTAAAAATAAACTTATCAAGATGATGTCTCTACCTCAGGACTGTCTAAAAGTTTGAATATGTACCTAGATTTTTATCACTTTGTCTTGTGGTGTAAGACCACTCAAGAATACACTCAAAGTGTGTAATTGAACTTAAAATGTAAATCTGTAAGCACCACAGAAATCATTGATATTGTACTACATGCACTCTATTGCTTGATTCTTGTTAATATTGTATACACGTGTTGAAAGGTTTCAGTCTATCGCTCTTCAATGGGTTTGAAGCCACTGTTACATTGTGTTCTGTAATAGCCATCTTCATTGATTATCACTCACAGTGGTGTACGTACACTACTACCATCTTCATTGATTATCACTCACAGTGGTGTACCTTCATTGATTATCACTCACAGTGGTGTACCTACACTACTATTGCCATGTGCATATTTAGCTCTTGATGTTTTCTTTTTGTGTTTTCTGAAAGACAAAGTGTTCAAAATATAAAAATGTTTTCAAACTCCTCCGCACTTTTATACCAAATCTGAGTTTTGTAGCACATCAAGAAAAAACCACAATTTTCATATGAAAATGCATGTAGTTATATCTCGTTGAATTCAATTGGTTCAATATACCCCGGTACATGTACTTCAGCTTTAGAAATAGTGTTGTATTTGCAAATGTTAAGTTTTGACAGACTAGTGTTTCTTAGGGAAAACATGTCACTTTGATTTGAATGAGTGAATAGTCAGAAATATTTTTCAACTGGGTTTTGAATGGTTCACAATGAAAGCTAAACTGAGCATCATTTCTGTGAGTTCTTTTAAAGGGACAAATTCGGCCATTTTTCATTAATTTTGTTTGATGCGAGATACTACTTATATTGTTTGACATGTCAAAAGATACTGAATGAATGGATGACCATGTATATATTTGACCTTGGTTTTAGACACGATAAACAAAACCATCGCGAAAATGAATTAATGGTCATGACCATTAATTCATTTTCACAATGGTTTCATTGATCGTGTCTAAAACCGGGGTCGAATATATACATGGCCACCCATTCATTATCTTTCAATATGTCAAACAATATAAGTACGGTAGTATTTTGGATCAAACAAAATGCATGAAAAACGGCCAACTTTGTCCCTTTAAAATGGTTTGTGATACATCCATCTACCACAATTGCTTGCACACTATAGGATGCATGTAGTGATTTATTTCTTTGCAGAGCAAATGTATACATATACCTGTTACGCATGATCATGAGGGAAACCATCATCAAAATCACAAACAATGCCAATAAAACCACAATTAGACAAATTATTAGCACATTTTGACCACCACCTGTAATCAAAACAAACCAATACATATTAAAGAGCAACATTTGTGGAAAATGAATCAACAGTATCTTTAATTCAGTCAGAACTGACATTGGCTCCCTTTGTCATATCAGTTAACCTTTGAACTGATACTGTCCATCAGTGTTCCTACTAAGGCTTATTTGCACACTATTTGTCTGACTACCATCTCAGTGGAATTTCATGTTTTGGGCAAATTTACTTTCAGTCATTGCGATAGGTATTAGTTTTGATAAACATCAAAAGTCAAAGCGAAATGTGCAAACTCAGTGCCGATTTTACTTCTACGTTATGAGTTGCAGCACTTGTTGGCGGCGCAGTTGCTACCAACACAGGGTAGATGTACACATTCAGGGTATGTGACTACGTGGTTGGATTTATGTAACTTGATAAATGAGCATTATACAGAGGACGCAACATTGCTGCCTATGTGGTCAACGTATCCTTCAGGTACCAAAGCCTACTGTAAGTTGCGCATCCACCCAAAACCTTAGGGTAACACTGTTGTCCATAATAAGAAAGATTGGAAAGATCAATTAATCAAGTAAATGAAAAAAAAAATATTTAATAGGCCGTAGAAATGCATCCTATGCAATGCTCATCTCTGGGTCAGCTGCATTATGAATGTAATAATTGCATTAATGGCAGAACTGTTAGTACTGCAGCTCACCCAGGGATCCCCATTCTCGCGACCCAGAGCATGATTTCCATGCTGCGGACCTATGTATAATTCAGGGGTAGCGCCAAGCTGTTGCCGTAAAGGTGGGCATGGTTTACGACAATGGGGATCCATCCCAGTCATGAAAGTTAGTGAAACAGAAAAAATTCTTGGAAAGCAGATTTTGGGGACACAAAGAAAGCTCTATTGGGACACTCAAACTGTTAGTAAAAGGATTTTGTTTGGTCAGATTTCTTTTACCATATTCAATTAATCTAGTTTGAATTCCACTCTGATAGGACCATGATCACTACATGTTCCCAAATGGCAGAAGTACTGATAATGTAATATATATTGATGTGTTTCAAATTCAAAACTTCAATGTTGAGTTTGAAATCAGGGCTAGATAGTCAAGTACTCAGTAATATGCTTTCTGTTTATATTCAATACAGTGTCATGAATGCCGTCACTGAAATGCATGAATGTTAATGAGTTTCTGAGTTCCCTTGACTGAATTTAGACATCTCAAACATATCACAGCAACATATTCAACTTTACAATTTCTGTCAAATTGTACGATTTGTTCTGCATGACTCATTAAATTCAGAGAATTCTACACAAAACTGCAGCTATGCAGTAAATAAATTGTTTCACTTTACATAGACCTCATATTTCCATTTAATACATTTCAATTAATTATTCTATGCTGAAACACTGGAGAATATCACAAAGTTGAATGTTGAACACTTAAGACTGTTGCAATATGGGCACCAATAAAGAACATAAACATCTGGGTATACCAACTGAAAATATTCCTGAGGGCCTTCCAGCTACATACTCTGTCCCAAATTCTTCTTTTATGTTATGTTATGTTATATTTATGTATTAAAGTGTCATGTGTGGACTTAAACAGCTTGGTTGCCACACCCAGCCCCAAGGGCTTACAAGACATTAAAACAGTAAATAGGGTACATAGATATGAATAGCTCGAAATGTATTTTAAGTATAAGAAGCTTCTTGTCTCATTGAAAATGCATGATAGACATGACAATACATGACTCCCTAGTTTACTTTTAATCAATGTAAATGGTGTTTGTCTCCACCAATGTTCTCTCCTGCTGCAAATGTACACATGCTGAAGTACATGTATATACAGGGAACATACTACATTGATAATGCACAGATATCATTAACAATGCCACACACATTCTGTCTCAAACAGCAGTAATTAGAGTACAGACAATGTAACGAATATAGGCATAATACTGACCTGACTCTGATACAATTTCCGGACCAGGTGGCTTTGGAAGTGTAAACAGAGGCAGGACTTTACATGCTCTACAATGTAGGATTGACGTCACACCACTACCGTAGCACATTGTATCACCTGCCATGGCAGTATGTCAAGAATCTGGATGTAGTGAATTGAAGAAAATATTAAATTTTGAAAATGGTTGGGTTTAAACTTTGAGTCTGATTATAATGCAACATAATTAACAAAACAGTGCATATCTGAAATTAAATTTGCAAAATTCCTAGATTTCATATATTTTTGATCATAATGCATAATTTCCTACTCCACTTAATTATGCTTTCCATAATTATACTAACATGTCTTTTACAAGAATACAGAAACTGGACGGGCAATTTTGAAAATATTAGAGATGCATATGGCTGAACAGCAAAGAGAATAAAAACGTTAAAGATTGAAGTAAATCATCCTGCTATGAAGATTAAAGAAGTCAAAATTTGTTGTATAACCTTCATTCTGATATTTAGTGCCAATTGGTTTATACATTGTGTCAGTTTTACTGCCATGAATTAAGGTTCTGGCATGGGCTTGTCTCTTGATGCAAATCTCTGTTTATCTTCACAATATTAATAGTGAAACTGGTGGGATTGATGGATATAATAACAATAATAATAACTTTATTATGCTATCAGTTGTTATTACAGTATGGTCAAATAATAACATTAATATCAATAATTCAAAAATAATCATAACTAATAAAATACAGGGCAGGGCAGGAGGGAAAATGATAATTGACAAGAACGACAACATAAATTTGACAATATTGACCTAAATTACATTACATTGCAAATTACCAGATGTCTAAATATACACTGCTGAATCTATAAATGAGGTTTAAATATAGTATTTTTTAGGAATTCCCAAAGGGCCAGACTGCAATTGATGATAGCTTTTGAAGTCGTTTCTTTATTATTATCTCTTTGCAGTTTTCAGTTTCAAGCAATCTTTTTCTCGCTTGACTATGACATTTGCAATTGAAAATAACAAACATCTCATCTTCAACAGCATTAACATGGCATTCTTGCAAAATCTATGTGTCTTTGGTTTTGTTCCCTACCAAGTTAATTTCAATGCTATGATCACTCAGCCTAAATTTTGAAATCATTCTTCTTACAGTACATTTACCAATGATTTTGACGATGAGATACAGCTGGATATTGATACACTACCTAATTAGGTTTGTCAGTTTGCTCGCGAATTTACCCTTTTAGTGGTCAACTTTTACAACTTTGCGCCAACATCAGACAGACTAAAACAGCAGGTGACGCAGCAAGATGTCTGTAAACTAATTTACTATGTAGTATGTTTATATCTTTACTGCAGCTATCAGTTTCAATGGTTGACTGGTTGCCAAGTTTTACCACAGGGAATTCAGTAATCTTGTTGTTGTTGTTGTTGTTGTTGTTGTTGATGGTGATGATGATGATGACGATAATAAAAAATATTAAAAAACAATGTGTCATTCCTTGCTGTTGTTTGTCGATGTTGTAGATAATTGTAAAAGAAAACTGTAATCGTGACCAAAAAACGACGTAGGTCGCCCAACGTCACTCCCGTCCTATTATACAACCAAGGGTGGAATCGAGATGCCCCTGATCAAGGCTCATCAGCCACCTTCAAGGCCCAGAAAAACAACCCTATTCACGAGCGATCGATTGAAATGTGCTATCATAGGCACTGAAATTTATCTCACTGACCTAATTTGGGTTCACTTGAACTACCGACCTGCAAACGAGTGGAAAAAACGGCGATTTCCAAGTCGTACCCGGTCAAAATCGATCACATTTGAACTTCCCGGTCGATGGTGATGGGTCGGTCATCACTGGGCATTTAAATTGACCAATTGGGGGCCCTGTAAAGGCTGCTTCGGCCAGCCGATTGTTTATGTTTCAATGCTCCCTGCTCGTACGCGTACGTGTAACGTTCAAAAGTACGCGAAAAAAGAAGAAAAACCTTCATAGTCATGCAGATAAACAGATACTTACCAACTCTTTGTCAGGAAATCTGCCATTTTACGTCAGGATATACTGTCGATAGTTAGAGCGTACACTTCCGGGTATTTTAATTTCCCCGTTACAAGGATACAAGCGTAGTCGGCTCGTACTTGAGCGAGTGTACATTGTCGTTGTGAATGAGTATTCCAGGTGATAGTTTACAGTAAATGACAGGTTGATTTGTCATTGGTATCCATATAAGTATTATTTAACAAGAATGGAAATTGAATGAAGTTGAGATGGCGAAGTTTAAACTGTAGTGAAATTTTGCGTTGGGACAAGCCTCCTCATGTATCAGAAATAAGAGCTGGCTGAAGCAGCCTTTACAGGGCCCCAAATTGGCCAATTTAAATGCCCAGTGATGACCGACCCATCACCACCATCGACCGGGAAGTTCAAATGTGATCGATTTTGACCGGGTACGACTTGGAAATCGCCGTTTTTTCCACTCGTTTGCAGGTCGGTAGTTCAAGTGAAGCCCAAATTAGGTCAGTGAGATAAATTTCAGTGCCTATGATAGCACATTTCAATCGATCGCTCGTGAATGGGGTGTTTTTTCTGGGCCTTGAAGGTGGCTGATGAGCCTTGATCAGGGGCATCTCGATTCCACCCTTGGTTGTATAATAGGACGGGAGTGACGTTGGGCGACCTACGTCGTTTTTTGGTCACGATTACAGTTTTCTTTTACAATTATCTACAACATCGACAAACAACAGCAAGGAATGACACATTGTTTTTTAATATTTTTTATTATCGTCATCATCATCATCACCATCAACAACAACAACAATAACAACAACAACAACAACAACAACAACAACAACAAGATTACTCCATTCCCTGTGGTTTTACAAGCAGTTCAAATTCACGGAGAGGTGGTAAAAGAACTACGTTTACTGCAAATTTAGACTCAGAGGACAGTGTTCTTTGTAGTTGAATATCAATAAAGTTCATGACTTCAAATATATAGAGTGATGTGTAAAATGAACAAACTTTACTTTGGTTATCAACAAATGACACCACATTTCTCAATGAGCTGACATCGGGCCTACTTCAGTACGAAGTGAACTTAGGGGTTTCAGGCTATTTCGTGAACGTCATTTGTTTTCTATATTGACAAGATTGTAGCGACAAGCGATAAAAACATTGCAACATTGTAAGAGTGTTTATCATTTCCAGTTGATCCGACGTTTTTATTGAACACAAAAAAATAATAGACAGTGTTCTTTGTAGTTGAATATCGATAAAGTTATGACTTCAAACAAAATCTCAAACTAACAACACAAATCGATCTGAAAGAATCAGAACATTTGAGTAGCGATAGCAATGTCTGGAAGTCAGGGCTTTGAGTCAGCAACTTTCTAGTCTAATAAACTCAGACAACGAGATGTTCTGGTATTGCCAGCCATGGTGGGGCTTTGTATACATACACTGACGCGTAATTAGCAGCTATCAGTTTCACTGGCGTAATGATCTGTACATTTGTACAAACAGACGTTGAACCAGACAAAAAACGCATCACATCACACATCACTCTATTAATTTTTGAAGTCATGAACTTCATTGATATTTAACTACAAAGAACACTGTCCTCTGAGTCTAAATTGCAGTAACGTTGTTCTTTTACCACCTCTCCGTGAATTTGAACTGCTTGTAAAACTTGGCAACCATGAGTCTCTGTGTGTGTCACCATTGAAACTGATAGCTGCTGTAAAGATATAAACATACTACATAGTAAATTAGTTTACAGACATCATGCTGCGTCACCTGCTGTTTTAGTCTGTCTGATGTTGGCTCAAAGTTGTAAAAGTTGACCACTAAAAGGGTAAATTCGCGAGCAAACTGACAAACCTAATTAGGTGTAAGTGTATCAATATCCAGCTGTATCTCATCGTCAAAATCATTGGTAAATGTACTGTAAATTAAAATCTTGTATTTCTGTTAGATAACTTTCTAAACCAAAATTTTTCTTCAAAGTTTTTACATTTTTAACTTATTTCCTTCTGCACTTAATATCTCATGCGATTTAATATATTTGTTTTAACATCTCTTGCCCACTGTGTGTTGTTTCTACTTTGTTTTTTTAGAGCACACTGTAAAATGTGAGTTTCTGGCAACTTATTTAATCTATACAAATACTTAATCAGGGCAATTTCTGCTTTCATCTTGATAGGGTGTCCTCCCCATTCACCTTGTATTCAAATAATTGGTGTAAATGTGCTGACTCCCAAAATGAAACGATAAAATTTGTTACAAAATTGTTCTATGCAATTATTAATGTTCATCATTTCAAATTGCCTAAATTTCAGCGCAATAAGCTTGGAGTAACAAGTTGATCAAATAGCTTAAGGCAAAGTGGTATGGGGATCATTTTGTGGTTGAGAATGGTACATCGCAGTGTAAATAATACTTCAGATGCCTTAATTTTTAGCATGACATTTATCAGTTTTGAATTTTCCATTTGGTGTAAAGATTATTCCTAAATAACAAACTCCCTGACTGCTGTTATAATTTCACTACTAATTCAGGAAATGGCAGGGTTTATGGATCCGCAGTAAGCAAAGTGTATGACCAGTAGAAATGGTTGCAGAGAGTATAGATGGCAAGGGAGTTGATGGCACCTTTTTTCTGCCACCAACACTCACATTCACATCATTTGCATAACAATAGGGTGATATGCATATGCACGACGGCAAAGGTCAAAGTTCAGTTGCAATGATGGCAGTCCCCGAGCGGCAGCCACGTCAAATTAGGTTTAATAAATCTTGAAATACGGTCTATATAAGTATCATACACATTTATTACGCTAAGTATATTTAAGACATGTTTTATAGTTATGACTGAACCAAATCTGTACGGACAGACATTGCGGTGACATGAGGCACACTGTTGGCCATGGCATGGTGCCCCAAAATCACAATAGACAGGAACGTCCGACATCCTTCACGTATTTTCAGATGTATTTTCAGATATAGCAATCGCAGGCCATGGGTAAAGTGAGTCGAAGTTCTCGAACGAACGCATTGCATTAATCGCGCTGGTGCCCGGGCCCCCACTGCCAGATGTTGACAACTATCGCGACGCCCTGCATTGCATCAAACGGAATGAAGGCAAACTGAGAGCACTTACCATCTACAATCGGGAGTATCCAAATGACGGATCAATTGATGTGAATTATGGTTACGAAAAGTGTTCATCTACGCCACCATCCATATATATGACCCGGTTTCCATGATACCGGACAAGTTTTTCTTGTTGACTGCTTTTTAGTTTTTACGCCTGGGTTTTTACTTTCGTCATTCAGTGAGAAACGCTATTTCGGTTATCAACGAAAATTGCTCGAACTGACAGGTCCTACATCACGAGAATCGTGGTTAAACGCTGTGGTCTATACGTAGGTGGAGGGACTATATATACTAGGAACATGTGACCTTCAACGCCGCTATTGATTTTGGGGAAAGTGTTTGTGCCTTGCCACTCGAGAGGGCGTCGTCTATGATCTTAAAAGCTCTTGATCAGTGGTTGCCATTACAAGCAACAGGTGGTTTTCCGTTTGAGAGACGCGTCTATTCGCGAGGCGGAGAGACAATCGAGCCATTTCCAAAAGCCTGCCAAATAATGCTCTGTTGGACCGGTATTATTGCCTATTCGCCTATTTACGTACGTGATGATGCCACACTAGAGAGATTTCGCGTACGTCTTTCTTCTTTTGCAGCCAACGGAGCTAAGCTTATTCATTGAAAAAGCTATTCCGGGAGCAATTTTTGAGGGCAGGGGAAATTTTAATTTTGCTTGGGCAGGTGACATATTTGTAGATGGCAGGGGAGCACATTTTAAGGTATTTTTTATTTGTTTGTTTGTTTTGTTTTTGTTTTTGTTTTTGTCGGGCAGGGTAGATATCGGTTGATTGTCCTGGGGACAGGGCTTGGCGAAAAACGAAGAGAGGAGGGAAGCTACTTTTAAAACGGGGACAGGGTAAGTTGAGCCAGGGTATTTTCGGTAGAAGGCCACTGCAGTATGTGTCTGCATTGGAGTGTTAATTTTCAGGGGAAATTTTTTCACAGGGCAGGGGAAAATCGACAGTTTTTTTCATCTCAGTGTAGGGTAGCTTCATGTCTGCAGGGGAAATGGAATGACAAATATTGAGGGGAATTTTTTCCAGGGCAGGGGAAATCGGCAAGTTTTTTTTCGCCACAGGGCAGGGGAGCTTCAAAAATTGACAGTGGGGAGGGGAAACAGGCAAAAATAAGTGGGAAGTGGGTAAAAATGAAGTTTTAGTGCGGGAGGGTAAGGGACTGGTCTGTTTCTTCGGCCTGGGGGGCCGGCGGATTCATGGGGGTCACCCTGTTTTTGACTTCGGCGATAGGGGGTCACCATGTTTTTGAAATGCCCAATAGGGGGGTCAGTGTTTTTGAATTTCGACATGGCTCATACTTGCGAAAAATACATTGTGCCAGCCACAAATTTCATCATTCAGTTGTATTTTTCGGCGCGCCCTTCGGGCGCGTAACTTTCATAATAATAAGACATATTTTTCAGAGCCCCGTCCTAGTGCAAAACTTTAATATATCAGATATACCGGTATAGTATGTATCTGAGATACCTTTCTGTTTAAAATTTTTCGGCGCGCCCTTCGGGTGCATTTCTTTAAAATGTCAAACAACATTTTTCAGCATGCCCTTCAGCTGCATGACTTTCATATATCAGACATATATATCAGAGATATCTGGATGTTGAATATTTTTCCGTGCGTCCTTCGGGCGCAGTAAATTAATGTATCAGAGATAAATGTCAGATATATGTTGATATCTGTAAATTGAAAGTCTGGTTTGCAAAGTGTACTAATCATTATGAAATCTGCAGTTCATATGAAAAGCATGACAGGTTCCTGATACTTTTCTGTTTCCTCTATGAGAATTCAGTATAAGAAAGCAACGTGTACTAATATTTCACAATCACATTTTTCTTACAACAGTTCTGGACATCTGATTATGCATAAAAAGAGTGGAGTACATTCACAGCTCATTCAAAATACTGTATTCAAACTTTAGAATTTATATTAAACCTTTTGTTTTACCTTTATCGCGCGCAGGGGGGTCACTCTGTTTTTGAAAGTTGGAATAGGGGAGGTCACCCTGTTTCGAAAGTTGGAATGGGGGGGGGGGTTCAGCCACTTTTTGACGTCGGCAAAAAATAATCCACCCCCCAGGCCGAAGAAACTGCCAGTCCCTAAATCTAAAAATTTCCAGTGGGAAGGCACATTATGAACAGCTAATTAATTACCCTCATGACTTAAAATTAATCAGTTCACATTACTTGTCATGCACAATATATCTTGTTATAGTAAAAACCCCTTTAAAAGTGCATTGTTCGTTGGCTGCACCTGTTTCTTTATACCTCCATGGTCTGGCATTTGACAGCGCGCAGTGCCGTACACGTACGTACCTGTGCTCACGTGTGGATTTTTTTGTTTAGTTGTACGTTCGCAATGATTTTGCCACGTTTTCCTCAGAAACACGCGAAATTCGTTTAATGTTCGCGAAACATTATTTTTTACTTGAAAACTATTTTTGACCTCGTTCTTCCCTCGAATTAAATTGGCCGAATTTCTTTCTTCTTGTACTGGTGCAAACTCTACTAAATATTCATCAAAGATGTTTGTTATTAGATGAGCAACCTTGAAAAATACCATTGCAGTACATTGGTACTTTTCGAGGTTGCTTATCTAAATTCACGAAAACATCAAGAAAATATAAGATATACTATACGTAATTATGAATACGTGGCCACTTTTACGTGGCCACTTTAGTGTTGATCAAGCCTGTCTGGTGCAAGCAGAAATTCTGTCTGCAGAAGGGTGATAAAACGGTTACTTTACCCTGTATCAGTGGTGATAATGATCCTACTATCGGTACCCCATGGACACGCGATTAGCCTGAAATTACGGAGTGATTATAAAATACACTGTATACAAATAATGTTGACCACAGCATTTGCCCTATCAGTATTTAGTTTCAGGTAAAACTCATGTGTTTCAAATGCAGTCAGTGTTAAAGAACATCACACATTTTGTGCCGATTTCAATATTGCAGTGAATGAATACCAACGATACTATAGCGTGTATCGTAAGTGTCGTGTTCAGACTTTGTTCAGACGCGGGAATTGAAAAAATGCCACTGAGAAAATGTTAGCAATTAAATTACAGACATCGTCCGTCTTGACTGCAAAACTTTCGAAATAAACATTCACTTGCACTAAGCCATGTTTCTTTCCTACAAACCGTGAATAAACTAGCCTAGAATCCTATTCCGTCCGCTTGCCTCCGTACCTCCGACGTACGGAGGCAAGCGGATGGAATAGGATTCTAGGCTATGAATAAACGTACTCCAATTTCACTAGTAAAGTACAGTCGGGGTAGCATTTTACATGTACATGTATTCACATGTGTGTAACCATATGAACGACACTTTTCTCATCCCGGTTGAAGGGAACCTGTCCTGATACATGTATATCTCTTCCAAACTTTTCTGGCTCCCTCCACGCTTATCTTAAAACGGTCGCTTGCTTGTTTTTTTTGTAGCTCCTCGTGGTACCTCGCTGGATGCCAAATTGCCACCACAATGTCTTATATTTTGAACAATCAAGCTGCCGTATGATATTCGCGACCGTTCTTATTGATGTTCATTGTCGGAGTGCAGACTTACAGCGTGTCTACAGTGCAGTGTTGTGATCGATTTGAATTAGGCAGGCGAGACATTTTAGTAGAAAGTTATCTCAATCCTAACAGTGGGGTGCCGTTAGTGAACCTTACATTTATTACACCGACCACCACTTTGTTTCGTTTATACAACAGAATTTCTGCAAGTGTTTTTCAGAGACACTTATCGTTGTAAGAAACAAGCGCAATTCTGTGTGGCTTGTTCAAAGAAAAACATGATTCTTAAAAATACCTTGGTGCCTCATTTCAGTAATATACTAAAAAGATTTGATTAAGGTTGTAAATGTTTGTTTGTTGGTTTTGTGTTTTACATTCATTTGTCTTATTTTGCAAAACACCAGATGATGGCACCATGCATCCATGGCAAGGAAACAACTCCATGCTGCATAGTGGATGAGAAGGGCAGGAGAGCAGTTGTCTTGCAAGCTGACTCACCAAAGAAAATTGAAAACCAATTGCGTAAATTTGTTATTGAAATGGGGTATGCTTGGATTTTCACAGACAATTTGTGGTTATTATGGTCCCCGGCTGGCTTACGACTGGTACAATCAAAGTGTTGCCACGTGAAAATAAGTCCTTCAATTACGATCATGTTCCTTACAGAATAATTCTTGAATGATAAAGTAATAGTTAGAAGAAGAAAGATTACACGGTTAACACCCCACGATTATTATTATGAGAAATCTGATGGAAGGGACAAATTCGCTCTTTTCCCCCCTTTTTAATGAACAATTTTGTTTGATATGAAAAGTAGTTTGCGTCGTTTGACTTCTTGAAAAACGCTGAATTACTGGTCAAGTGTGCACAACCTCAACTCTGCTTGCAGAAAGACGACACTAAACATTCGATGAATTTCAAACATTTTATGGTCTGTACCAAAAAATCAATTTCGGTTCACAACTGTCACCATGCATGGCTGTAACTACACAGTAAAAAGTTTGGACCTCATGCAAGCTTTTGTAATGAGATTTTAATTGGCAGTGCCTCTCATGTAGATAGGGATAGAAACTTTTCCTTACATTATGAAATTGTTTATTAGTCATAGGAAAGGAAGTTGAAAAGCTAAAGTCAGTTTTGTCACAAATTAATCATCTGTTTGCACCCGGCAAAGGGGCGATTTTTGACACTGTTTTAGTCATGCATCTTGACATTTTGTACCCCGAGTGACTTCATTAATGTGTTTAAAGTTTTCTTAATATCAGAGAAAGATAAAAAAGAGCAATATTGTCTGTTACAGCTTGCTTTAAATTTTAAAAATCTTACTTACAATATCTTCATTTAAGTTCCATTACCTCTCTTTGAGTACAGTTGCCAAGGTGAACTGGCATGTTGTCCTATGAGCAAAGAAGATGTGATGTCAACAACCGTGTTGTATTAACTGAGTAGGACCTGCAGACTTGGCAAAGCTGTATTGGCTGCAAGAAAAGAAAAGAAAGATCCAATTGAAGCTGTTCTGCAACAAGAAAAAGGAAAACTGCTTATCAAAGGAAAGGTATGAATGATGATGATTAGAATAATATACTGCTTTAAATTTGTAGTTTATTTAGCAAATAAAGCATAGCTACAACTAACCATATTTTTTAGTGCTAGTGCCAATGCTCAGCACCAATCTCCCATTTTATGACTAAAACATTCTGAAGATGATATCGAAACTGGATATTCATTATGACAAAATGGAATTAACCCCATGTTAAAGATCACGTTCAGGAATACAGAAGTTTTAAGGGTGTGGAAATTATTTTTCAGTTTGCACATTGTCAGTCAAATACAGATAATCTTACAGTGTACTTCTGAAAATGAGCCTATCACTGGCGCAACACAACACCGAATACTGTCAGCGACTGACACCATGATATAACCATCAAAATAAATTTTCATCTATCTTATATCTCAAATTTGTCATGGCGGAAGAAAAAAACAGATTATTGTCACATACAGTACATGTATGATCCTATAATAAACTATTGCTCTGACAGTTTAATCACACTTACTTCAAATGTATTGACAGGTATCAGACGTTGCCCGGACAACCAGTGGAGGATTTGATAAAGGCAAAGTAACCATGGAAGGATTTGGAGAATTTCAGGGCAGCACTCTCACTGTAGAATTCAAGAATTAATTTTTGGTTGCCTGGCTAAAGATGAGCAATGACAAGACTCAAAAAGTAAGAAGGCAAAATGGCTAAGATAATACATGTAAAAATGTTATTAGCATATGATCATCAGACACTTAATCTTTGAATGAATGTAAGGCAATTGATTTTGAGAAGTAATGTTAGGGTATGCAAATTAACTGAGGAGTCATATGTTAGTCGATAATATTCATCGGTCCACACTCTTAAACTATCTTTGCCTCAACAAAATCACAGATATTTCCTTTGCTGCAGATTTCCTTTGTGATGAGAGGTTGAAGTCATGCATGATGAGTTTATATTTCATAACTCGCAGAATAGTCTTTAAGCACTATAGAGACTTGAATTCCATTTTGCTGAGAATCTTTAATGTCAAATTGTATTACGAAATTAGTTTAAGAACTTCCCTCCATATTGAATTTCAAGGTGGCTGCCTGTGTACCAGACCTGATATCCTGTTTGGATTCAGAGTTCGGAGAGCCTATAACAACTGATGAAGTCAAATATGGCCTTCGTGTAGCTTTGGTCGTATTGGCATCATCTCCCTTACTGAGAACACCGAGGGCGCTACAGTTTGTGGGTCCTCAGGCATTCGGTTACCCAGAAAGAGGTGAAGTTTAACCCTGTCTCAGAGTGCATCTTCCATGATGCCATGTAACCTCCACAAATGTAATAATCTCCACAAATGTAATATCAACCACAATTGTAATAAAATGCACCCATAAATGTAATATCGCCCATAAATGTAACAAAATCAACCATAAATGTAATAAAAACACCAACCACAAATGTAATAAATGGTAACCATAAATGTAATAAAAAAATCACCCATAAATGTAATACTTGTCAACCATAAATGTAATAAATCTATTTTGTCGTTGCAATTGAGGAATTAGCCCTTAAATATTGATCTATGTAATAAGGAAAGCAACTCTACACATTATTCATTTCTTAATTGTTTGCGTTTAGTGTGTTTTGTATATTTGAAAGTGTATTTTACGTTTCCCTGTTTTGTGTACAGAACTGACTGGCCATGGCTAGACACAGCTGTAATCTGAGTGTCAGTGCAGTCTCTACTCCAGAGTGGGGAAGACTGTATTACACAACGATCCTTTAACGCCGTTTTTTCGAAAATCGTCTTCAGTGGATAAATTGTATGGAATAATCGATAGATTGTCTGCATTCCCATGTTATCCCATTGAAGTTTGTTCCTTCACTAGGGATGCCAGGATGTCTAATTTTGTTCTACTGTGTTCAAGGTAGTGTTCGTATTTTTTTTACTAGATTGAAATATATGTTCTCGTCAACATGTTTTGTGTCGTAAGTTTCTGTTATAAGGTTTTATATTTCTCTGTTATTTGTTCTGAGTCATCTGTCATAAACTTTGTGTGGTATCACTGGTTGACGAGTTATTTTGACGCTTCCTTAATATGTAATTATCAGTGTCTAGAACTGCTGTTCCACTTCCATTATCTAACAGTTTGATCAGTACCTCGCCGTTTTCTGATAGCGTTCTCAAAGTATTCTATTCTGTGTTTCGGAAAGGAAACCTAGTTTCAGGAAAGTATGCAATAACATTACACTAGTCTTATTAAAGTTATTATTTACTCAGGGCATTGATAAACAAATGATCACATATGCAAGTTCAAGTTTATTACATTTATGGTTGAGTTTTATTACATTTATGGTTAATTTGTTTATTATATTTGTGGTTGCGGGTTGTTACATTAATGGTTGACTATTTTATTACATTTGTGGTTGATTTTATTACAATTGTGGTTGATATTACATTTGTGGAGATTATTACATTTGTGGAGGTTACATGCCATACCACTGAAGTAAATTCTGTCACGTCATTTTCTGATTCCATAAGTATGTAAATGATATCAGTCCAATTTCTTTGTATTCAGATTCTGCACATGTCACTTAAATGATCATCATTCAGTTTTCTTCATATCCTCAATCATTATGGTCACACATAATGATTCAGCTGACAGTATATTGAAAAGACATTTTGGAATATCTGTTTGGTGTGTGTTGTTGTGGTATGCTCGTAGCTTGTAAACACGCCGACATTTTTCATCAGAAGGAACTCTTGCTTCGAACTGCTATTATCTGTTTTTATAGATTACAGACACAAAGATTCTTGAATGTTTCCAATGCTCAAAGGAGCAGGCTATTTTAAAGTTTTATCAAAAGGAAATTTATTTACTTGATAATACTTTCAGAGTGAGAAAACAATTTATATCATGTAAATGCTCATGTCAAGAGAAAGTAATACATGAACTTGAATCAGAATTGAGTAACTGCAGCTGTCTGGTAATTCTGATTTGTATTGATGGAACTGGAATTTCATAGAATTAATAGTGTAAGTCTCTGGAATAAAATAACGTGTCCTTCATAATACTAGATGTGTATCAAATTAATACGAACATCACAATCCTAATTCAGATAAAGAATCACTGACTGAGAACCAAATGTATATGAGAAACTCTATTAACAATATCAAAGGAAATAATATATTCGAAAGCAAAAAGTACTGATTATTTTACATGTACATGATGGTATATAGCGATGAATTAACATACTAATTAATGCTGTCATGTAAGAGAAGGAAATCAAGTGTAATACTTATCAATCAAGTTGTAAGGAGACATACTTGCCTGAATTATATTTTCATTTTTATACATCAGCGAATATTTGTACCAGTAGATCAATGTTATGTAAATAAACAGTCACTAAGTAATATTGTCATGTAAGAGAAGGGAGACAAATTTAGTAAGAAGACTACTAAGTCACTTGAATGAGATTTACTTTTTACACATGGGTTAAGATCTGTACCGGCAAATCAATATTATGGAAAAAAAATGAAAAACTTTGTTTACATTTTGTGGCTGTGATGCTAAAATCTATATTTATAATGACACATACTTAAGGAGTTAGCAAGGACTTACGATTTCTGTATTTTACTTATTATATCATCTCTGAACAAAATCAAGGTTCACATGTTGCTGCCTTGAAATCTTTAATTTCAAACCAATAAAACTACAAGAACAAGGAGTGAGTGAATGAAAGAATGAATGAATGGCGTTTACAAATAAATAAATATTAAATAAATAAATAAATAAATACCCGAATTTCTTAACACCAAATATTTATGTATCTTCTCAATGAGTAAATTGCTCAAGTAAAAGGTGAAGAATTGTACATCAATAGTCAAACAACAACATTAAGTAATAATTTCCATAAATTGATTTTCAAAACCCAAGTCACATGATCATCAAGTGATGCTGTGATGCAGGAAACTAAACACTGAAACAATTTTTGCTTTATGCCTAAAAGTAATTATTTTACACAAAATCATTGATATAAGCCTACAGAATACATAATATTACTGTCAAACATTATTTTCATCAAATCCCTCCAATAAGAGATACCTACAAGGCTGTATGCAGAAAATATGATGGATCTTTTAAAAAAATTGCAAACATTATATGTCTTGTACTTCTGCACAAACTTTAAAAACAAACTTATCAAGATGATGCCTCTATCTCAGGACTGTCTAAAAGTTTGAACATACACCTAGATTTTATCTATTTGTCTTGTGGTATACGACCAGTCAAGAATAACTCAAAGTGTTTCAAGGTAGAACGCGCCTCGGGGATAGATATTCGGACTCTCAAACTTTTTCATTTCTTTTCTGATCTACCACTTGTGGTGGCTCATTTTAAAGCTCTCTGTGTAAGAAAACTTTTCATTGCTTAGTTTTTCGAAAATCGAAAATTTATTATTTCTCCTCAGAGTTAACACAGGGATGGCGGCCATGGTGACCCCCGATTTTTATTCTTGATTTTGAAAGAGAATAATTGAAATATTCTTTAAGGAAAATTTGAAGAAAAGTACCTTAATTGAACTTAAAATATAAATCTTCAGGCATCACAGAAATGAGTGATATTGTACAACATGTACTATATTGCTTGATTCTTCACAGCCGACGTTTTCCACTAACAAGCGCGTTGAAATAGCGAATGGATGTTTGCACAATTTTCAAGTGGGGTCGTCATAGCTAGGAATGGTAACCTCGTTGAACTCTATGGCGTAACACGGTCTATGCTTATCACAGGCTAACATGCACACTCTCAGCATAGGGGATTGCTTATGTGTCCGTCCCCGGGGGTGGGATGGCGATAGAGGTGTCTTGGTCTCAGCACAGGTTTCTTCTTGCTGTTTCTTATTTTATTTTCATACGTTTGACGATAATATGTATTAAAAAAAGATCTATACTGCCAACATTTGGTGTCTTTGTCTTATGTCAGCACTAATTTTGTAACTATTTCTTTTTTCCCTTCCTGTGTCACGTATGTGTCCTTTGACAATCTTACGCGAAATTTTTTCACTATTTGCCCCTATTATCTGATGCGTTTGAGTGCCTAATGCGCCAGAGCAAGCAAGGATAAATTACTAATCTGTGGACGCTGTTGTAACCTCCACAAATGTAATAATCTCCACAAATGTAATATCAACCACAATTGTAATAAAATGCACCCATAAATGTAATATCACCCATAAATGTAACAAAAATCAACCATAAATGTAATAAAAACACCAACCACAAATGTAATAAATGGTAACCATAAATGTAATAAAAAACACCCATAAATGTAATAAAAAAACAACCATAAATGTAATAAATCTATTTTGTCGTTGCAATTGAGGAATAAGCCCTTAAATATTGATCTATGTAATAAGGAAAACAACTCCACACATTATTCATTTCTCAATTGTTTGCGTTTAGTGTGTTTTGCATATTTGAAATATGACATTAAACTGGTCCAATAATTGTTTCCATTCAAGGTAATATATTACCAGGTCCATGGGACAATAGTGATTTACAAATTTAAGTAGGACCATCCTGAACCACTGATAGTTAGTGGTGGTACCAGGTGTCCGGAATGGGTAAGCGTACCCTGCTAGCATGCTACACCCGTCAGGATTGGTCCCAAAATTGTCTAAATATTGTATGAAATGATACAGGATATGAATCACTGTAATAAGTCACTGTAAAATAAGCCGGGAATGCTGTCGTTAATCATTTGTGTGACCGAGGTGTCATATTTGGCCACAATGTCGTCATATCGACCGAAGAACTTTTTGAAAGTCCTAACGAGTCTTTTTGTTGTGTATCCTTGTCTCAGTAATTTTGATGCCAATGAGCTGTGTCTCAGTTGAAAATCAGTGTAGGAATCACAAGCCCTACAATACCTGAGAAGTTGAGACACGTACACACCATAAGCAGGTGCAGATGGAATATTACTTGACAAGTGGGGATAATTTATGATTTCAAAACAGAAATCATCCCTTTTGTCATACAGCTTAGTGTGTAGCCCATTAGTACCCACTTGTAGGAACAGATCAAGATATGAAGCAGAGTTCCTACCCTCTGTTGTTTCTTTGATATCCAACTCATCAGGGTAAATATGATGTAAGTAATTTGATATGTCTGGATTGTCTAGACTAATCAGATCATCGATATATCTGTGCGTGTTGTTAAAACGCCTTGCAAGATTTTTTGACCCTGCTTTGTAGAGAGACTGTAGGAACTCTGCTTCATATGAATACAGAAATAAGTCTGCAAGAAGGGGTGCACAATTTGTACCCATTGGTATGCCGATAGATTGTTGAAATGTCATACCACCAAACTTAACAAATATGTTGTCGATTAAGAAATTAAGCATTTTAATAATTTCTTCATCTGTGTATTTGTGCTGCGCATCCATGTTGTTACTGAAATAACCTGTCCTATGTTTGATGGTAATGTATTGGTACCTTCTACTGCCATTTTTATGCAGGAAAGCTTGTTTAACAAGAGATGACAGCCTTGTTTTAAGTTTATCGTGGGGAATTGTGGTGTATAATGTGGAAAAGTCAAATGTTCGGATTGAGCTGAACTTGTTTTTCTTGACTTTTAAATCAAGCAACAATTCCTTCGAATTTTTTAGTATCCACATTTGATTCAACCCACTTGTTTCATACACTTTGTCACAATATCGAAAAAGACCATTTTTGATGGTTGATAAAATTATAGTCGATAATTGTTACAGATGTTTGGTAGTGCAATTGCTTGATCCTGCAATAAAACGTTGTTTGTAAGGGTTCTTGTGCAGTTTAGGTATCCAATACAACATAGACAGTTTTACGTTTCCCTGTTTTGTGTACAGAACTGATTGGCCATGGCTAGACACAGCTGTAATCTGAACGTCAGTGCAGTCTCTACTCCAGAGTGGGGAAGACTGTATAACACTACGATCCTTTAACACCGTTTTTTCGAAAATTGCCGTACTTTCTTAATCAATCGCCTCAAATTCGTCTTCAGTGGATAAATTGTGTGGAATAATCGATAGATTGTCTGTATTCCTATGTTGTCCCACTTGAAGTTTGTTCCTTCACTAGGGATGCCAGGATGTCTAATTTTGTTCTACTGTGTTCAAGGTAGTGTTCGTATTGTTTTTTAACTAGATTGAAATATATGTTCTCGTCAACATGTTTTGTGTCGTAAGTTTCTGTTATAAGGTTTTATATTTCTCTGTTATTTGTTCTGAGTCGTCCGTCATAAACTTTGTGTGGTATGACTGGTTGACGAGTTATTTTGACGCTTCCTTATTATGTAATTATCAGTGTCTAGAACTGCTGCTCCACTTCCATTATCTAACGGTTTGATCAGTACCTCGCCGTTTTCTGATAGCGTTCTCAAAGTATTCTATTCTGTGTTTCGTAAAGGAAACCTAGTTTCAGGAAAGTATGCAATAACATTACACTAGTCTTATTAAAGTTATTATTTACTCAGGGCATTGATAAACAAATGATCACATATGCAAGTTTAAGTTTATTACATTTATGGTTGAGTTTTATTACATTATGGTTAATTTGTTTATTACATTTGTGGTTGCGGGTTGTTACATTAATGGTTGACTATTTTATTACATCTGTGGTTGATTTTATTACAATTGTGGTTGATATTACATTTGTGGAGGTTACAACACCAAGAGCTTTAAAATCAAGCCCGCAAGTTGTAGATAAGAAAAGAACAAAAAGGTTTGAGAGTCCGTATAAGTGTCCCCGAGGCGAATTCTACCTTAATCCAATCAAAAATCTAACAGTGTTACTAGTTTTCAGGAGACAATGCATTTACTTGCCAAACTGTTGGGCATCTTTTCGATATTTTCCCCCGATGAATTGGGACCAAAATCAGCAAAGCATATCCTCTTTCACTCCAGTGAACTTGTCAAGTCAATGACCTTAAGTGACCCCATGTCAATTCAAGTACATACAATTGTTTATTAATTGGTTGTTTTGATTTCTTATGTTTTTAGCTGTTTTTGCGATGACTAACCTTCTTTTTAAAGTCAGATGAAACCTCTTGAAGATTAGTTCACTGTCAGGCTGAATAACTTTGGTGCCCACGAAGAAAGCCCGTAAGGAATGTAGTACCCGAACTTGATGATTGCTACATGCCGTCGTTGAACTTTAGATTAAGATGTGAAAGATAGGTGATAAACACAGATTTTTCATTCCGAGGGATGAGTAAATTCATGCGAGGAGACAGCTCCAAAAACTGCTGTCACCTCAAGGAAGCAGATTCGAGTACTTGGCCGTGTGAGGGCGTTTGAGGCACCATGACCCCTCCCCCCCCCACCCGCCCCCCAAAAAGCCTCCACCTGAGCAGTTTAACGTTTTCAAAGTCGGCCGAATTTTGCCGTTGTATTCCAATAAATCAACTCCTTTTGCAGTTCAAGTTGTTACTCAAGCATGCAATTGACCTTTTCTCAACACACAACCGCCCAGCAGGTCAATTATTGGATAAAACCCCTCCGGAGGCAGATAAACTTTGAGATAGTATGAGTCACAAAGAAAGACTTAAACTTTGCATTCAAGCTTTTCTCAAGAAATATTTAAACCATACTCTTTCAAGATCAAGAATAAAAACTGGGAGTTACCGTGCAAACGTTTGCGCTCGAGATATTACAAATTGCCTAAGAATTGACGATATTTGCTATTCAAACTACAGCTGAAGAGGCAGGTACACTTTAAGGTAGTGTGCGCCTCAATGAAAGGCCTAAATTTTTGCTTAAACTTTTCAACAACAATATTGCAACCATGCTCTTTCAAGATCAAGAATAAAATTTTGGGGTCACCGTGCATTTTTTTTACTAAAGTAATTACAAATTACCCAGTTTTACCTTATTTTCAATTTAAAGTGCAGCTCCAGAGGCAGGCAAACTTTAAGGTAGTATATGCGAATGAAAGGCTTAAATTTTTGCTGTAACTTATTGTCATCGATATATCAATTATACTGTTTCAAAATCAAGAGTAAAAATGGAGGGTCAGCGTGCACATTTTTGTGCTAGAGAAATTACAAATTGGACAAGAATTGCCAATATATGCTATTTAAAGTGCAGCTTTAGATTCAGGTAGATTTTAAGGTAGTATGCGCCTCAATTTGAGACTAAAATTTTTGCTAAAACTTTCTGTCAACAAGATGTGAACCATGCTCTTTCAAGATCAAGAATAAAAATTGGGGGTCACCGTGCAATTTTTTTTACTATAGTAATTACAAATTACCCACGTTTTACCGTTATTTTCAATTCAAAGTGCAACTCCAGAGGCAGGCAAACTTTAAGGTTGTATGTGCCTCAATGAAAGACTTAGACTTTCCCGCTCAAGCCTTTCTCCAGAAATATTTCAAGAAATACTCTTTCAAAATCAAGAATAAAAATCGGGGGTCACCGTGCAAATCTTTATGCTAGAGAAATTACAAATTGCCGAAGATTCGCCGATATTTTCAATTCAAAGTGCAGTGTCACAGGCAAGAAGGTTTAAGGTAGAATGCGCCTCAATAAGAGACTTCACACATTATTAGCTTGCCGAATTCAAACCTGTTGTGTTTCGCAGAAATCGCTACTATCTACTATCCGCATTGTCCTACAAAAATAATGATTTTTATTGCCGTTATATTTGTATTGAATTCGTGGTTGACTCAGATCTTTGTATTTGACGGCGGCAGACCGTGTTGCGTCATAGAGTTCAACAACCCTTGCTATATCGTCCCAATTTTAATAAGGGAACACCTGCAAAAAGTGCCAACATCCATCCGTTACATCCAGGCGCGTGTAAATGGAGAATTTCAGCTGCGACTGCAGCCCATGAGAGTAGCACCGTTATAGTAAAATGCGAGTGAATAAGTAATTAGCAGCATAGCTTTGGAAGGATTTAATACCCTAAAATTGACACAAAATGAGAAGTGATAATATCGACCGTCTTTTCTAAATAGAACAATTCATGTGTGTGTTTTAACGATCCTGAATGTTCCAATTCGAGCATTATAAGCCAAAGCCAAAGACAGCATCTACGTGCGGCAAAACCCTTAACTAAGTTCTGAAGAGCCGGCATACATTGCATTGGTCACGTGACCTCGGGCTGTCCATTCACTTACCGCTCCTCAATGTACATGTATTGCTGAGATGCAAATCATATCAAAATCAATCTTAACGGCAGAAAGTATATAGTTTTTTCCAAGACTATCTCCTGTCATTTAGTACCTTTGTAACTCATATCTTGCCGATTTACCTTATTGTCACACCACGTCACTTTTAATTTGAACCTACTGGAGTCACACCACAAAATTGTACAATCAGTTGCAGTCGTGGTGACGTACATATGACGGATAGATTTGAGCAGATGCCCAAGGGTGTAAAAATTAATTACGAATCAATCCCCTACAAGAATTTGGAGTCCCACAATACAAGTGAAGAAATTTATGCTGTGGTGCAGGCTGTACTGTGTGGCCGTAGTTTGCTGTAGTAGAATCCGTATTACTTGGTTCAGATAAACAAGTTTCCCATACCTTCAACTCTTCAAACTTGGCCATCATCCGTTTCAAAGTCTCCGATAATTTCTCCTAAGTTCCAAACCCAGAAAGACTGAATTTCTGACCACTGTAAGTTTACCGATAGTTTTTAATTCAAACTGCCAGCCAACTCAGTGTTAACACTATGGAGATAAATAATTTTTTTGATTTTCGAAAAACAGAGATGGTAGAAAGTTTTCGTACAGCAAGAGCTTTAAAATTAAGCCCTGCAGTTGTAGATAAGAAAAGAACAAAAAGGTTTGAGAGTCCGTATTAAGTGTCCACGAGGCGAATTCTACCTTAATCCAATCAAAAATCTAACAGTGTTACTAGTTTTCAGGAAGACAATGCATTTACTTGCCAAACTGTTGGGCATCTTTTCGATATTTTCCCCCGATGAATGGGGACCAAAATCAGCAAAGCATATCCTCTTTCACTCCAGTGAACTTGTCAAGTCAATGACCTTAAGTGACCCATGTCAATTCCAAGTACATACAATTGTTTATTAATTGGTTGTTTTGATTTCTTATGTTTTTAGCTGTTTTTGCGATGACTAACCTTCTTTTAAAGTCAGATGAAACCTCTTGAAGATTAGTTCACTGTCAGGCTAAATAACTTTGGTTGCCCACGAAGAAAGTCCGTAAGCAAAGTAGTACCTGAACTTGATGATTGCTACATGCCGCCGTTGAACTTTAGATTAAGATGTGAAAGATACGTGATAAACACAGATTTTTCATTCGATGGATGAGTAAATTCTTGTGAGGAGACAGCTCCAAACACTGATGTCACCTCAAGGAAGCAGATTCGAGTACTTGGCCGTGTGAGGGCGTTTGAGGCACCATGACCCCTCCCCCCCCTCCCCCGCCCCGAAAAAAGCCTCCGACGGAGTAGTTTAACGTTTTCAAAATCGGCCGAATTTTGCCGTTTTTTTTCTCTTGACATTCCAATAAATAAACTCCTTTTGCAGTTCTAGTTGTAACACAAGCATGCAATTGACCTTTTCTCAACATACAACCGCCCAGCTTGTCAATTATTGGATAAAACCCCTCCGAGGCAGATAATCTTTGAGATAGTATGAGTCTCAAAGAAAGACTTAAACTTTGTATTCAAGCTTTTCTCAAGAAATATTTAAACCTTACTTTTTCAAGATCAAGAATAAAACTTCGGAGTCACCGTGCAAATGTTTGCGCCAGAGATATCACAAATGGCCCAAGAATTGACGATATTTGCTATTCAAACTACAGCTGAAGAGGCAGTACACTTTAAGGTAGTGTGCGCCTCAATTAAAGACTTAAATTTTTGCTAAAACTTTTCAACAACAATATTTCAACCATGCTCTTTCAAGATCAAGAATACAAATGGGGGTCACCGTGCAAATTTTTGTGCTAAAGAAAGTACAATTTGCCCAAGAATTGCCGATATTTGCTATTCAAAGTGCGGCTTTAGAGTCAGGTAGATTTCAAGGTACTATGCGCGTCAATTTGAGACTAACCTTTTTGCTCAAACCTTTCCTCACTAATATTTCAACCATACTCTTTCAAAATCAAGAATAAAAATTGGGCGTCACCGTGCAAATTTTTATGCTAGAGAAATTACAAATTGCACAAGATTTGCCGATATTTTCCATTCAAAGTGCAGCTCCAAAGGAAAGTAAATTTTAAGGTAGTATACGCCTCAATAAAAGACTTCACACATTATTACCTTGTCGAAATCAAACCTATTGTGTTTTGCAGAAAAAACTACTATTTACCATCCGCATTGTCCTACCAAAAAAAAGATTTTTATTACCGTTATATTTCTATTGAATTCGTGGTTGACTCAGATCTTTGTATTTGACGGCAGCAGACCGTGTTGCGTTATAGAGTTCAACAACCCTTGCTATATCGACCCCAATTTTAATAATCGAACACCTGTAAAAAGTGCCAACATCCATCCGTTACGTCCAGGCGCGTGTAAATGGAGAACTTCAGCTGCGAGTGTCGACCGTGATAGTAGCACCGTTATAGTAAAATGCGAGTGAATAAGTAATTGGCAGCATAGCTTTGGAAGGATTTAATACCCTAAAATTGACACAAAATGAGAAGTGATAATATCGACCGTCTTTTCTAAATAGAACAATTCATTGTGTGTGTTTTAACGATCGTCAATGTTCCAATTTGAGTATAAGCCAAAGCCAAAGACAGCATCTACGTGCGGCAAAACCTTAAATTAAGTTATGAAGAGCCGGGATAAATTGCATTGGTCACGTGACCTCAGGCTTGCCATTCACTTACCGCTCCTCAATCTACATGTATTGCAAAATTGCTGAGATGCAAATCATATCAAAATCAATCTTAACGGCAGAAAATATATAGTTTTTTCAAGACCATCTCCTGTCATTTAGTGCCTTTGTAACTCATATCTTGCCGATTTACCTTATTGTCACACCGCGTCACTTTAACGTGAACCTACTGGAGTCACACCACAAAATTGTACAATCAGTTGCAGTCGTGGTGACGTACATATGACAGATTGATTTGAGCAGATGCCCAAGGGTGTAAAGATTAATTACGAATCAATCCCCTACAAGAATTTGGAGTCCCACAATACAAGTGAAGAAATTTATGCTGTGGTGCAGGCTGTACTCTGTGGCCGTAGTTTGCTGTAGTAGAATCCGTATTACTTGGTTCAGATAAACAAGTTTCCCATACCTTCAACTCTTCAAACTTGGCCATCATCCGATTTCAAAGTCTCCGATAATTTCTCCCTAAGTTCCAAACCCAGAAAGACTGAATTTCTGACCACTGTAAGTTTACCGATAGTTTTAATTCAAACTGGCGGCCAACTCAGTCTTAACACTATGGAGAAAAATATTTTTTTTCGATTTTCGAAAAACAGAGATGGTAGAAGTTTTCGTACACCAAGAGCTTTAAAATTAAGCCCCGCAAGTTGTAGATAAGAAAAGAATAAAAAGGTTTGAGAGTCCGTATAAGTGTCCCGAGGCGAATTCTACCTTAATCCAATCAAACATCTAAGAATGTTACTAGTTTTCAGGAGGACAAAGCATTTAGTTGCCAAACAGTCGGGCATCTTTTCGATATTTTCCCCCGATGAATGGGGACCAAAATCAGCAAAGCATATCCTCTTTAGTTCACTCCAGAGAACTTGTCAAGTCAATGACCTTAAGTGAACCCATGTCAATTCCCAAGTACATACAATTGTTTATTAATCGGTTGTTTTGATTTCTTTTGTTGTTTAGCTGTTTTTGTGACGACTAACCTTCTTTTTAAAGTCAGATGAAACCTTTTGAAGATTAGTTCGCTGTGAGGCTGAATAACTTGGGTTGCCCACGAAGATAGTCCGTAAGCAAAGTAGTACCCGATCTTGATGATTGCTACATGCAGCCGTTGAACTTTAGATTAAGATGTGAAAGATAGGTGATAAACACAGATTTTTCATTCCGAGGGATGAGTAAATTCATGTGAGGAGACAGCTCCAAAAACTGATGTCACCTCAAGGAAGCAGATTCGAGTACTTGGCCGTGTGAGGGCGTTTGAGGAACTATGACCCCTCCCGCCGCCCCCCAAAAAGCCTTCACCGGAGCAGTTTAACGTTTTCAAAATCGGCCGAATTTTGCCGTTGTTTCTCTTGACATTCCAATAAATAAACTCCTTTTGCAGTTCTAGTTGTAACACAAGCATGCAATTGACCTTTTCTCAACATACAACCGCCCAGCTTGTCAATTATTGGATAAAACCCCTCCGGAGGCAGATAATCTTTGAGATAGTATGAGTCTCAAAGAAAGACTTAAACTTTGTATTCAGGCTTTTCTCAAGAAATATTTAAACCTTACTCTTTCAAGATCAAGAATAAAACTTTGGAGTCACCGTGCAAATGTTTGCGCTAGATATAGCACAAATTGCCCAAGAATTGACAATATTTGCTATTCAAACTACAGCTGAAGAGGCAGGTACACTTTAAGGTAGTGTGCGCCTCAATTAAAGGCTTAAATTTTTGCTAAAACTTTTCAACAACAATATTTCAACCATGCTCTTTCAAGATCAAGAATACAAATTGGGGGTCACCGTGCAAATTTTTGTGCTAAAGAAAGTACAATTTGCCCAAGAATTGCCGATATTTGCTATTCAAAGTGCGGCTTTAGAGTCAGGTAGATTTCAAGGTACTATGCGCGTCAATTTGAGACTAACCTTTTTGCTGAAACTTTCCGTCAACAATATTTGAACCATACTCTTTCAAAATTAAGAATAAAAATTGGGGATCACCGTGCAAATTTTTATGCTAGAGAAATTACAAATTGCCGAAGATTTGCCGATATTCTCAATTCAAAGTGCAGCTCCACAGGCAAGTACGTTTTAAGGTAGAATGCGCCTCAATAAAAGACTTCACACATTATTAGCTTGCCCATCAAACCTGTTGTGTTTCGCAGAAATCTCTACTATCTACCATGCGCATTGTCCTACAAAAAAACCGATTTTTATTACCGTTATATTTCTATTGAATTCGTGGTTGACTCAGATCTTTGTATTTGACGGCAGCAGACCGTGTTGCGTTATAGAGTTCAACAACCCTTGCTATATCGACCCCAATTTAATAATCGAACACCTGTAAAAAGTGCCAACATCCATCCGTTACATCCAGGCGCGTGTAAATGGAGAATTTCAGCTGCGACTGCAGCCCATGAGAGTAGCACCGTTATAGTAAAATGCGAGTGAATAAGTAATTAGCAGCATAGCTTTGGAAGGATTTAATACCCTAAAATGGACACAAAATGAGAAGTGATAATATCGACCGTCTTTTCTAAATAGAACAATTCATGTGTGTGTTTTAACGATCGTCAATGTTCCAATTTGAGCATTATAAGCCAAAGCCAAAAACAGCATCTACGTGCGGCAAAACCTTAAATTAAGTTATGAAGAGCCGGGATAAATTGCATTGGTCACGTGACCTCAGGCTTGCCATTCACTTACCGCTCCTCAATCTACATGTATTGCAAAATTGCTGAGATGCAAATCATATCAAAATCAATCTTAACGGCAGAAAATATATAGTTTTTTCAAGACCATCTCCTGTCATTTAGTGCCTTTGTAACTCATATCTTGACGATTTACCTTATTGTCACACCCCGTCACTTTTAACGTGAACCTACTGGAGTCACACCACAAAATTGTACAATCAGTTGCAGTCGTGGTGACGTACATATGACAGATTGATTTGAGCAGATGCCCAAGGGTGTAAAGATTAATTACGAATCAATCCCCTACAAGAATTTGGAGTCCCACAATACAAGTGAAGAAATTTATGCTGTGGTGCAGGCTGTACTCTGTGGCCGTAGTTTGCTGTAGTAGAATCCGTATTACTTGGTTCAGATAAACAAGTTTCCCATACCTTCAACTCTTCAAACTTGGCCATCATCCGATTTCAAAGTCTCCGATAATTTCTCCCTAAGTTCCAAACCCAGAAAGACTGAATTTCTGACCACTGTAAGTTTACCGATAGTTTTAATTCAAACTGGCGGCCAACTCAGTCTTAACACTATGGAGAAAAATATTTTTTTCGATTTTCGAAAAACAGAGATGGTAGAAAGTTTTCGTACACCAAGAGCTTTAAAATTAAGCCCCGCAAGTTGTAGATAAGAAAAGAATAAAAAGGTTTGAGAGTCCGTATAAGTGTCCCGAGGCGAATTCTACCTTAATCCAATCAAACATCTAAGAATGTTACTAGTTTTCAGGAGGACAAAGATTTAGTTGCCAAACAGTCGGGCATCTTTTCGATATTTTCCCCCGATGAATGGGGACCAAATCAGCAAAGCATATCCTCTTTAGTTCACTCCAGAGAACTTGTCAAGTCAATGACCTTAAGTGACCCCATGTCAATTCCCAAGTACATACAATTGTTTATTAATCGGTTGTTTTGATTTCTTTTGTTGTTTAGCTGTTTTTGTGACGACTAACCTTCTTTTTAAAGTCAGATGAAACCTTTTGAAGATTAGTTCGCTGTGAGGCTGAATAACTTGGGTTGCCCACGAAGATAGTCCGTAAGCAAAGTAGTACCCGATCTTGATGATTGCTACATGCAGCCGTTGAACTTTAGATTAAGATGTGAAAGATAGGTGATAAACACAGATTTTTCATTCCGAGGGATGAGTAAATTCATGTGAGGAGACAGCTCCAAAAACTGATGTCACCTCAAGGAAGCAGATTCGAGTACTTGGCCGTGTGAGGGCGTTTGAGGAACTATGACCCCTCCCCCCGCCCCCAAAAAGCCTTCACCGGAGCAGTTTAACGTTTTCAAAATCGGCCGAATTTTGCCGTTGTTTCTCTTGACATTCCAATAAATAAACTCCTTTTGCAGTTCTAGTTGTAACACAAGCATGCAATTGACCTTTTCTCAACATACAACCGCCCAGCTTGTCAATTATTGGATAAAACCCCTCCGGAGGCAGATAATCTTTGAGATAGTATGAGTCTCAAAGAAAGACTTAAACTTTGTATTCAGGCTTTTCTCAAGAAATATTTAAACCTTACTCTTTCAAGATCAAGAATAAAACTTTGGAGTCACCGTGCAAATGTTTGCGCTAGATATAGCACAAATTGCCCAAGAATTGACGATATTTGCTATTCAAACTACAGCTGAAGAGGCAGGTACACTTTAAGGTAGTGTGCGCCTCAATTAAAGGCTTAAATTTTTGCTAAAACTTTTCAACAACAATATTTCAACCATGCTCTTTCAAGATCAAGAATACAAATTGGGGGTCACCGTGCAAATTTTTGTGCTAAAGAAAGTACAATTTGCCCAAGAATTGCCGATATTTGCTATTCAAAGTGCGGCTTTAGAGTCAGGTAGATTTCAAGGTACTATGCGCGTCAATTTGAGACTAACCTTTTTGCTGAAACTTTCCGTCAACAATATTTGAACCATACTCTTTCAAAATTAAGAATAAAAATTGGGGATCACCGTGCAAATTTTTATGCTAGAGAAATTACAAATTGCCGAAGATTTGCCGATATTCTCAATTCAAAGTGCAGCTCCACAGGCAAGTACGTTTTAAGGTAGAATGCGCCTCAATAAAAGACTTCACACATTATTAGCTTGCCCATCAAACCTGTTGTGTTTCGCAGAAATCTCTACTATCTACCATGCGCATTGTCCTACAAAAAAACCGATTTTTATTACCGTTATATTTCTATTGAATTCGTGGTTGACTCAGATCTTTGTATTTGACGGCAGCAGACCGTGTTGCGTTATAGAGTTCAACAACCCTTGCTATATCGACCCCAATTTTAATAATCGAACACCTGTAAAAAGTGCCAACATCCATCCGTTACATCCAGGCGCGTGTAAATGGAGAATTTCAGCTGCGACTGCAGCCCATGAGAGTAGCACCGTTATAGTAAAATGCGAGTGAATAAGTAATTAGCAGCATAGCTTTGGAAGGATTTAATACCCTAAAATGGACACAAAATGAGAAGTGATAATATCGACCGTCTTTTCTAAATAGAACAATTCATGTGTGTGTTTTAACGATCGTCAATGTTCCAATTTGAGCATTATAAGCCAAAGCCAAAGACAGCATCTACGTGCGGCAAAACCTTAAATTAAGTTATGAAGAGCCGGGATAAATTGCATTGGTCACGTGACCTCAGGCTTGCCATTCACTTACCGCTCCTCAATCTACATGTATTGCAAAATTGCTGAGATGCAAATCATATCAAAATCAATCTTAACGGCAGAAAATATATAGTTTTTTCAAGACCATCTCCTGTCATTTAGTGCCTTTGTAACTCATATCTTGACGATTTACCTTATTGTCACACCCCGTCACTTTTAACGTGAACCTACTGGAGTCACACCACAAAATTGTACAATCAGTTGCAGTCGTGGTGACGTACATATGACAGATTGATTTGAGCAGATGCCCAAGGTGTAAAGATTAATTACGAATCAATCCCCTACAAGAATTTGGAGTCCCACAATACAAGTGAAGAAATTTATGCTGTGGTGCAGGCTGTACTCTGTGGCCGTAGTTTGCTGTAGTAGAATCCGTATTACTTGGTTCAGATAAACAAGTTTCCATACCTTCAACTCTTCAAACTTGGCCATCATCCGATTTCAAAGTCTCCGATAATTTCTCCCTAAGTTCCAAACCCAGAAAGACTGAATTTCTGACCACTGTAAGTTTACCGATAGTTTTAATTCAAACTGGCGGCCAACTCAGTCTTAACACTATGGAGAAAAATATTTTTTTTTCGATTTTCGAAAAACAGAGATGGTAGAAAGTTTTCGTACACCAAGAGCTTTAAAATTAAGCCCCGCAAGTTGTAGATAAGAAAAGAATAAAAAGGTTTGAGAGTCCGTATAAGTGTCCCGAGGCGAATTCTACCTTAATCCAATCAAACATCTAAGAATGTTACTAGTTTTCAGGAGGACAAAGCATTTAGTTGCCAACAGTCGGGCATCTTTTCGATATTTTCCCCCGATGAATGGGGACCAAAATCAGCAAAGCATATCCTCTTTAGTTCACTCCAGAGAACTTGTCAAGTCAATGACCTTAGTGACCCCATGTCAATTCCCAAGTACATACAATTGTTTATTAATCGGTTGTTTTGATTTCTTTTGTTGTTTAGCTGTTTTTGTGACGACTAACCTTCTTTTTAAAGTCAGATGAAACCTTTTGAAGATTAGTTCGCTGTGAGGCTGAATAACTTGGGTTGCCCACGAAGATAGTCCGTAAGCAAAGTAGTACCCGATCTTGATGATTGCTACATGCAGCCGTTGAACTTTAGATTAAGATGTGAAAGATAGGTGATAAACACAGATTTTTCATTCCGAGGGATGAGTAAATTCATGTGAGGAGACAGCTCCAAAAACTGATGTCACCTCAAGGAAGCAGATTCGAGTACTTGGCCGTGTGAGGGCGTTTGAGGAACTATGACCCCTCCCCCCGCCCCCCAAAAAGCCTTCACCGGAGCAGTTTAACGTTTTCAAAATCGGCCGAATTTTGCCGTTGTTTCTCTTGACATTCCAATAAATAAACTCCTTTTGCAGTTCTAGTTGTAACACAAGCATGCAATTGACCTTTTCTCAACATACAACCGCCCAGCTTGTCAATTATTGGATAAAACCCCTCCGGAGGCAGATAATCTTTGAGATAGTATGAGTCTCAAAGAAAGACTTAAACTTTGTATTCAGGCTTTTCTCAAGAAATATTTAAACCTTACTCTTTCAAGATCAAGAATAAAACTTTGGAGTCACCGTGCAAATGTTTGCGCTAGATATAGCACAAATTGCCCAAGAATTGACGATATTTGCTATTCAAACTACAGCTGAAGAGGCAGGTACACTTTAAGGTAGTGTGCGCCTCAATTAAAGGCTTAAATTTTTGCTAAAACTTTTCAACAACAATATTTCAACCATGCTCTTTCAAGATCAAGAATACAAATTGGGGTCACCGTGCAAATTTTTGTGCTAAAGAAAGTACAATTTGCCCAAGAATTGCCGATATTTGCTATTCAAAGTGCGGCTTTAGAGTCAGGTAGATTTCAAGGTACTATGCGCGTCAATTTGAGACTAACCTTTTTGCTGAAACTTTCCGTCAACAATATTTGAACCATACTCTTTCAAAATTAAGAATAAAAATTGGGGATCACCGTGCAAATTTTTATGCTAGAGAAATTACAAATTGCCGAAGATTTGCCGATATTCTCAATTCAAAGTGCAGCTCCACAGGCAAGTACGTTTTAAGGTAGAATGCGCCTCAATAAAAGACTTCACACATTATTAGCTTGCCCATCAAACCTGTTGTGTTTCGCAGAAATCTCTACTATCTACCATGCGCATTGTCCTACAAAAAAACGATTTTTATTACCGTTATATTTCTATTGAATTCGTGGTTGACTCAGATCTTTGTATTTGACGGCAGCAGACCGTGTTGCGTTATAGAGTTCAACAACCCTTGCTATATCGACCCCAATTTTAATAATCGAACACCTGTAAAAAGTGCCAACATCCATCCGTTACATCCAGGCGCGTGTAAATGGAGAATTTCAGCTGCGACTGCAGCCCATGAGAGTAGCACCGTTATAGTAAAATGCGAGTGAATAAGTAATTAGCAGCATAGCTTTGGAAGGATTTAATACCCTAAAATGGACACAAAATGAGAAGTGATAATATCGACCGTCTTTTCTAAATAGAACAATTCATGTGTGTGTTTTAACGATCGTCAATGTTCCAATTTGAGCATTATAAGCCAAAGCCAAAGACAGCATCTACGTGCGGCAAAACCTTAAATTAAGTTATGAAGAGCCGGGATAAATTGCATTGGTCACGTGACCTCAGGCTTGCCATTCACTTACCGCTCCTCAATCTACATGTATTGCAAAATTGCTGAGATGCAAATCATATCAAAATCAATCTTAACGGCAGAAAATATATAGTTTTTTCAAGACCATCTCCTGTCATTTAGTGCCTTTGTAACTCATATCTTGACGATTTACCTTATTGTCACACCCGTCACTTTTAACGTGAACCTACTGGAGTCACACCACAAAATTGTACAATCAGTTGCAGTCGTGGTGACGTACATATGACAGATTGATTTGAGCAGATGCCCAAGGGTGTAAAGATTAATTACGAATCAATCCCCTACAAGAATTTGGAGTCCCACAATACAAGTGAAGAAATTTATGCTGTGGTGCAGGCTGTACTCTGTGGCCGTAGTTTGCTGTAGTAGAATCCGTATTACTTGGTTCAGATAAACAAGTTTCCCATACCTTCAACTCTTCAAACTTGGCCATCATCCGATTTCAAAGTCTCCGATAATTTCTCCCTAAGTTCCAAACCCAGAAAGACTGAATTTCTGACCACTGTAAGTTTACCGATAGTTTTAATTCAAACTGGCGGCCAACTCAGTCTTAACACTATGGAGAAAAATATTTTTTTTCGATTTTCGAAAAACAGAGATGGTAGAAAGTTTTCGTACACCAAGAGCTTTAAAATTAAGCCCCGCAAGTTGTAGATAAGAAAAGAATAAAAAGGTTTGAGAGTCCGTATAAGTGTCCCGAGGCGAATTCTACCTTAATCCAATCAAACATCTAAGAATGTTACTAGTTTTCAGGAGGACAAAGCATTTAGTTGCCAAACAGTCGGGCATCTTTTCGATATTTTTCCCCGATGAATGGGGACCAAATCAGCAAAGCATATCCTCTTTAGTTCACTCCAGAGAACTTGTCAAGTCAATGACCTTAAGTGACCCCATGTCAATTCCCAAGTACATACAATTGTTTATTAATCGGTTGTTTTGATTTCTTTTGTTGTTTAGCTGTTTTTGTGACGACTAACCTTCTTTTTAAAGTCAGATGAAACCTTTTGAAGATTAGTTCGCTGTGAGGCTGAATAACTTGGGTTGCCCACGAAGATAGTCCGTAAGCAAAGTAGTACCCGATCTTGATGATTGCTACATGCAGCCGTTGAACTTTAGATTAAGATGTGAAAGATAGGTGATAAACACAGATTTTTCATTCCGAGGGATGAGTAAATTCATGTGAGGAGACAGCTCCAAAAACTGATGTCACCTCAAGGAAGCAGATTCGAGTACTTGGCCGTGTGAGGGCGTTTGAGGAACTATGACCCCTCCCCCCGCCCCCCAAAAAGCCTTCACGGAGCAGTTTAACGTTTTTCAAATCGGCGGATTTTGCCGTTGTTTCTCTTGACATTCCAATAAATAAACTCCTTTTGCAGTTCTAGTTGTAACACAAGCATGCAATTGACCTTTTCTCAACATACAACCGCCCAGCTTGTCAATTATTGGATAAAACCCCTCCGGAGGCAGATAATCTTTGAGATAGTATGAGTCTCAAAGAAAGACTTAAACTTTGTATTCAGGCTTTTCTCAAGAAATATTTAAACCTTACTCTTTCAAGATCAAGAATAAAACTTTGGAGTCACCGTGCAAATGTTTGCGCTAGATATAGCACAAATTGCCCAAGAATTGACGATATTTGCTATTCAAACTACAGCTGAAGAGGCAGGTACACTTTAAGGTAGTGTGCGCCTCAATTAAAGGCTTAAATTTTTGCTAAAACTTTTCAACAACAATATTTCAACCATGCTCTTTCAAGATCAAGAATACAAATTGGGGGTCACCGTGCAAATTTTTGTGCTAAAGAAAGTACAATTTGCCCAAGAATTGCCGATATTTGCTATTCAAAGTGCGGCTTTAGAGTCAGGTAGATTTCAAGGTACTATGCGCGTCAATTTGAGACTAACCTTTTTGCTGAAACTTTCCGTCAACAATATTTGAACCATACTCTTTCAAAATTAAGAATAAAAATTGGGGATCACCGTGCAAATTTTTATGCTAGAGAAATTACAAATTGCCGAAGATTTGCCGATATTCTCAATTCAAAGTGCAGCTCCACAGGCAAGTACGTTTTAAGGTAGAATGCGCCTCAATAAAAGACTTCACACATTATTAGCTTGCCCATCAAACCTGTTGTGTTTCGCAGAAATCTCTACTATCTACCATGCGCATTGTCCTACAAAAAAACCGATTTTTATTACCGTTATATTTCTATTGAATTCGTGGTTGACTCAGATCTTTGTATTTGACGGCAGCAGACCGTGTTGCGTTATAGAGTTCAACAACCCTTGCTATATCGACCCCAATTTTAATAATCGAACACCTGTAAAAAGTGCCAACATCCATCCGTTACATCCAGGCGCGTGTAAATGGAGAATTTCAGCTGCGACTGCAGCCCATGAGAGTAGCACCGTTATAGTAAAATGCGAGTGAATAAGTAATTAGCAGCATAGCTTTGGAAGGATTTAATACCCTAAAATGGCACAAAATGAGAAGTGATAATATCGACCGTCTTTTCTAAATAGAACAATTCATGTGTGTGTTTTAACGATCGTCAATGTTCCAATTTGAGCATTATAAGCCAAAGCCAAAGACAGCATCTACGTGCGGCAAAACCTTAAATTAAGTTATGAAGAGCCGGGATAAATTGCATTGGTCACGTGACCTCAGGCTTGCCATTCACTAACCGCTCCTCAATCTACATGTATTGCAAAATTGCTGAGATGCAAATCATATCAAAATCAATCTTAACGGCAGAAAATATATAGTTTTTCAAGACCATCTCCTGTCATTTAGTGCCTTTGTAACTCATATCTTGACGATTTACCTTATTGTCACACCCGTCACTTTTAACGTGAACCTACTGGAGTCACACCACAAAATTGTACAATCAGTTGCAGTCGTGGTGACGTACATATGACAGATTGATTTGAGCAGATGCCCAAGGGTGTAAAGATTAATTACGAATCAATCCCCTACAAGAATTTGGAGTCCCACAATACAAGTGAAGAAATTTATGCTGTGGTGCAGGCTGTACTCTGTGGCCGTAGTTTGCTGTAGTAGAATCCGTATTACTTGGTTCAGATAAACAAGTTTCCCATACCTTCAACTCTTCAAACTTGGCCATCATCCGATTTCAAAGTCTCCGATAATTTCTCCCTAAGTTCCAACCCAGAAAGACTGAATTTCTGACCACTGTAAGTTTACCGATAGTTTTAATTCAAACTGGCGGCCAACTCAGTCTTAACACTATGGAGAAAAATATTTTTTTTCGATTTTCGAAAAACAGAGATGGTAGAAAGTTTTCGTACACCAAGAGCTTTAAAATTAAGCCCCGCAAGTTGTAGATAAGAAAAGAATAAAAAGGTTTGAGAGTCCGTATAAGTGTCCCGAGGCGAATTCTACCTTAATCCAATCAAACATCTAAGAATGTTACTAGTTTTCAGGAGGACAAAGCATTTAGTTGCCAAACAGTCGGGCATCTTTTCGATATTTTCCCCCGATGAATGGGGACCAAAATCAGCAAAGCATATCCTCTTTAGTTCACTCCAGAGAACTTGTCAAGTCATTGACCTTAAGTGACCCCATGTCAATTCCCAAGTACATACAATTGTTTATTAATCGGTTGTTTTGATTTCTTTTGTTGTTTAGCTGTTTTTGTGACGACTAACCTTCTTTTTAAAGTCAGATGAAACCTTTTGAAGATTAGTTCGCTGTGAGGCTGAATAACTTGGGTTGCCCACGAAGATAGTCCGTAAGCAAAGTAGTACCCGATCTTGATGATTGCTACATGCAGCCGTTGAACTTTAGATTAAGATGTGAAAGATAGGTGATAAACACAGATTTTCACTTCGAGGAATGAGTAAATTCATGTGAGGAGACAGCTCCAAAAACTGATGTCACCTCAAGGAAGCAGATTCGAGTACTTGGCCGTGTGAGGGCGTTTGAGGCACCATGACCCCTCCCCCCCTCCCCCCCCCCGCCCACCAAAAAGCCTCCACCTGAGCAGTTTAACGTTTTCAAAATCGGCCGAATTTTGCCGTTTTTTCTCTTGACATTCCAATAAATAACTCCTTTTGCAGTTCTAGTTGTAACACAAGCATGCAATTGACCTTTTCTCAACATACAACCGCCCAGCTTGTCAATTATTGGATAAAACCCCACCGGAGGCAGATAATCTTTGAGATAGTATGAGTCTCAAAGAAAGACTTAAACTCTGTATTCAAGCTTTTCTCAAGAAATATTTAAACCTTACTTTTTCAAGATCAAGAATAAAACTTTGGAGTCACCGTGCAAATGTTTGCGCTAGATATAGCACAAATTGCCCAAGAATTGACGATATTTGCTATTCAAACTACAGCTGAAGAGGCAGGTACACTTTAAGCTAGTGTGCGCCTCAATTAAAGGCTTAAATTTTTGCTACAACTTTTCAACAACAATATTTCAACCATGCTCTTTCAAGATCAAGAATACAAGTTGGGGGTCACCCTGCAAATGTTTGTGCTAGAGAAATTACAATTTGCCAAAGAATTGCCGATATTTGCTATTCAAAGTGCGGCTTTAGAGTCAGGTAGATTTTAAGGTACTATGCGCGTCATTTTGAGACTAAACGTTTTACTGAAACTTTCCGTCAACGATATTTGAACCATGCTCTTTCAAGATCAACAATAAAAATCGGGGTCACCGTGCAATTTGTTTTACTATAGTTATTGCAAATTACCCACGTTTTACCCTTACTTTCAATTCAAAGTGCAACTCCAGAGGCAGGCAAACTTTAAGGTAGTATGCGCCGCAATCAAACTTTTAAGGTAGCACGCGTCTCAAACAAAGACTTCAACTATTGCTCAAGCTTTTCTCAAGCAATATTTCAACCATAATCTTTGCAAATCAAGATTAAAAATTGGGGTCACCGTGCAAATTTTTGTGCTAGAGAAATTACAAATTGCCGAAGATTTGAAGATATTTTGAATTCAAAGTGAAGCTCCAGAGGCAGGTAAACTTCAAGGTTGTATGCGCCTCAATGAAAGGCTTAGACTTTCCCACTCAAACCTTTCTCCAGCATTATTTCAAGAAATACTCTTTCAAAATGAAGAATAAAAATTGGGGGTCACCGTGCAAATTTTTATGCTGGAGAAATTACAAATTGCCGAAGATTTGCCGATATTCTCAATTCAAATTGCAGCTCCACAGGCAAGTAAGTTTTAAGGTAGAATGCGCCTCAATAAAAGACTTCACACATTATTAGCTCGCCAAAATCAAACCTGATGTGTTTTGCAGTAATGGCTACTATCTACCATCCGCATTGTCCTTCAAAAATAATGATTTTTATTACCGTTATATTTGTATTGAATTCGTAGTTGACTCAGATCTTTGTATCTGACGACAGCAGACCGTGTTGCGTTATAGAGTTCAACAACCCTTGCTATATCGACCCCAATTTTAATAATCGAACACCTGAAAAAGTGCCAACATCCATCCGTTACATGCAGGCGCGTGTAAAATTGAGAACTTCAGCTGCGAGTGTCGACCGTCATAGTAGCACCGTTATTGTAAAATGCGAGTGAATAAGTAATTAGCAGCATAGCTTTGGAAGGATTTAATACCCTAAAATTGACACAAAATGAGAAGTGATAATATCGACCGTCTTTTCTAAATAGAACAATTCATGTGTGTGTTTTAACGATCGTCAATGTTCCAATTTGAGCATTATAAGCCAAAGCCAAAGACAGCATCTACGGGCGGCAAAATTAAGTTATGAAGAGCCGGGATAAATTGCATTGGTCACGTGACCTCGGGCTGTCCATTCACTTACCGCTCCTCATTCTACATGTACTGCAAAATTGCTGAGATGCAAAACATATCAAATCAATCTTAACGGCAGAAAATATATAGTTTTTTTCAAGACCATCTCCTGTCATTTAGTGCCTTTGTAACTCATATCTTGCCGATTTACCTAATTGTCACATCGCGTCACTTTTAACTTGAACCTACTGGAGTCACACCACAAAATTGTACAATCAGTTGCAGTCGTGGTGACGTACATATGACAGATAGATTTGAGCAGATGCCCAAGGATGTAAAGATTATTAAGAATCAACCCCTACAAGAATTTGGAGTCCCTCAATACAAGCGAAGAGATTTATGCTGTGGTGCAGGCTGTACTGTGTGGCCGTACTTTGCATGTTTGATTCGAGTACTTGGCCGTGTCAGGGCGTTTGAGGCACCACGATCCCTCCCCCGCCCCCACAAAAACCCTCCGCCGGAGCAGTTTAAAGTTTTCAAAATCGTCCGAATTTTGCCGTTTTTTTCTCTTGACATTCCAATATATAAACTCCTTTTGCAGTTTTAGTTGTAGCACAAGCATGCAATTGACCTTTTCTCAACATACAACCGCCCAGTTTGTCAATTATTGGATAAAACCCCTCCGGAGGCAGATAAACTTTGAGATAGTATATGAGTCTCAAAGAAAGACTTAAACTTTGTATTCAAGCTTTTCTCAAGAAATATTTAAACCTTACTTTTTCAAGATCAAGAATAAAACTTCGGAGTCACCGTGCAAATGTTTGCGCTAGATATATCACAAATGGCCCAGAATTGACGATATTTGCTATTCAAACTACAGCTGAAGAGGCAGGTACACTTTAAGATAGTGTCCGCCTCAATTAAAGGCTTAAATTTTTGCTACAACTTTTCAACAACAATATTTCAACCATGCTCTTTCAAGATCAAGAATACAAATTGGGGGTCACCCTGCAAATTTTTGTGCTAGAGAAATTACAATTTGCCCAAGAATTGCCGATATTTGCTATTCAAAGTGCGGCTGTAGAGTCAGGTAGATTTCAAGGTAGTATGCGCGTCAATTTGTGACTAAACTTTTTGCTGAAACTTTCGTCAACAATATTTGAACCATGCTCTTTCAAGATCAACAATAAAATCGGGAGTCACCGTGCAATTTGTTTTACTATAGTAATTACAAATTACCCACGTTTTACCGTTACTTTCAATTCAAAGTGCAACTCCAGAGGCAGGCAAACTTTAAGTAGTATGCGCCGCAATCAAACTTTTAAGGTAGCACGCGTCTCAAACAAAGACTTCAACTATTGCTCAAGCTTTTCTCAAGCAACATTTCAACCATAATCTTTGCAAATCAAGATTAAAAATTGGGGTCACCGTGCAAATTTTTGTGCTAGAGAAATTACAAATTGCCGAAGATTTGAAGATATTTTGAATTCAAAGTGAAGCTCCAGAGGCAGGTAAACTTCAAGGTTGTATGCGCCTCAATGAAAGGCTTAGACTTTCCCACTCAAACCTTTCTCCAGCATTATTTCAAGAAATACTCTTTCAAAATGAAGAATAAAAATTGGGGGTCACCGTGCAAATTTTTATGCTGGAGAAATTACAAATTGCCGAAGATTTGCCGATATTCTCAATTCAAATTGCAGCTCCACACATGCCGGAAATGCCGAGAGGTTTTGACCGTTTAAGAAGGGCTTGACTACGCAGTTTCTGCGTAGTGAAGCTTCATTACGTATTCATGGTGGCCCCTGGCCAGCTGTCAATAACTTTGGGGGCTTTTGTCTTTTGGCCTGCTTTGCATATGCGTCGTTGGACACGACCTGCCAATCACCCAGGTAGTCAATTAAACTATTAATTGACTGTTTACCGACCCAATTAACACTATCCAGCAGTATCAGTCATATTTTAATCGCGTGGCCCGGGTGGGCACAACGTAGGAACGCGTGTATTTCTATGTGTACGTTTCACTTGTGGTGTTGTTTGTACCATCGTGTGTTTGAAGTCCTTGTTTCACCCACCGTCCCTCCACCCACGGTGTTTCACCTACAGCATTACCTTCAAGGTGACAGGCTTACTATTAATGTTCAGTATCATTGCACCGAGTTCTGCCCACGGTGAAACCACCTGTTTTGCCTACTAATTACTGCCCGTCGCTGCCCGTCCTGAATGTAGCCTATCTATAGCTACAGTAATCACATAAATCATTTATCAGTTTTGATGTATATACTCCTAAATTGTAAGTTTGATCAAAATCGAGACCACATTCAACGGCTATGCAGACTGTCCATGTACGCACACACAGTGACAAGAAGGCGGCAAACACCTACTCACCAAGCACATCGAATCGGCGAAAAGAAGCATAAAAAAGCTAGGCTCATCGCCAAAACAAACGCGCCAAGCGCTAACAAAAACCCATACCAAGCGGCCCTTTTCAGGGCCACCAAATACTCCAAAAAGGGAACTACAAAAAAATACGATAAAATGACATAGAACACACAAACACTTAAAAGAAATAACAAAAATCGTACACATATCAAACAATTGAAACACAACATTAAATACAAAATAAACAATCACAGTAACGTAACAGAAAACATGGCCGTGGAAATAAATCAGCTATTTCCAAAGAAAGCCAACAACAACATGAAATTCAACAACAACCTATCATCGCTCAAACTATGAAACTCCGAAAAATAGTACTAGGCAAAAGCCTTAAAATTCATTCGGACACCAACAAAACCAAACAGAATAAAACCACCTCAGGATTTCAACAAATAAAGTCGTATAATGTGACTACGCTACATCGTGAGACACAAACAATCGCAACAACACCAATTCAAAGAAAAGTCAAATTGGACTCTACGAACAACAAAAAAACAAAAACTTGAAAGCTATCTGAAGCTTTTAAACTCGCACTTCTAGAGATACCCTTTCAAACAAGGAAATAAAACATGTCGCGTGCCAAAAGAATCGCGATAAACCAGCTTGCAAACATTGGACAAATTTTGGGAAAATAACCCTTCGACAAGGGTCGGTTTTTCGTTATTGTCAACACAAACGATTACGTACTCGAATGCGAAAGGCAATTACGTAACACTCAGTATTATACACAACAAGTCAGAACAAACAGTAAACAAAGTAAACGAACTATTAATTAAAATGTACGAGAACAAGCACAAACCAGGATACTTGTAAGTATCTTGATCCAATAAACATAAAATCCGTACCCCGCAGTGGTACTTATTGCCTAAAAATTAACAACCTCCGCAAAAATCTAAAAGACACACCAGTCAAAACAAAATTTACCGAAGTAAAGAAATATAGAACAAACAACCGAACCACCAAACGGACTCACAACGTGACCAAATTAATATACTTGCCTCGCTAATCGGAAAGCAAGACCACTAAAATGCATTAAAATAATTTTCACAAACACAAACTAAGGAAAGAATCTACACTGCGACTCATGAGAAACCACACTCGGGTTTCGAAACGCAAGCGTCAAAGGGCGACTCTATCAACTTTTGTAACAACATAGGTCCGGCTGCGTCTGGCCATAAGCTTTCCCCACACAAACAAAACATTACCGTACACACTAATCCAAACTTCTCTACAAATATCCAAAGCGAAACAAACATTTCATTAACACAAACAATCGGATAAGAATGTAGGAACACATTTTCGAAACGAATCAAACACAAACTCGACACAAAAACATTTAGGATAGTTAGGTGGGTAGCCTGTTTCACATTTTTTACATCTCGCTATACTGTCTATGATTCTAAAAATAAAGTCATCTGCCACTTTTTCTGTATACGCGGTTTGGCAAAACTCATCTCTTCAATCGAAAGTCGGGCGATTTCATGGTTCTTTGGGGCACTTAAGTGTACGTCGAGCTTAAGGAATGTAGTTACATTCGCGATGTTTTATTCGAAAATTATTTATTCCTTCAAGGGCAAATGCACATAATTTATGCTTTGGAAATACTGGCCGCTCATAAACAAGACAATAAACTCAATATATGTGCATCTTTACTTATATTGTCAAAGTACCACCGACACCCACAAAAACAAATGGTTAAGTCCAGGTATTTGCAACTCTGCCATCCGACTGGTCAACAGGAAATCAACCATAGGTGTCTTTTGGCACGCGTATACGCCAGTCACCTAGGCGACGGTAATCTGCACAACTTATCACCATCGGGAAGGTACTCCTCCCCATATACCACTGTGATCCCTCCCTCAAGGCACTGCGTCATTCGACCAAGCATTGTTATTGTAATTTCCTGCATAAAATTAACAGCGAGGTCAACCGGTCAAAACCTCTCGGCATTTTTTCTCATGCAGGCAAGTAAGTTTTAAGGTAGAATGCGCCTCAATAAAAGACTTCACACATTATTAGCTCGCCAAAATCAAACCTGATGTGTTTTGCAGTAATGGCTACTATCTACCATCCGCATTGTCCTTCAAAAATAATGATTTTTATTACCGTTATATTTGTATTGAATTCGTAGTTGACTCAGATCTTTGTATCTGACGACAGCAGACCGTGTTGCGTTATAGAGTTCAACAACCCTTGCTATATCGACCCCAATTTTAATAATCGAACAGCTGCAAAAAGTGCCAACATCCGTCCGTTACATGCAGGCGCGTGTAAAATTGAGAACTTCAGCTGCGAGTGTCGACCGTCATAGTAGCACCGTTATAGTAAAATGCAAGTGAATAAGTAATTAGCAGCATAGCTTTGGAAGGATTTAATACCCTAAAATTGACACAAATTGAGAAGTGATAATATCGACCGTCTTTTCTGAATAGAAAAATTCATGTGTGTTTTAACGATCGTCAATGTTCCAATTTGAGCATTATAAGCCAAAGCGAAAGACAGCATCTACGTGCGGCAAAACCTTAAATTAAGTTATGAAGAGCCGGGATAAATTGCATTGGTCACGTGACCTCGGGCTGTCCATTCACTTACCGCTCCTCATTCTACAATTACTGCAAAATTACTGAGATGCAAAACATATCAAAATCAATCTTAACGGCAGAAAATATATAGTTTTTTCAAGACTATCTCCTGTCATTTAGTGCTTTGTAACTCATATCTTGCCGATTTACCTTATTGTCACACCGCGTCACTTTTAAAGTGAACCTACTGGAGTCACACCACAAAATTGTACAATCAGTTGCAGTCGTGGTGACGTACATATGACAGATAGATTTGAGCAGATGCCCAAGGATGTAAAGATTAATTAAGAATCAAACCCTACAAGAATTTGAACAAGAATTTGGAGTCCCTCAATACAAGCGAAGAAATTTATGCTGTGGTGCAGGCTGTACTGTGTGGCCGTACTTTGCATGTTTGATTCCAGTACTTGGCCGTGTCAGGGCGTTTGAGGCACCACGATCCCTCCCCCCGCCCCCACAAAAACCCTCCGCCGGAGCAGTTTAATGTTTTCAAAATCGTCCGAATTTTGCCGTTTTTTCATTTGACATTCCAATAAATAAACTCCTTTTGCAGTTTTAGTTGTAGCACAAGCATGCAATTGAACTTTTCTCAACATACAACCGCCAAGCTTGTCAATTATTGGATAAACCCCTCCGGAGGCAGATAAACTTTGAGATAGTATATGAGTCTCAAAGAAAGACTTAAACTTTGTATTCAAGCTTTTCTCAAGAAATATTTAAACCTTACTTTTTCAAGATCAAGAATAAAACTTCGGAGTCACCGTGCAAATGTTTGCGCTAGATATAGCACAAATTGCCCAAGAATTGACGATATTTGCTATTCAAACTACAGCTGAAGAGGCAGGTACACTTTAAGGTAGTGTCCGCCTCAATTAAAGGCTTAAATTTTTGCTACAACTTTTCAACAACAATATTTCAACCATGCTCTTTCAAGATCAAGAATACAAATTGGGGGTCACCCTGCAAATTTTTGTGCTAGAGAAATTACAATTTGCCCAAGAATTGCCGATATTTGCTATTCAAAGTGCGGCTGTAGAGTCAGGTAGATTTCAAGGTAGTATGCGCGTCAATTTGTGACTAAAGTTTTTGCTGAAACTTTCCGTCAACAATATTTGAACCGTGCTCTTTCAAGATCAACAATAAAAATCGGGAGTCACCGTGCAATTTGTTTTACTATAGTAATTACAAATTACCCACGTTTTACCGTTATTTTCAATTCAAAGTATCAGTCAGAAACAGTTTCGTTTGAAGTGATCCCATTTAAGTCCTAAATCCCTTCTAATGCCCCCAACATGCAATAATAACAAAATCTTTAACCCTTTAAGTTGTTGAGATACTTTTTATGTAGGTCAAAGGTCATGAAAGGGATAAATAGCATAAGTTTTGTGGAAAACTGTCTCCGGTATTGACGGCCCAATTACAGAAATTGGAAGGTAATGCTAAATTTTGGTGATATTTTCGCTGTTTTTTTTCGACGTCAACCATAATGTCTTGTTCTACTCCCCAAAGTACGTTGAGATACACATTATTCAGATTGTTGACTCAGCTTATACATGTGCAAAACTGCGTTGTTAATGTTGACAAGTGAATTCTGGTCCGGACTAGAATTCAAATGTAAACAATAACAATGCATTTTACACATTTAGACACTATGTTGACAAGCTAAATAGTGGATGTTTCAACGGAAGAATAAGAACTAGCAATTGACATACAAAATAAAAACAATGAAAAAAAATCATCAAAAGTTTGCATTACTGACCCTTTAAATATGCCAATGAAAAAATGATTAGTACGTTCGTCACACTTATCACACATTCTGCATAGATTACCAATGCATGCGCATGTATGACCAACACACATATTCTGAGGGCTGATGAAATTCATTTATTTTTCATACATGGCCTAATGTACAATTATTCGTTGTATATGCGAATAAGCTTGAAATCTGCAAGCCATGCCCTCCAAACTTCTCTTAAGGTAAGCTTTTAGGACAATTTCACTGCCTACACAGTTACATCTGCACATTGTGTTGCTTGAATGGCATGTGTAGTTGTTGCTACGAGAACATGCCGGTGACGAAATAATCACTGTCTATAGAGGGCGTAAACGTTAGCACATGCACAGATGCTTTATTATCAATCGCTGCTTAGTTTACTTCTTCCTTCACACTCGCCAGCATGATAGTAGATCAACATCATGAATTCATTTCATTCATTATTTACGGCCTTAGGGTCGGAGGAATGTGAGGGGAATGTGAGGTTGTCACTCAGAAAATTGAAAACTACGAGGGGGTTGCTCAAAACGTGGAGAGAAAGAAGCAGGGTACTCAATTTTTGGTGCAAAATGAATTGAAACCCCTCTCAGATTGCACCGTTTCCTAATTTCTCAAAATTTTCGATGCGAGAGGGGAGCACCCCCTCTCGCGTTCTCCCCGTGAGATACATGTTCTCACAGTTTTACTTAGTAAAATTAGAAATCAAAAACACCTCTCACATTGCACCAGACTGCACCATTGCGCACGTCAATTTTCTCAATTTTTTATACATGGGAGAGTACAACCTCCTGAACCTCCTGTGACACTTCCCCCTCAACCTCCCACGTGTTTTGCCCGCTTTACTTTCAAATTCTGCCTTGTCAGATATCTTTAAATTAGTTAAAACCATGTCTGCCTTGTCAGATATCTTAAGTAAAACCTTGTCATGATACCCATCCAAATTAAACAATACTATATGGCTGGATACTGGCTATAGCGTGAGCTTTTATATCTACATTTTTTTGTGACTTTGAATTTCATTTTGTTGGTTTTACCTTTTTCAGCCGTCATGAGATAACCGACGATAATCTACCAGGGTACACCAGGACATGAAAGGTCTTTACTATTGCTGCATTTTTGCAAATTTTACAAATACATGTCTTGATATTAACTTTTCTAAGGGAAGGGGTGGTCAGTCAAAATTCCTGTGTTAGAGGGGGTACTGAAATTCATTGGGGTTGGCAGGGGAGCTACTGGAAATTTCAGAGTTTCCGATGAAATTCCTCTAAACCCCCCCCCCGGGCTGTAAATAATGACGGCTCCCTAATAATGGTTTCAAGCAGAAAAAGTAGCAAGCGTTGATTTCGATCACAAGATGGCCAAACATCTGCCAAATGGTGGTGTTCACCGTCACGTTTCATTTTCCTTGTCTTAAGACAATTTCAAAGGTTTAAATTTCAGTTGTTAGTATTTTGGGTATCATTCTCAATTGGGAAAAATCGGTTACTTCCATATCACAATTTTAATTTATCAAGTGAGACATACAGAGTACAGATAATGTTGGCGAAATATTTTGCTTATGAGGAATGGTAACAAGTTGCTAGCTACACACTACAAGACGCGTTGACTTCGTCAAAAGTGATTAATGGTTGACTTCTGATATAAAGTTCATAATGTGCAAATTATTCACAAAATGCCGAGATTTATGTTCAACGTAGCTACGCGGGAAAAGTAATCTGTCAGAGACTCGGGGCGTCGAAGATGATAGCCAATGTAAAGTATGACAATGAAAATGCCAGCATCCTGATCCTGTGGACTTTTCAAAACTGTCGATGATCGTCTTCTGGAACCGTCATTTGTTGTAATGTTTTAACTGTAATTTGATCTCATATATTTCCAACAATCTTAAATGTTATCAGTTGATATTTTCCTGTAAATTGCTTGTTTTCAGTTGTATGCGTAGTGAGATCAACCCTCGTGCGCATTTCAATCGAACCCGCCAATCAATGAATTACAATTCAAACACCATCTTTGTGGTCACGTGATACGAGGAATTCTGTTATTAATATTTTGACACATGAATTGATTCTTGAATTCCATGTTAACTAACCAGTGTACTGGTCCTAGACGAGTATTCCAATCAGTTTGGTCTCACTAAACGACAACGATTTGTAAATTCTCATCCAGAAAAGAAAAAGTCGCCCAGGAATCCGAGTCGACGACTACCGCATAATTATGACAGAATAACGATAATCATATTGTTCATTTCGATTTATTGCACTCCTTATGATACGCCCTCTTGAAATTTCTGTACGTCCCTAACTCATAATGATTATGTGCTGATATGCACTCTTTGTTTAAGGTCATGATACGCTCCAATACCTTTAACGCCCATTATCATTTCAAGTCTTGGTACGTGATCATCTCAGTCAGTGGCAAAGACCAGTTCCTTACCATCTCATGATCACTCGCATTTGGTTATTCGTCAGTTGCCTTCGTTTTTCCCACAACCCTGTTCTTTCTTTTCGAAGGCAAGCATAGAGTCACCTGCCTATCACCCATCGTCATCGGTGAACGCAAGGAAACATGGTGTCGTACGACTTTGAACGCCGACAGCAAAAATCTCGCCGCGATGCAACTCTACGGGAAAGACGTCGAGTCGCTAAACTGAACTCCGCCTTCAATGACTTGCAAGGAAAGCTACCCGACAAACTACAGGGTAGCAAAACGAAGAGAGAAATCTTACAAGGGGCCGTTGGATACATCCAGACGTTAATAAGTCTGCTGGGCTCGACCCCGCATTGTCCGCAACCGCCGTTGCCGCTGAATTATCGTCCAACACCATTGCCAATATCGCCTGCAATCGGAGGTGGACACTGCAACGTTCCAATGGCAGCTGCAGCAGTACAGCCATCTCTGAGACATGATGAAGGATTCACTGAATGGAGCAGCAATCAACAAGCTTTGCTAGCGCGCAACAACGCTACAGTTCCATCGTACCGACCCAATACAATGGACAGGTAGGGAATAGGAATTAATGCATGTGCTACATACCTACAGATATGCATTGATATACATATGCATATACAGACACAAATTACTTCAAGTACAAAGTAAAAATGTCTGTCACTTAGGTTTCATGCATTCTGCAATCTTCAGACAGAAGAAAATTGCAGTATGCATTAAATTTAAGTCATAGATATTATTACTTTGCACTTGAAGTAATTTGTGTTGTCATTTATGACGCTCTGCTTTCCGCATCGAGCACTGTAATTTTCCATGGGAACATCTGTATATTTCGATATATTTATATCTAATGCTTAACTTATTTGTGTGACAGGTATCGTAGTTCTCCAATATTTACTGTTATCGTATGTTAGTTTCTTTAATTCCCGACACGATCCAAAAAAATTATTCCAATGTCAAGTTTGAAATCAGGCATATGAACTTCTTGACCATCAGGCAGACCAAAACTTTACACACGGTGTTGTGCGCACGAAGCGACACAATAATTTTCATTTCTGTTCAAAACGAAAGTATACCGGTACTCTTCTGTTTCGGTAATGAAAGAAGTAGACCTTCTAGTCAACTGTGTATAATGTTGGTATGGTCCCCAAGTATGATCTGTGATCGTTCGTTACAGTCAATAAAACCTTAAGGTCATTACATGTAATTAAAATGGAGTTACATTTATGACTGCATAACATCATAACCGAGGAGGAAAATTCAACACTCGGACAACAATTCCTATCGGTATTAATTTTACGTAAATTTATGTCACAGTGGATTAGTTTTAAGATAAACAAGCAATCACACATTCAGAACATCTACGTCCAGACTTAGTCATTGTGAATGGCAGTTTCGCAAGATTACACCGAGAAATCCAATCCATATTTCAATAAAGTTTATCTGGATGATAACCTTGGCTACAATCAATTCATTTGATGTCACCTCTGAAGAAGTGATTGGCAGGCTTGACAAGTGGCGCCAAGTCTCTCCTTACACCGACAGCGCCAAGAGATAACACGTAGAAACTGTTTAGAATAAAGCAATCGTGTTTGTCTGGCCGCTATCCCTTGGCGTTATTTTCAAGAAAAAGCCATGCCCCGCCATTCACGTTGTAGACAGTACAGTATCGTGTAAAAGGGGCGCTTTTTTCGACTGTAAAAAATCGCCCCAATATCGAATGTGAATGGATTTGTTCACTTTATATACTTGGTGTAGTCTTTCACTTTCCTCGCTCAAACACTCATGAAGACTACTTTATAAACGATCGCGCTTTCCTTAGAGTTTTGTGATGGACTTCTCTGTAAAACAACTCCCAACACGTCTTTAAAAGTGAAGCCAGATTATATTTCGCACACGTTCCCATGGAAGACATCAGCGAGAGAGAGAGAGAGAGAGAGAGAGAGAGAGAGAGAGAGAGAGAGAGAGAGAGAGAGAGAGAGAGAGAGACAGACGGACAGACAGACAGAGTCGACATGTCTAAATGGTAGGAGGAATCATGGAGCTATCTTTTGGTAGCTCCATGAAGACTCTCGGTAAGAGATTATGTGACGTGTGTATTTATCCATGTTACTTAATTACGTCATCAAACCAGGACAGAATGTGACGAGATGTTTCGATCATGTTTAATGTAGCTGCAGAATAGTGGGCGAATCTTCCTTTTGGTAGCAATTTGCTTGCGTTAAGGAGTCTTTCATTTTGAATGAATAGAACTGTACCACCTAGGATATTTACGAATTATTATACAGGTATGATCCTGTGTATTAGTCTTGACCCATCATTCCTTGACTAGGCAACCGAGAAGTGCAGATAATCTCAGATTTCCAGGCTAGGTGTTTGACTAAACTACACTAATAATTGAAATATCCAGTATACGTCATATTGATGTCAAACAAAATATCAATTCTGGACTGAAATTCCTCTTTCAACAATCATGACATTGCCGATTAAGCATAAGGAAACTTTACTATGGAGCCTGATTGCGTCAACGTGTTTTGAGAGAAGTTGTACGCAAGAGAATATTATATAGCAACTAATGTCAACTACAGTTTACAAAATAGGCCGGGAAACGATATTAAGAGCGAAAAGGTATCATCCAAGACGTAAACTAAAGAACTGAAAACCTATTCAACGAATTTTAAAAACGATAGTTGAGAACATGGCGGTCCTTATCTAAGATTGGCGGCCACTGGACTATTAGTAACAGGGTTTTATTTCCTGTGGGAGAAGTCGCCTTTTAGAGCTTCTGAACAACAATTTAAATACGCTTATTGGAAAAACATCATCAATGAGAATACTGTTGATAAGGGCTTGTGAAAACCTTGTTCCACAAATCACACGGGAGCCTTTTTTCATGAACGAACGTGCCGAGTGTTCGAGGGCACGATAACACACTGCACATACTGTGAGAAAATGAAGAAATTTGAACGGACGAAGTGTGAATCATGGTGTAGAATGATTATTTAGGCGATGATCTCGAACAACACACAAGTTAAGTTATCAAAAATTCTGATGAATAATATCTTCAATGTCATAGGATACCACTGCTGTCGCTTCCATTGTGGTTTTATTTCCATGGAACCCTGTCACTTGGTTGAAGTTTACCAGAACCCCAGAAACGTCAAGAAAGCAATACATCCGATAGCAAATCACTAGATCGTGAAATTACAGTAGTTTGTAGTATTTTCCCGAAGGACTATTTTACCTTGGAACTGAAATCCAAACTAATTCCATATCAAACCAATGAAGGAGAATTTAAGAGGATTCCATCGATCACACTCGAAGTCGTGACTGCGTTTACATGTTTTGACGTGAAACTGCTGTGAACCCTTTCTCTTTCTTTGTCGGATAAGTATGCAACATTTTGCGAGTAACTTGTGTTTTTAGCAAAGTTACTGCAATGGAAGGCATATCGTACTAAATTACAGACCCATTAGATTGAGACAGTTCAAATTGTTTTCAAATATGTATGACTGAAAGGCCCACTATTTGTGAATTTTGATTATGGTTTTCAATATTTTTGTGTCTACTCGTTATACCATGCTAAAATGCCCGGTATTCTACTCGTCAATAGGCCTACAGCTTGTTTATGTGACATGACCGAAGCAATCGTTGACAAGGAAGCTCAAATCTTGACTAAACAGTCACAACCCTCCTCGTACAAATAAACTGTCTCACGAGCTATTGGCACGTCATCATGCGATAAGAATTCAAACATGAACGCGCAGATGAAGCACAGAACAAAAACACTGAAAATGGCTGAAAATCTAATCTGTCGATGGTTCGCGTTTCGTCATCTCGTCTGTCTGACATTCGTTCAGCCAACAGCTAATCTAAGTGAGGAACACATCTGGGTGTGAAAATTAAAACTTCAGAATTCGATCACGATCGGTGGCAATTTGCAAACAACACCTTCACACATTTCTTTTTTGACCATTTGTTCACACACGTGAGCTTATGTCGCAGCGATGTCTGTTTGTGTGTGTGTGTGTGTGTGTGTGTGTGTGTGTGTGTGTGTGTGTGTCTGTCTGTCTGTCTGTCTGTGGGCCCGATATCTCAAAAACCGCTCATCAAATCAGAATCAAATCTGGTACACAAATTCTGTTTGAGAATGACACGAACTGATTAGTTTTTGTTGGTGTGGCTTGCATATTTCATGCTCATTTGCATACTTAATGCTTTTAGAAAAAAAATACCATTCAGTGAGAACGGCTGCACAGAATTGGATGAGATTTGGTACAAATATTGATCACACAAGGATTTATCCTCCATGAAAGACATAAAGGTATGACATCAAAGTTAATTGCTAATTTGCATATTTGATGAACTTTCATAATTAGGGATATATATCTGAATTGACTGACTAAAAATTGACGAATCTTAGTATGTATATTAGAGATACTATGATTTAACGAAGAGTATAGTTTAACATGATACTGTAAATAAAGGTTCCACATTGTTTGTTTCCTCTTTCTTCCGCGCAGGATTAAACACAGTGACATGACAAGTCAAGATTTTCAACATCGAGAGGACGACTTTTCGGAATATGGTAAGTGATACATTTCTGCATCTCTATGAAAGATGTCGCACTTTTAATACTGCGTTTGGCCGGTAGTGCATAGTCCTCGGCATTGTCGCCATCAGACACAAGATATCTGGTGAAGGTCCAAATATATTTCGGTCATCCATAGTGTATAGTATACGACCCGAAAGAGAAAAATCTCTGACGTTGAAGCCGATAATGATAATGATAATGATGATACCACTACTACTACTACTACTACTACTACTACTACTACTACTACTACTACTACTACTACTACTACTACTACTACTACTTCTACTACTACTTTTATTCAGGTGAAGTTCCACCGTTAAAAGATCGAGAAGAAGAACTGCCGAAGACTAATATCTACTGGCTTGAATAAAATATTCAACGGTATCGGATTATTGAAACTCTGTTACCGCTATCTGTTACGCACACAAATACACATCGTGGTAATTTCCAAAGAGTGAGTTTATTGGTTAAACACGCCAGCAATGAAACTCCTACATCTGATAGCAGCGCCAACTGTGACGTCACTACGCACCGCTGAGAACGCTGACGTATAAACAGGATGAACTCTACCCGACGACGATGGTTAAGCGTGACTTAATACTGGATATTCCATAGATAACATATAGGAGCAGCTGATATATATATATATATATATATATATATATATATATATATATATATATATATATATATATATATATATATATATATATATATATATATATATATATATATATATATATATATATATATATATACATGTATATATATATGTGTGTGTGTGAGTGTGTATAACATATACATATATAGACATATATTTTATATATATCTATGTATATATATAAAACATATACATATATAGACATATATTTTATTACATCTAAAATTTATATCAATTATTTACTCTTTATTACATTTTCCATAGCTGTTGTTTCTTATATTTGACACTTTCCGCTAATGTTGCCGGATACTAATGGAGACATATAGAATACATTATTTTTATTCCTGTTTTTGAGCAACCTGCATCGGGTTATTGTTGAATGAGATGAAATTTGGGGACGAATTAAGCTGATTCTAGAAATGAATAAATTCTTGAAACAATTTTGGAGGCCATGTCCGACTATTTGTCAGTGTTGTTGCGTGATTGATTGATTGCTGGTTGCATGATGGGTAATTTCTTATGTTAACTATTGATAATGGGTCACTCTCATTGCATTTCATACTTAAACGATATAATCACTACATTTGGCATAATGAACACTATCACTTCATAATAGAGCATTGGATATGACAATGCGCTCTTCTTCAACTTACAACCATTAAATTGAGAGTACAATTCCAAATACAACGTTTGGTCTATGTAGCATTCAAGCGAGATCCTGCTGGTATACTTTCAATGATAATTATTCACAAAATATTGAGAAAGCAATGAAAAACATGAAAATACATCTGGAACAGACTTCGTCAGTATGCACTTGAACTTCTTAGGTTCTTTGTCATTCTGGGTGTTTTTACTTCAGTCAGAGAAAGTCTCCGATTGAAGGTATGTGAATCACGTGTGTCAGTTATATTCTCTGTAGATGTAGTTATTTCTAAAATACCAATGCATTGCAGATACAGATACAATTCTTCACAGTGTAGTATTCACTGGTAGAGTATATTTTGCAAGTTTGTGAGTAAATTAGCGATAACGGAAGAAAGGGGCGTAACATCTATGCCATTTACTGTTTTCAAAATACAGTATGACTGCTCTGGAACAACAGTGAAGGCTTAAGAAACCAATAACTTGTCTGATATTATTGCCAAAATCTGTGGACTCAGTCCGTTTTACGTTATCAACTTTGAACTTGTAATTATACCGTCCTACACTTAATTCATATCAAAGACTTCACCTAACCAGTCACCTAGTTACCGGTAGAACACTTTGAGATATGCATACCAATGCAAAGTGGGAAACCCTTTCCGGCATGGGAGACTTTGACTCTGTAGGGACGGACCGGAGCCACCAGAATTATATCTGGTCATTTCACAAACTTTGAAAGTTGGTTCAAACTCTTAAATATATGGTGTGTTGAAAATCGTTCACAGTTTCAATTGTTGTTCAAAGCGAAATTCTAGTAGTCGGCGCAATACTATAATGTCGTACAATCCTGCGTATGAGAAGACATAAAGACTTCATGCTGACGTGACACTGGGACTTTGCGTTTGAATGACAGAAGGCCTGTACATATTGAGAAAAATGACGTATTCACGGAGGACGGTAGGATATTGTGTGAACGTCTACTATACACGACATTTCCCCTTCTAGCAAAAATACTACGCTGATCGTGGTCATGTGATCAAGAGGTCACGACTTCAACCAATGACCCATGTAGCCAGGGGATCGCTCGAAAAATGTTAGAAAATTTCTCATGAACAGACGACCATCGACGATGACCTCCCTTTGACACTTGTCTGCTCCAGGTGTACGGAAGATGTAATATGAGAAATAATGTAAAAATGTCCCGATTTAAATTACAAATTAATAGTGTTGACATTTTCATTTTTGTCAGTTTATTATCAACGATTACGTGTCAAGTTTTACAGTGGCTAGTAGGACATATCTGACCTTATTCCCTTCGATTCCCATATACTTGTCTCTTTGGTTTAAATATAGAATTCCAATAAAGATCTCCGTAGAAAGTCATTGTCTCAACTCCGAAGTTCAGAGGTAATGGTTATGATTTTGATAAGTTTTGTTGATGATGGCGTCTGCTTTCCTTTCTGAATAGTTCAACATGCAGAAAGGACAGTTTTAGAACTGTACAATAAGATACAACAAGATGATACCTTCGACTGGGGCATGATTTATTCGTCAAAAATTAACAGAGAAAGTCGGAAGTTTTTGCACGGTTCGTGAAGTTTCAAATTTCTGATCACCCTTACAGAAACTGTGTTGTCAGTACACATTTATCTGTATGTCCAAGTGTCTCCTTGTTTTGCTGACGAGGAAAATAAGTTGTGGAGTTTGAGGTTAGAATCGACAAGACCAAAGATGAACCAGCCTGATAGTTGTTGAATCAAAAACATAATAGCTATGACTTCTTTCATGAAACGTCCTACCAGAAACCTTATTTGATTCATTCTTTGTAGTTGGCATAACAACAATATTTCAAAACTTTTCACTCATTTCCGTGACGTCATAGAAACAGAACGTGGCAATTTTTATTTAAGGTTGTTAAGATTATTTTAATATAAGAAAATCAACAGTGTCTATACGTAAGAAATTTCCGCTTGCTCATTTACTAATCGCACATCCTCACACAGAAAATGATAATGATAGTACGACAGTCGGCAGTGATAATGTCCACTCGGCGACAATGTCGCAATGCTGCCGAGTTTCTTGAAAAGTGTAGCAGGGAAGTATTTCTCAACTTTTGAAATCTGTAAATCGCACTACGGACGTCCAAGTCCTAAAAATTACATTTCAGAGTAATCCTGACAAAACTAAGATATCATTTATTAAAGATACACATATCATATCCATGAAGAGAAAGGTGGACAGGACGTCTACTATGACTGACATAAATCTATCTTACGTACATGAACTTTTAGTTCGTGGCTGGAAGAGAAGTGATGACTAATACTAAATTACAAACAATGATTTATGACCATCATAAATCCTGATTTAGGTGAGGATATCCACACTTCAGTTTGTTCATTTCCATGTCTGTCTTGTGTAATGTTCACAATCCAGTACTCCGTGTGATCCAATTCAGTAGAACAGTCATTTTTACGATCATTTAATCATCATATGTCGAAATCCGAGAAGACCGATTGCTCTTCAAGCAGCTCAGAGAGAGAGAGAGAGAGAGAGAGAGAGAGAGAGAGAGAGAGAGAGAGAGAGAGAGAGAGAGAGAGAGAGAGGAGACTTACCAGGCAGATGAGGGCTCGAGGTTCTTTCCGAAGTGAGCGCTCACAAAGAACGAAGCTTAAAATACGGTAAGGACAAGCGTTTCAACGAGATCAAAACAAAGGCTTTCGATTATCTTGAACGCAGAACAGTCGAGAAAGTTAATTTAAGTTATGTGTCGTGGTCATGGTTTCAATGCAACTCCTTGAAAAATCGATGACATGGGCCATTCCGGAATATCCTGAGTGACGTTCCGAACTGTGCTCATCATCTTCGCCAGAGTATGGTCCAGAGTATAATCAAAGTTACACTGAAAAGTACAACAAACAGTGTATAATACTCATAAAACTGTACATGAGAATATATGGTAGGGAGTCGATTGTGACAAATGTAACAACAAGACCATCAAGAAACGGATTGGTTTCACACTCGCACAGATTTGTATTTTTTCTTTACAAACCGGACATCAAAGTAAATCGTTCAAAGAATGATACATCTTGCAATGCCGACCTTTATGGATGTATGGATAGGTATTCTTCGTTTATAAAGAAAAGATAAATACAACATCTAAAACGGTCTATAATTTCTCCTTCTAACGAGTCAGAATTACAAACCATGACTTTTTCAAGAAGACTAAATTTTATGCTTATTAGGCTGCGTTCACAAATAACGGTTAGGGGAGGGGGCTGGAGGAATCGCGATTGAAATCGCGATCTTGTAATTCTTGTAATTCATATTTTTTTTCGGATCCCCCCTCAGTACCCTAAAAATGTTTAAGTCCCCTCCCCTGTCTGTATGATCAAAATTTTTCAAGTCTCCTCCCTATCATCATATAGCCGCATCATACTTATTAGGGATGCACGCAAAGAAAAGATAATGATTTTACGGTAAGAAAATATACTCCCATGGTTGGCTTTTGACAATTTTTGTTGTCAAGTTCGAAAGTCTGTGCCATATGAATTATTATTACATGATGTTCGAAGGACGCCCTCTATGACAGCAACTATCAACATAGCATTCGGTGGCGTTCCCAGGCTACAACAATTAAAACACACAGACTACATATAAACCGAATATTTACTGTAATTATATCTTTGAGATTCAGGCTCAGCTGAAACATTTTGACAAGATGTCCTACTTCAATTATATAATGTCTTGTTCAGATGATTCCTTTGTGCATATTACTGCAAAGCTCTTTAATGAGCTGATGAAAGCTTATAATATGTAATTTTGAAATGACTTTTTTTCCATCTCTCCCTTGCGAAGTGTTTTCGATCTTGTAATTCTTTTGTTTTGTATTTCTTTTTATGCCAATGTCACGTATGTGTACACGGCTAAATAAATAAATAAATAAATATTTACCAAAGGTACATTTAACAAATATAAACGATGTTACTTACACGGTTGTGAACACCAAAATTCCACAGACGCAAAAACATTTTATCCTTACAGTGGGATGGCAGACATCAAACTCGGTCGATTCATCGTGTGCGTGTGATATTACGACGACAGGACTGATTTGTGAGCGTGATGGTTTTACCTTCGCTTTCGTTTTCACTGGAGTCGTCGACTCTGGAAAAACATCCTTAAAATGAATTCTTTCCGATGAAATTGTAAAAAGACTGAGATCAAGTGAAAACAGTGAAACATTGAAATAATTTCGCAACCAATGACTGATTCAAACTTGATAAATTATCTTGAAAAGCTACATCATGCAGGGGAAAACATTTGTTGAAAAAAAAATGACAAAAAGTGAAAGTATGTGGAATTCAGAACGAACCTTGAGAGGCTGACCTGCGTCCATCACTAGAAAGCACTTCGCCAGCATTCTTCGAGTTTTGGCGTTTCGTCTCACCAGTCTCATCTTTGACATTTTGCTGGACTGGTTTCTGGGATGTTGGAATGGATGAACTCTGGGTCTTCACTGTTTGATCTTTCAGATTGCGCAGGAAGACTTTCAATGTTTTAAACACCGAATCGGCAGTAGGCCGCCTGTGGTAATCTCTGAGCACCATACGATTGATAAGATTTCTGAGATCGGGGCTAACCGATACTCGGTAGTCAAGAGCACGGACTGCATTTGGATTTCTGTACATAATCCTGCCGATATAGGGCACTTCAGCGTTGTACATACCCAATGTGAGTGGGCAATAGTAAAACAACGCAATAAGCTCTTTACTTTGGAAAGAGAACGGGTCAACTTCACGTTCAAGCATTGCCAGGAAAATGACGCCGAGAGAAAAGATGTCTACCTTACTGGTGTAATGTTTTTCGTACACCTCAGGAGCGATGAATGCTTCCGTACCAGCGCCGTAGTTTCCGTACAATTGTAAGTTTGTGGTGCTGAAGACATTTACGTCGTTGTTGGTTACGGCAGTGTGTACATTTACCCTCCGGTCTATATCGGCGATTTTGGATATTCCAAAATCTGTTACCTTGACAACATCGATTCCGTTATCTTTGCGGCAAACCAACACGTTGTCGGGCTTCATATCCCTGTGCACAATATCGTTTTCGTGTAAAAAATTCAAGGCATCTGCCAGTTGCACCATAAAACGTACATTTGTGTATCGATGACACGGCCGGTTTAACAAGTACTCTTCCAAATTTCCACCGTTGCAATATTCCATCACTATACACAGATGTCGCTCTTCCAAATAGCCGTCATGGAATTTCACGATGTGATCATGATGCGAAATTTTGGCGAATGCCTCTAACTCTTTGACTGCACTGTTCTCTGTTTTCTCATTGCCAAGTTGGATCTTCTTGAGGGCGAACAGTGATCCTCGTCTGTTCTTGATGAGATACACGCTGCCGAAAGCACCAAAACCAAGTAGACGTACCTCCGAGTAGTTGGACGACATTTGACTCCGTGCACAGGATAGAACATGGGGAAAACGCTCTCTCAGTCGTACCGCAACAACAAATTATAAGGTACAGGCTTATAATCGTATAAGCTGGACGACTGACGACAAAAGCGTCAACGGCTTGACTTTACCAGGCAACAGCGTCAGCTTGCGAGCAATTGCTACCATGACAGTCCATTTCAGAATACCGTGCCATTAACAGCCAATCCGACACTCGAAGCTGAATGAAAATGTGATAAATAATTGACTATACGTTTTGATATGCGTTCTGTCCACGTCATTCTACCAAACTGGCTATCCAAGCTGTAGTGTGCGAACGAGAAATTGATGTGGGACGAATATGACAACTTCTGAATTAACACCGTATGGAATGCAATACAGGTGACCTGACCTCATACTGTTTGCCAAACATCTATATAAATCAGAATATTGTACAGAATAAATTACATATTTACGACAACCCTAGATCATTCATCATTAAATAACCCAATCATGGCAGAAAATACAATCTTTCATTAGCTATCATCTGAACAATATCTTTCCACGATAGAGGACAGTGTCAGCTTACATAATGGCCGTGTTTTCATATTGATTCAGATACCATGGCTTTTCTGGAGCTGTGGAGACAATAATTAGAATTTCAATGCACACTACAAATTTTGAGTTTTCACAGGGCATCGGTATACACGCATGCGTGTACGTTTCCCTGAGAAGACTAAACACTAAAATTCAAGGAAAGTTGTCCTTTATTTACAAGCAGCAAACTTACAGTTCGTTCAGCCATTGGCAGTTTTAATGGGAAACACATGATTTTCCGTGAATTGTATAGATTCAGAAATCTTATAGCAACCTGAAACTCGTTCGATATTTGCGATTGCTCTTATGGCACACTGTCAATTGTAAAGTGATTAATTTGATTAAACTTATGTAACTGTAGTTACATAATTTTCTGCATGTTCAAGTCTTTCATTTCAATCATCAATTCAAACGATTTATAAAACTTACTATTTTCCTATAGATGAACTATTAAACAAGCTGTAAAAACGCAGCTGTTTCCAAGCGATCGTTTTGTTGAGTTGTTCATACCTTAAAATACGACAAACTAGAGACTTTATCTGGAAATGAAAGTATGGCGTGAAAACCACATACAGTTATAATAGGGAGAAATGAATTGCGTATGTAGGGCAGTTGAATACTCAGCAAAGAGTGGAAATTAAAATAAGGCATGTTGGAGGTTTATACTCGTGGATCATATGACAACAAACGATATTTTTGATATTACTTACTAGTTACAGATCTGTGATTTCGTGAGAAACCGCGGAAAGAAATAATTTACGCTCTCCAACACAAAGTAAAAAAAGCAAGCAAGCAAACAAACAAACAAACGACACCTGAAATCCCTTTGACTGACATTCCTTGGCGAGCAATTCGTGATGCTTGTACATGTATATAAAACAAATTTTTACGAAAACTGTATCGGCATCCGAAAGAGTGAAAGTATTTTGACTGTGTGTTGTCTGGGATGAAAGGTAGGACAGTGTGTTGTCTGGGATGAAAGGTAGGACAGTGTGTTGTCTAGGATGAAAGGTAGGACATTTTGGAGCAATGGTCGAAACCACCTGTGTACATTGCTAATCTGTTCTGTACAAGTTGTTAATACTTTGAACTAATAATACTTCAAAACCCCGCTCTGTATCGATGTCGGTTTTTATGCACTTTGTTAGCATTACTGATCATAAAAGCGACGAATTTAGCTGGGCGACAAAAGAGTCAGATCGTCTCTGCTTTGAGCATCTTATCTATTTTACCACACGCTCATCACCGTCAGTGAACACTACTTGCAGCTGTCAACGGAAACGCAAATATTTGTGGATGAAAACCTGAAGCAAACGAATATTGATTGAAAATGAAGAACAGTCATCTTGCATTTCGCCATTACTAGTATGAACTATTTTTTATTAAATATAGCGTACTATCCTTTTCCACTTTGCTGTCATTTGACTTGTCCACTGTTTTATGGTTCAATCTTAAACCATCATGAAACAGTTCATCTGCTGTAATTAATAAAGTAATTTGTCCATCATAAGGTATAAAGGTGACAATTCAACGCCAATATCAACTTCAAGTTGTATTCATCTGTGTAGCGCGAACTGACCAACTTGATATAACAGCTGAGAAACTGGTATCGGCCAGAGTTGGCTGGCGTCGGCGTTATATAAAGCTGTTTGGTGTAAAATGCTCCTTATCTACCGTAAACTTGTCAAAAACAGCACAAGGCTACTATGGATCAATCCTTTGTCACATTTCGAAGTGTCTCCTTTTTACTGATAAATGAATGCCATTGAAAAGTAACTCACCGGACGCACAGAAACCAAATTTTGATGCATTTCTCATCTGTACAATGACTGCAAGGAGATGACTTTGGTCCTAAACCATGGAACACCATGATGGTCACAGCAGTTTAGCCAAAATACCGAGTATTGAAGCTGTTCACGGTCATAGCAAAATGAGACACCCATCCCATAATGCACAGCAGAAGCTGGTATCTGCTTAAAAATATGAACCGTTGCTAGGCAACAGTACCTAGCCAGCGAGGTCTGGTCAATCCTGATTATATTTGGGAATCTCACATAATTTGCATATTTCATCGTCGGCCTTGCATCTCCAATCATGGTTTGTATTGTAATATTTTACTCTCACAGTAGATGAATATGCTTTTTGAGTAATTGCTATTAATATTAGCTGTTACGTAACTGAAGGAAACCGAATCTATGCATAGGAATTGCTGTATGCAAACACTACTGAACAAATAACAAGACAATACAAAAGTGGAATTAATGAGGATGAATGCACTGTTACATCCTGTATTATTCATCTTGTTCAAAACCTAGGGAACAACTGTGAATTTACCTGTATGCTTGTGAAATGACTTCAAATAAATTATCAGATTCTTTAGCTTTACCTTTATATGGAGTTCACATCTAACTTCTTGTGTCCCAAGAGAATGCAAATTAAAATCAGTCAACAGTAGATACTCACTTTCCTTTTTGACTCTTATTTGATCTGCTAGGTTGCTAGATTTTATTTTGTCCTGTCACTGCCACGAATAATATGATGGCCTACAATTTATATATGCTAGACATCGAACCAAATAAATGAATGAACAAAAATATGTATTTGCACTAACGTCTATTTATCATTGGAAGCAGGAAGCTGGGCTTTATGAGTTGTGGTTGGATTTCGGAGTGAATTTCGCACTGCAGGGACATTTATTGAGAAAGGGATAGTGTGGTACTGGAAAGGGATGTATGGTACTGGAAAGGGATGTATGGTTCCGGAAAGGGATGTATGGTACTGGAAAGGGATAGTGTGGTACTGGAAAGGAATAGTATGGTACAGGAAAGGGATGTATGGTACTGGAAAGGGATGTATGGTACTGGAAAGGGATAGTGTGGTGCTGGAAAGGAATAGTATGGTATTGGAAAGGGATGTATGGTACTGGAAAGGGATGTATGGTACTGGAAAGGCATTGGGTGGTATTAGACTGGTTGGGTTCATAGGGAACAGATGAAAGGACCCTGGGGTGGGAGGAGGGCTTTTTGTGCAACGGTTTACCTTATTTGATTTTATTAATTTTGACTGTGATATTTCAAATAAAGAGTTCAACTCCACACCGTCTGACTGCTTTATATATTACCGACAAGTCCTTATCTCCTTTCCAACTTGTGTATACACCACTGTAATTGCTCCGAAAACATTGCCAACTTGCTAATCCGGCTGTCGGTATCAACGATTAAGTGATTGAGTCAATACCACAGCCGTCACACACACGTAGTAAAATCCGTATTTCACTACATGTGTGTGGGGTGGCTGTGGTGTTGACTTATTAAGCTAATCCGCTGATACGCTCAGTCATTAACAAGTTGGCAATGTTTGCGCAGCAATTAGAGTGGTATGTGCACTGCTGGTTGAAGAGGAGATAAGGAATTGTAGGTATTGAAAACACAGTCAGACAGTTTGGAGTCGAAAGTTTTATTTGATATATCAAAGTCAAAATTAATAAAATCAAATAAGGTAAACCGTTGCACAAAATACCCTCCTCCCCACCCCAGGGTCCTTTCATCTGTTCCCTATGGTTGGGTTCAGTACAGGAAATGCTACACTACTTTTCTGTATTTCTCTGTACAATGAAACACAACTTACAAGAAATACTTGTTACAGATGACAAACATGATAACAGATCACAAGAATTTGGTACTTCTTTTTATTTCAACATTTCATTTCTTAAGAAAAACTGTTTACTCTTTTATTGTTACACACTTGTAATGTTACAACACACAAAACATTTCATCAAAAATGCAAACACATGCCCAGTGTTCCTGAGGGACTGCACTGACAAAGACAACTCTACTCAGGTACATTGTCTGTTGATAAACGCTTCTTAAGGATACTTTTATGCAGTGATGAGGATGTTGTTGTATGGCTGGAGTGGACACTGCCTTGGGATCGTCTGGGACGCCAAGCGTCTGAAAAATATCCACAAAAAATCTTTGAATTTGTTGATGTTTTTATGCAGCTGATCTCACAAACTCTCTCTCTGCAATACTAGTGTCTTTCTCTGTCTAATATTTTATCTCCTACAGTACATTCACTCTATTTTCTGTGACATTAATTTCTCTGAATTTCTGCAAATCATCAATACTATGCTGGTAAAGATATAATTTCAAATCCTTCATCAATGTGAGGGTAAGTGTATTAAAGAAGTAGGAAACCGGTCAAAACTTGCACTGAAAGTTGTGTTTATTTACAACTGTCATATAATATCATCAAAGTTTGCTGTGTTCATTTTAAAAACACTGAATGGGTGAATATTTTAAAATATTTTAAAAATCTAAATGTGTAAATAGTTTTACAATTTCAATGTGTGTAAATATTTTTACATTTTCAATGTGTGTAAAATGTTACTAATATGATCATAAAGGTGAACTTTGTTAGTAAACACCTTTCATTTCTATGCAGGTTTTACTGCATGTACTGAAATCACAACAAAGCTTGCAATCCAATGCATGGGTACACATAAGAACAGGATGCGTTTTTAGCTCTATTGACAGCTATGCTAGATACTATCCACTCATCATAGGACAAAGGGATCAACTTTTCACAATGTCCAGATTATGCAATTTAATTATGAGTAAATGTTAAGCTAAAACAGATGTGTCTATGTTTCAACCAATCAGGGAAGATCTCTTTATTAGTCCATTCTGATTTTAACGGAAGGATTTAGAGCACAAAATAGTCAGCAGATGCAAGCCTTTATATGCATTGATATTTTTACTTCCATTCTAACTTTTCACTACTTTTTTTACACAATATTGAATTTCAACTATCATATAGCTTCCTTTGTACAGATTTTGATGCAGACAATGTGACACAGTAATATGGTGAGTGTAAATCCAGACAGGATGTTACTCCGATCATTTGTGATATAAAGTAGCTTAGCCGTACTCTGCGGGATATCTGCCCAAAACTGGCTTTATTCCTTGCTTGGTAATTTTTTTCAGATTTATTTTGACAACAGACCAGTAGCTGGAATAAAACTTTGATTACATCAAGCTTTATATTCTTCACATACTGAATTCACATTCCTCTTTTAAAGGTGAAAATTTATGTAAAAATGAAACATCTTCTGTAAAGCGAAAAGGGTCAGATTGTTTGCCTATGCATGCAGCCTCTCTAGAGTACGGTATTTCTGTCCCCTTGTATGTCCCTCTGTGCAGACAAATTGCAGTACATTTGATATGTATGGTGCATCTGTGTGCTAAAGAAATATAGCGGATAAGCCAAATAAAATATAAAATAATGAAATATTGATACATTGAAAAAGAAAATAAAAAGAAACCCATTGAAAATGATAACAGTTGAAAGAAATATTTTCATGAAAATATTTGCGTATTTACCAATATGCTGAACATGTTCTGAAAAAGTGACTGAAGGTGATGCCTCACTGATGTGTAAGATTTCTTCATCACTGCTGTATTCTGAAACAAAGAAACCACAGAGATGAAATATCAGAATAAATAATTGAATTGAAATATTTTCTTTGTACATCAATATCTTGAGGAAGTCCTGACCATTCAGACTTTGCAATGACAAATGATTTCACAAATCAAGTAAATATTTAAGTAACATATAACAATCACGATAACAACAAAGTTTATTTCTGTGAGACAGAAAGTATTGTGTATTCAATGATTACAACACTTCCTTACAAATGTTGCATTGCTAATAAAAGAGAATGGATTCTGAAGCAATTTCGTGACTTAATAGCAAAGATGACAAGATTCAATTTAGATGGCAGAAAGCTGCGTTTTAATACTTTCCTTTTCATGTCCACTTTGACAACACAACAGCAATGTGTGTGATATGCAATATCACACGCTCTTTCTGATTATAGTCAAATTTTTGGAGAATTTAAACATATAGCATGAGTAACGGCCAGTAGCTGTAACGTTGATGATTTTTTTGTATATCAATTGCAAATTCTTGTACTACTCCCAAAAAGCATGTTTAAATAAACTTTTTAGCTTGCAAACAACAAAAACAACATTCTTGTCCGGACTAGAATTTAGTTGTTAATGGTAACAATGGGGCTCACACATGTACAGGCTGAGTTGACAAGCTGAATATTGGATATCTCAACATTCCGTGGGGAGTAGAAAAACAAACTGTAGTTGACAATACAAACAAAACTGTGAAAAAAAAATTACCAAACATTACAGCTACTAGCCTTTTAATACACTTCAGGTACACTGAGATCAATAATGAAATATTGACACAAAATGAAACAAACATTTTATGAGTTAAAAATATAAAGTTAATAAAAACAATACAAATAGTTAAAACAAATGCTAAAAAGTAGTAATAGCTCTTGGAATGGAGCAATCAACAGGACCACAGTGTCCACATTTTCACATTAGTTTGCCATTGAAGTCTTGTTATAGGAAATGATTCTGGTAGAACATTCAATTTGCTGCTTTCTGTCATAACATAAGACCATTCCTTTAATCACATAACATTTTGAAACAATCCTTTGTTTCTCTGCCAAAGTTGGACCTCTGTATTTGGAAATGGGGAGTGAATTGATTTGACACTTTATACTTTTTCATTTCCAAAGGATCTAGCGAATCACGGAACATCTCTACTGCAAAAGTAAACTTGGCAGATTACATTATAATTATTGTGTTCAGAACTTTGAGATAGGCATTGCCATATGAGATGAAAGGATCATATCTTACCAGAACCAGATACAGGTGATGGAGATGCTCTCTCCTCTGGATGTATTTTCTGTTTCAAAACTCTCTTCTTGAATTCTTTCAAGACGTATTCATCTTCACGTTTGCAGATAAAATACACAAGTAGATATGCGAGAAATGCTGCCAGGGAGACCTGTAATAAACCATGATGTGAAAAACTATCTCAGTTGTGACAAATCATGCAGAAAATTTGACACTGCCAAAAGGTTCCATGGGATGGTCCTTAGGTGTAAAATATTGGAAGAGGTTATGCTTCATATGTATCAGAAATGTTGGAATACACACCATATAAATAATAATGAATGATAAAAACATTAAAAATGGCAGTGCTTCTGTCATATCTGAAGAAGTTATGTGGTTCATGTACCATAATCCAGGAGTCAGATTAATATTCTCTAACACATGGTGGAGCAATATACAGTATATGAACATAAACAGATGTAAGGGCAATGTGAGGAGCTAATACTTACTCCAACGACAATATATGAAGTATAAAAGCTGGGTCGGAATCCGTGTATTTTCAGAACAAACTTTGTGCTGTACTCACAGTATGTGGAGAAATCTACATCCCTAGCGAATTCGGAAGTAACAAAATTACATTAATCATACATTCATTTTTGGCACCATTGACAGAGGCCCAAGGGGGCCAATGCTGTTATGCTGTCAGTCTGTGTCAGTCTGACTGTCCTGTCAGTCCGTCCATCCATCAGTCTGTAAACCAAATTTGTAGAGCTTATGGTTTAAAAAGTTCAGGACCAAATAATATCATTTTAGGTGTGTTCTATTATGTATTTGAAAGATACCGTGGCCGAAAACGACACAGACCCTCTTCAGTTTGTAATTGCGTCGTTCTGTTAGAGCTGCGTCGTTCTGTTTTGACCTGCGCTCTTCAGTTTGTAATTGCGTCGTTCTGTTTGAGCTGCGTCGTTCTGTTTTGACCTGCGCTCTTCAGTTGTAATTGCGTCGTTCTGTTTGAGCTGCGTCGTTCTGTTTTGACCTGCGCTCTTCAGTTTGTAATTGCGTCGTTCTGTTTGAGCTGCGTCGTTCTGTTTTGACCTGCGCTCTTCAGTTTGTAATTGCGTCGTTCTGTTTGAGCTGCGTCGTTCTGTTTGAACTGCATCTTTCTGTTTGATCTGTGATAACTTGGAAGTACTGGAGTAAACATTTTGTAACAAACATTGAACGGTCACTTGGAGAATACCATTGCAACTTTGCAGGGGTGCCCGTGGAATCATAGGTAGTAGAGGGAGAGGAGTTTAGTAGAGGGAGAGCAACTCCACACATCGTTCACATATTGGTTGTTTGCGTTTAATGTATGGTGGTGTATATTTTTGTTTCACTGTCTTGTGTACAGAACAGAATAGGTACTGCGAGACAGCTGAATATGAATCTCAGTGCAGTCTGTACTCCAGAGTTGAGACACTGCGTACGACACTAACGGTATGTTTCGAAAGTTTTCCAGACTTTCTTTATCAATCGCCTCAAGTCAGGTTCAGTGGATAAATTTCGTGGTATATTGGCAGATTGTACGTATTCCTATGTGTTGTCCCACTGAAGGTTTGTTCTTTCATTCTGGAAACTAGGATGTCTAACTTTGTTCTATTGTGTTAAAGGTTGTGTTCGTATTGTGTTTACTAGACTGATATATATATAATATATATATATATATATATATATATATATATATATATATTTCGAATCTCAAATTATGATTCAAAGTACATTACCAGAATATGCCAGCGGGTCCTATACTTTTCAGTTGTGCTATTTTTGTAGGAAATATTTCTCTCAACTTTGTGCTTTTGTTTGACCTCCGTTATATAAATAAATAGAACGGAAAAATTTTCTTTTTGTCTACACATTTAGACAAGAACTGTTTCCCTAAGATAATGTGCACAGTAACAACATGTTTTTACTCTAATTTAAATAGCAGGGAGAGAGGTTATGCCTCCACTGTTACCCTTGGACGAGGCTACCTCGTGGTCGTCATCATCACTTGCTACACGTGGTAGAGCAGACAGTTTACATCCTGAGCATTTTTTGAACAATTTATAAGAAGGAAAGTGAGGGCAACTTCACACATCGTTCCTACCTTTGTTAAATGATGCAGTACATTGAGTCGATTAATGTGTGTATATACAATCTCTCTTACTACCTAACCATAGTGCGTTACTCTTTTCCTTATTGATCTTCTGGCCGAATGAGTCAACTATTCTGAGAAACTCTTCGGCAGATTTCACATCTGATAACATTCGAGTGGTGTCATCTGCATATTGTGCGATTTTAACTCATTTTGTTCGATTTGAATGCCCTTAATTGTTTTGTTGTGACGAATGGCGATGGACAAAATTTCTAAACTAAAAACAAGTAAGGTGAAAGAGTATCACCTTGTCTTGAACCGCTGCTAACTTGAAATTAACCAGAGGTGACACCATTATTAATGACTAGAAATATCGCAGTATAAAACTTTGACCCATAGAATAAAAGATTCACCAAAATTAAATTTCTTTAAAGCAAAGTAAAGGAAAGGCCACTTGATAGAGTCAAATGCCTTGGCAAAATCAATACAAAATAGAATACCAGGAATGTCGTTTTCTTTGTAAAGTGTATTGAGTCTAAAATCTTGCAAACAGCGTCACCGATGTAGCGACCTTTCACATATTAACCAGCTTGATTTGGGTGAATCATTTCCGATAAAACTTTGAAATTCGAATTAAAAGGGCCTTGGCAACAATTTTTATAATAACAGTTTAAAAGATAAATAGGTCCCCAATTTTTCAGTTACAGACGATCTTTTTTCTTTTTTTATCAATCAAAGTAATGGTTGCTTGTCTTTGGGAAACTGACACTGACAACTCTCCATATGGACGTGTACATATAGTTGACACTCAGTACAGTTAAATTACCATACAAGGGCCAGAAACGCCATTCCCCGGGCTTTTATTACAGGACATGTTTTTCGAAGCTTGGTAGCACTCTTCGAGACTCAAATAACCCTCAAAAATATTTGTTCTGTAATTCTGACAGTGGAATATGCAAATCGCCAGCGAACTCTTCTGGTGTTTCTTCAGGAAAACAATGTGTAGTCTGGTATAAATTTCGATAAAATTCTTTCTGCGAATTATAAAATTTCATTTAAATCTGTAGATTCTTGAAGTTTACGAATGTCATCTTACTCTAGCACGTTGAATAATACCTTTGTGTTTTGACTTTGTAAATATCATCTAAAGCTCTCTGAACTTCATCAATGTCTTTTCATGTTTTTCTATTTCACTTTCTTAATTTCGAGGTCCTTTTTTGTTGCTCCAGCTTTTTTTCCTTGTGTCTTTGACACTTAGCCCGTTTTTGCTGTATTTTATACAAAAATCCATGATTTTATACTATTTAAGCCTTGGATCAAGAACGTCTGTGAAATCTTGTCCCAAATATTTTTTTCATGCTGCAAACCTTCGAGCAACCAATAATCGCATACAGAAGGAATAGAAGTATGCGATACACTTATAAATGCCAGACTTCACAAAAGCTACAATAGATGGCACTCCGATTCACATGAGCATACACAAACACAACAAGACCAAACCGTAGACATAGCTTCCGTAATTGAACAACAAACTTTAGTGGAACAACATATTAACACATAAAATCAATCATCATTCAACATGTCTCACCAATCAAAATGAATTTTAAGTGACTGATGAAGAAAACTCTGTTTTCGAAACGTAGCTTCAAAGGATCGCAGTGTAACGCTAGTCTGTCCGCTCCAATGTGGGTTAACAGCAAGACACGTAAATTACGGGTACGTCTCGCCATGCCTAATCAACCCTTTACATAAAACACACACATAGAATCATACACAAAATGCAAAGAATTCACATATGAACGATGTGAGGAGTTGCTTTCCCTTTATTACAACAAAACAAACCGAATAGCGACGATCAAACAGAACGATGCAGAAGAAACTGAAGAGCGCAGGTCAAAACAGAACGACGCAGCTCAAACAGAATGACGCAATTACAAACTGAAGAGCGCAGGTCAAAACAGAACGACGCAGCTCAAACAGAACGACGCAATACAAACTGAAGAGCGCAGGTCAAGACAGAACGACGCAGCTCAACAGAACGACGCAATTACAAACTGAAGAGCGCAGGTCAAAACAGAACGCAGCTCAAACAGAACGACGCAATTACAAACTGAAGAGCGCAGGTCAAAACAGAACGACGCAGCTCAAACAGAACGACGCAATTACAAACTGAAGAGCGCAGGTCAAAACAGAACGACGCAGCTCAAACAGAACAACGCAATTACAAACTGAAGAGGGTCTGTGTCGTTTTCGGCCACGGTAGAAGGACCATTAATTTGTACAAAAGAAGAAACACACACAGAAGTAAGCAAATTACATGTGTATCCTCTCTCCATGGATATTTTGCCATGGACATCAGAATAGTTTGTAACAACCTTGAATGTGTTGTTGATTGACTGGGCAAATGGCACGCATTTAATCGTCAACCAATCACACTATTGATAGTCATTCATTCTATCACCTGAGCACATTGACTCATTGTACAGATTTTTTGCATATTCAGAACCAATGAGAAACTGACATTTATCCATTGTAGCCAATGGAAAGCGAACATGTTAGCACTGTGTGGTTTGTTAGCATCACGTGGTTTGCCGTTTAAAAGCAATAATGGCGGGTTCTTTGAATTCAGTCCGTTGCTGTAGCCAGATCAGCTACAGAAACTTGAAGACTGATGTTGTTATACATTTTTTCAGGTTAGTTGAACATGTAAGCTTTTACTTGACAAAAGTAACTGTTTTCTGTACACTAGTGAAAAGCTCTTGCTATACGAGTGAGATTGTTGCATGAAACTTATAAATAACATACTAGTAATTATCACATACATAGACCCAGTTATCCCTATAGTATGACGTCACACTATAGGTATATGACTACGATGAATCCATATTCCACATGTGGTGGATATGGGACCCGGACTACTTTTAAAACGTAAACAAAAAATCAGCTGTTCAGTTCAGAACTTATTTTCAAATCCCTGAAATGCAAAAGTGGGAGGGTAATGAAACATAAGGAAATATGGAGTATTAAAATATATGTGTAGAACACAAAATACCGTCGATACTAGAATGTTTCTTCGTCGTTGATTTCGATTGAAACGTTTGATTTGTACACCGCTGACATTTTAACGGTATGTTACCGGCCTTTTGTGTTGTCTACCTCGTCAAAATTGCCCTTCTCGATGTCCATCAAACAACATAATAAGCATAGCCGATAACCCAAGACACGTACCAATCATCCCTACAGCAGTAAGAATGTTTTCTGAAGCAACATTGACGGGTTTCAAGTTCAACATCACGATCAATGCTGCCACGAGCCCCCGGGGCGAGCTGATGAAGCAAAGAGCGTACATTATTTCTGACAGCATTGACGATACTCCGGACTTGAGACTCATCAGAAGAAACGCTATTATATTTTTCAAGAGCGACGAGTTCACAATGTTATCAATGCATTTAAAGGTGCAAGGTATTGTTTTGTCCATGCATATTGTACATCACGTTTCGTGTATTGTACCTTGTTGTTGAACTTCCGTCGTCTCATGTCTGAGCTAAGAAAGACTCGTTGCTTGTATGTTGTCTTATCGATTGAGTCAGAGCCAAACACTGTTCTTCATTATATTTAAACACGCTCATTTTATTCGTAAAATATTAAACATACAATTGACAATTTCGTAAAACATAATAATTGTTAATTTTGAAAATTTCATACAAACTTTGCAAAGAAGAATTATTTGAATGATGTTTGAATATTGACAAAAATAACCCGTTCTCGCCAGCCGTGGCTGAGTGTGGCGACGTCCCGCTTGTACGTCCAAAAATTTTATGAATGAATTTTCACTAAAATTGATGTTATAGTAAGCACCAAATAAATACCTTGCATTAAAAATCCATAGTCATTCCTATTTCCGCTTGATTCGCACAGAAAAAGCCCTACGAGAGACGCTAATTATCCATAGGAGCAGCCCCGTCGTTGTTGACGCTAATTATCCATAGGAGCAGCCCCGTCATGTTGAGCTGACCGCAGTCAAGTCAGCTGTGACCCAGCCATGATCGCATAACACAAGCGTATGAATTCTTGTAAAATACTCCCTCTTGCTTTTTCCCAGTAATTATCATTCCTGGAAGGTTTATTCACGGAAAACTGGGTCTATGCATGTGATAAATATATAATCCCCCCCGTATTCCTCACTCGTGTGTCTGCGTCGCTGACTCGTGATTCCCCGTATAGCGGCCGTATCCCCCTCGCCTACGGCTTGGAGGGATACGGCCGCAACACAGGGAATCACTCGTCCGCGACGCAGCCACACTCGTTCGGAATACGGGGGGGATTATATATAATTATATTTCAAGTGTAGTATATTGTTTCTTCCTTAACTTTAAATTGAGTCCGTTGCTGTAGCCAGACTGGCACCAGAAACTTGAAGACTGATGTTGTTATATTATTACACGTTTTTTCAGCGTAGTAAAAGCCAATGTTTGTGAAATACAGTTAAGAGTGTGTAATGGTAAATTTCCAAAAGCGATAACCGTGACAAGTTGTAAGTATAAACATCGGCAAACAATACCATATTTCAACCAACCTGTTTGTAACGTGGATTAGAAAATAGAACTCGGGTCCGTATGGGAAGTTCAAAGGCACATCAGCACATGGTGAATTGGCCTGACAATGCCAGTGTATAGCTTTGCAATCAAAACTGAATATTATCCTGCCAGACACAGCAGTGGCATTATGGGATATCCAGACCATGGAAGTAGACATTCTGAAAATACAAAATATATTTTCAACTCATTCCCCTATCATGTGAAATAGCGACAATGAGAAATTACAATTCAATAGAATTAATCACATTACTTTTATGAAAAAAAAACCACTTAAAAACACTCTTTTGTTTTTAATAGACCTGTCATTCCATCTGTTTCAACATATAGGGCATATGAATCATTCATACTGCAGGTAATTAATCATTTCTGTTGAAGTAATAAAGTCCCAGCATGGATCTGATACAGATAATCACACTATCATTTCCCCCAGCCATTAAATATTAAATATCAAACCAGTAATGGCATAATTCCACAGGTTCTCATGTATTGTTTAGGAAGTGACTTGGAGGATATAATAGATCATTAGCAGCCTGATGGATACAAATCACATCATATTAAGACAAGCGACCTAGCGGCCGATATTGCTCCGCTGTGTTTATGTAGAGAATAACTATTTTGACACATGTTGATGAAGAAGGTGGAAATCTTTGATAGCTCAATGCAGTGGCCAGAAAAAAGTGGCTAAAATAGCTACAAAAATACACAATATTGAAGATTTCATCATACTTTGAATATATCACATCGGATCATCCCTAAAGAACATGTCAACCAAAGCTATCTATTAGTAGTTTCTTGACAATAAAATTTTCTGACAAAAATGGCAGCAATTGCCCCAAAAATAAAAATTGCAGATTTCATCATAATTTCAAAAAGACCAAATTTAGTTCATCTATAGAAACCTGTATACAAAATTTCAAAGCTGTTAGATCAGTACTTTTAGGGAAACACATTTTTTGACCAAAAATGGAAAAAATTGCCCCAAAAATTCAAAATTGCAGATTTCATCATAATTTCAATAAATAGCATTTAGTTCATCTATGGAAACCTATATACCAAATTTCAAAGCTATGAGTAGTTTTGGAAATACACATTTTTTGACCAAAATGGCAAAAATTGCCCCAAAAATACAAAATTACAGATTTCATCAGAAATTCAATACATATTACTTAGCTCATCTGTAGAAACTTGCATACCAAATTTCAAAGCTATCAGACCAGTACTTTTTAAGAAACACATTTTTTGACCAAAAATGGCAAAAATTGCCCCAAAATTAAAATATTGCAGATTTCATCATAATTTCAATAAATATCTATAAGGTGATCTGTAGGAACCTGTATACTAAATTGCAAAGCTATCAGATGAGTAGTTGTGGAAATACACATTTTTTGACCAAAAGTGGAAAAAATTGCCCAAAAAATACAAAATTGCAGATTTCATCATAATTTCAGTAAATATCACTTAGTTCATCTGTAGGAACCTGTATACAAAATTACAAATCTGTCAGATGAGTAGTTTTGGAAATACACACTTTTTGACCAAAAATGGCAAAAATTGTCCCAAAAATACAAAATTACAGATTTCATCAGAAATTCAATATATATATTACTTAGTTCATCTATAGAAACCTGTATACCAAATTTCAAAACTATCTTACCAGTTCTTTTCGAAAAATACATTTTTTGACCAAAAATGGCCAAAATTGCCTTTAAAATGCAAATTTGCATATTTCTGCACAATTTGAACAAATCTGAAAAAGATCATCCCTAGGGACATATGTACCAAATATCAAAGCTATCTGACTGGTAGTTTTGAAGAAGAAGATTTTTAAAGATTTTTTACCAAAAATGACAAAAATTGCCTTAAAAATACAAATATGCAAATTTCACCACGATTTGAACAAATCTGACTGAAGTCACCCTAAGTAAACTGCATATCACATTTCAAAGCAATCAGACAAGCGGTTTCAGAGAAGAAGATTTTTTTACCAAAAACACCAAAAAGTGCCCCAAAAATACAAATATGCAAATTTCACCATGATTTGAACAAACTTACGTGAGGTCACCCAAAGTGAACTGCATATAAAATTTCAAAGCAATTGGACTTGCGGTTTCAGAGGAGAAGGCAATTGTTGACGGACGACGACGACGGACGATGACGGAAAATCAACCTATTTGATAAGCTCCGCGTCGCTGACAGCGGAGCTAAAAAACAGATGACGGATTCATATTGAAATGATATTTTCATGACATAAGGCTTAGTAGGCTGTCTGAGGGCAGCTGTAATGGGCTATGTTGTTATCACATATCAAATCTGAAGAGTTTAAAAAGCAGATAATTTTGTTTGAATTTTGTTCAAATTGTTTAATATCCTGTATAAAATTTGAAAAATGGAACTTAAATTACTCTTCAGATGATGACCTCCTGTGGGATGGATTTGTGTTTGTTTATCTGGCTGTAAATTATTTTCAAATCAATCTTTCCTATAATCTGCAATTCACGTCTGAATTGACAACTATGACCTTTTCCAATGTGCTATTTCTGCTCATAATTTATGACATCAGCACAGTGGAAATTTAAGATATTAAAGCCCCACTAGCTTTATCTTTTGGCATTATTTTAAAATTTACCTTAAGTTAAAATAAGTCTGTGAGAATGTACTAATTTAGGTGGGTGTATACACTTATTATAAACTACCCACTGGGACTGTATATGCAATTTTGAACAAGATAAAGATTACACTGCGATTAAATGTTTGCCCAAACATTAAGTTGCAGCCCCACGTGGAAAAAACAAAAAACACGAGTATACTTTGCATAGCTGCAATGAAATCTTTGCATATACTGCACAGATGTAATGCACAGGGGTGAGTGTTTTCAACTGTGGCATTGTATATTCTGTTTCCTTTGTAATATTATCAATTTTTGAAAATGGTGGGAAATCAAATGATCATTAAAATTTGAATTTTCTTGTCAAATGTTTCACAAAGGAATGGTTTCCTAATGCAGTAAAAGCCCATATCCCTTCACACCGTAGAATTCAGAGAAAATACCACCAATGATACGGTGTCGCTCACATTTGATCGCAATCGGTACATACTAGTAGTATTGGTACCAAAGGTCAACAATGAATGTTATCTGTTCAGTGCAGCAAAATTCTACATTGATATTATATTACTATGACAATGATTTCTACAAACAAGAATGACAACAGCAAATAAGGTCTGCAACATAGGTACTGGAGGTAAACTTTAGAAACATGCATATAAACTTCTGCAGCAATGGGCCAAGCAGATCCTACATACATTAGCAAATGTCAATAAAAACAAGTCATCGTTGATGACACAGTCCCCACTTGTTAATGGGTACTTTGATTACAAGTCCTCAGAGAGGATAGAGTCCTCTTCATTAATTAGGTCTGTGATAAAATACTTTGATACAGATTGCGCTCAATGGCCAATGAGTTCAATGAGTTCCATGGTGATGAAAACATAAAACCAATGTAGGCCGCCATCCTAATTACAAAAGGTCATTAAATGAGTCAACTAGGAATTAATCGACAGGATGTTGTCAAACATTTTTGCATACTATCCTATCCTAACACTAACAGATTATCACCGGTACCATATTTCATAAAGTTTGATACAGTATTTACAACACTATGAGATCAACATCTGTACCAAGTTTCATCAAATTTGACGCAGTATTTGTGGATATACCACTCTAATTAGGAAAGTTCATTACATAAGCAATTACAAATTAATTAACATGACACTGATAAATGTCTTTTTCACTGTTAAAGCAATGTGAGCTTAACATCTGTACCAAGTTTCATGAAATTTGATGCAGTATTTTTTGACATATCAGCCTAATTACGAAACTTCAATAATTAACATGATACTGCTACATGACGTGAAACAAATTGACAAGCATATGTATGAAATAGGTCAATGTCCTTGTACCAACTCTGAATGATACTGGTGGAAATATGTCTGAGTTTTGCTCTGCACATGAGAAATTGTAACAAAATTGCTGCCACGCAGCCATATTTAATCTTACTGTCTAAAAAATCAACATGCACATGTATGACATAAGTCAGTGTCCATGTACCAACTTTGAATAAAATCAGTTAAGATTTGCCAGAGTTATGGCTCTCGACATGAAAAAAAACCATAACAAAATTGCCACCATGTGGCCATATTGGATCATATTGTGAAACAAATCGACGTACATATGTATAACATAAGTCAATGTCCTTGTACCAACTTTCAATAAATTCGCTTGATACATGTCTGAGTTATGGTTCCGGATGTGAAAAAATCGTAACAAAATGGCCACATGGCGGCCATATTGGATTGCATCACAAAACAAATCAATGTGCATATGTATGACATAGGTCAATGTCCTTGGACTAAGTTTGAATAAAATAGGTCGAGATGTGCCTGAGTTTTGGCTAAGGACATGAAAAAATTGTAACAAAATGGCTGCCATGCAGCCATATTGGATCATATCATGAAACAAATTGACGTGCATATGTACCGGTATGACATAGGTAAATGTCCTTGTACCAACTTTGAATAAAATTGGTTGAGATATGCCTGAGTTATGACTCTGAACATGAAAAAATCGTAACAAATGGCCGCATGGCGGACATATTGGATCGTATCACAAAACAAATCGACGTGCATATGTATGACATATGAAGTAATCCTTGTACCAAGTTTGAATGAAATCGCTACAGGCATCTCTGATATATCTGCGTGAACGGACAGACGAACGGACGCACGCACGCAGACATGACGAAACCTATTACCCCCCCGGACGGTGTCTGTGGGGACTAAAAATCAGCCAGAGAAGGCTTGACAAAAAGAAAAGGTGGGAGAGTAGGGAAATAGAAAGTAGGTGATTTATTTACAACCATGGGGATTTTTAAAATGCTATCAGTGCTGTCATTCAAATGTAAACAGCACTTAAGTTAGTTACAGATGGTGAAATGCCTCGCACTGTGGGGGTCATTATGACATCTGGAATTATCCTGGATTGAAATTTCTTATCAGTTCATGTGTGTCTTGCATGGAAAAGTTGTAAACATTGGTCCAAAATGAAAACATAGGGCCAAAGTCCCTGAAGCTACTATAGACATGGATACAAAATTAAGTATTTCCTGACTGTATGAAATTATCTCACTAAGGTCATCCTACGGACAAGTAAACTAAATATTAAAGCTGTCTGACCAGCGGTTTTGAAAAACAAGCGACTCAACAGTTGACAGAGCTCTGCTGTGTTATGTAGAGAATAACCTTTTGTGACACATGTATTGATGAAGAAGGTGGATATCTTTGATAGCTCATTTCAGGATGGCCTGACCAAAAATGGAAAAAAAAATTCCGTAAAAATACAGATTTGCATATTTCATCACAATTTTAACAAATCTAAGTTGGGTTATCCCTAGGGACCTGTATACCAAATAACAAAGCTGTCTGACAAGTGGTTATGAAGAAGAAGATTTTTTACCAAAAACGCCTTTTTTGGTGCTAATTTGCATATTTTCAACAATATCAAAAAATTAATAAAAATAGTTTCTCAAAATCATATATTTTATCTACACAACAAATATCAAATCAGTAAGTACTGCAGTTCTCAAGATATTTGAGTGGACACATGCCTCACAAACGGACATACACAGCAAAGACTTGTTTATAAATAGATAGATCTAGTATGGATAATCACATAGTGGTAGCATACATGTACATGCATTACATACCGTAAACATACATACATACATACATACATACATACATACATACAGACTGATAGTGGACTTCAATCTTCTCTGGTGCGATTGGGATGGCTAGGTCATCACAGGTACTGAGCATTGTGTCCAGTAGATGCTGGCATTGTCCGGAGTGAGGTGGGCCGGCCCAAGGTAGTCATCCAGGTAGTGCAACAAGTCCTTCGTCCCTGCCCTAGATTGAATGATCCAAAGCAGGGCTTCGGCAAAGCGGTTGAAGAGGAATGGAGCAGAGCGTAAGCCGAAGGGTAACACGCGATCAAAGAAGTAGAGTCCCTGCCATTTGAAACCAAGGAGGTGCCAGTCTGCCTTTCGAACGGGGCATAGGCGGAATGCATTTTTAATGTCCACCTTGGTAAGCAGAGTGCCCTTGCCATGTCTGTGCACCATGGCAACCGCGTCGTCGACACGGGAGTAGGTGAGGGTGTAGTCATCCTTGTTTATGTTGTGGTTGACAGAGTCATTTCTCGGCCGTGATAGGTCCATGATGATTCGATGTCCCCCAGACTTTTTGGGGCGCAACCCGAGGGAGTTGATGATGAAGTTCGGTAGTGGTGGTGTGCGGAATGGGCCAACTGTGTGGCCTGATTGAATTTCCTTTTGTATGGCTTTGGTAACAACCTCAGGGTCTCTCATGGCCGAGTTTGCGTTGCGGGTGTAGCGTGGGCCATTGGTCCCGGTGAAGCCAACGTTGGCGCCGTAGGTGAGGTCATGGAGTAGGGTGGCAGAGTTCGGGTGGCCTTTAAGGGCTGTGGCTAGTTTAGCGAGGTTGATTGGTGTTGTTGGCTGTAACGTTTCGAGTATCGCCGGACTGGCGATCATTCCCCCGAAAGGGCTGGGGTGGCTGCTGACCTGTGACCAGGTGGTGTTGTTGAGCATTGTGGTCAGGGGAGGCGCACACTGTGCATTTGTGTATTCTCCCATAGGGACAGGGGGTCTTGCAAGTCCCACGGTTGAAGGAACGACATACCTGTTGCTGTTGTTGTTGAGTTGAGTCAGGCTGTTTCTTGGCATTGGTATTTTCCCAGTAGTAAGGGTTCGTGGTGCTGTTTGGACGTCTGTTGCACTCGGTCTTGACGTGACCTCGTTGCCCACATCCGAAGCATGTGGGGATCAGTAGGTGTGGGTGTTGTTGGAAGTGGAAGAAGTGCAGCTCTGGATCCGGCTTGCCCCAGTTCACCTGGTCAGGGTAGCGTGCCGCATTCAGGCGGAAGGCTTTGTCGTAGTTTAGCCAGGCCTCAGGTTTATAGGCAGCTGCCTGTGCTGCTATGAAACGGTGGTAGTTAGCCAGGGGATAGCTAGGTGCGGATGGTAGAATGATCTATACATCAAGAAGGTACTGTAACACTGAGACCAGATCTCAAAGTTGTCAATGTTCTTTCGTTTGACTTCGGTGGTGAATGTAGCTATACCCGGGTTGTCAGGATCAAAGGCTATTTGTGTTTTTTGTGGCCCTTGATGCGCTTGGGGCAAGGGCATCGGGGTGTAGCTCACTGAGGTCGATGAACTTACCGATGTTCGCCAGATTGTTCAGAGTCGTTTGCTCAACGTATGGTAGAAGGAGGTCGGCTGGCGGCGTAGCTGCTGGTGCGTTAGCCGGTGTTCCCGAACGAGGGGGTGGACGCCGCGTTGTTTCTGTTGAACTGGGAAGCTGGGTCCGCTGCAACATGGGCGCAGCCATGTTGGCTGTTATGTTGTTATGAGGCGCGCCTCCTACGGTGGGTTGATCCAGGAAGTGATGTACACCATCAGCGGTGACCAGGTCAGTTGTGTGGGTCGCTGTAATGGCTGGTTGTTGTTGTGTTACAGCGTACGCCTGCTGTTGGTGAGTCTGCGAGTGGGCCGGTCGGGCTGCCTGCTCCACACTGGTCTCGATGATCGAAGCAGGCGATAGAGGTCCAGTATCTGTGTGAGCGGAAGTGATAGGGTGGTTTGATGGGTGATGTGCCGTCAGGCCAGCAGCACGGGTCGTTTGGACTTGCAGGTCACGTCGGATCGATTCGACGGCTGTGGCGATTCCGGCCTCAATGAGTTGGAGATGTGGTCTGTCGCTCCCTGCATTGGTACTGCATCGGGGTTTGAAGTGGTAGGGCGCTGGTCATCGGTTGAGCCTGTTGTCTCCGTACCAAGTAGGGATCAAGGTGCTTCGGAGTCCGCTTCGGTCGCGATGAAGATCGGCGGGCAGCTTGCCCGGTCTTTTTCTTTGTTTTACCCATGGTCGGGATGCGAGAAGGATTTGTGATGTGTACGTTATCGTTGCAGGAGCTGAAGTGGCGGCAAATGGCTTTGGCCAAGGGGGTATGCATGGATAGCTGATGGTCAGTGATGCGAGCAGATAACGGGTTGGACGTCATGCAAGGCATGCATGGCATTCATATTTGATAGTGAGGGTGAACAAGAAGCAGCTGTGATTCGAGAGGCAAGGGTTCATTGTGTGTTCAGCAGAAGCGTGAGGCGTGGTTGTGAGGCAAAGGTAGAATGGCCTGCGTCTCCGTGCCCTTCCCCGCGTTAACCATGATTATAGCAAGCCATAATCATCCACTATCATGACAAACTATTATGAGCAATTTCTTTTAGATAAGATACAGAGCACAACAAATGATGGTTCAGAATATGTCAAAGTTGGGATTCAGGAAAGTTGCCTTTACATGTTTTAATCCTCCAAGATGGTAAGCATTTCACTATGAACTGTCAAAAAAAGTTGAACTTTCTGATAATTCTACACTAAAATTATTTTGGCTTTGATGATTTCCTAATTAATTCAATTATTTAAAATCATATAATTATTTTTTTCTGGGTGAATTGATAGGGTTTATACAGTACAAGAATTACATACAATGTAAGTCAAATTTTGACCAAAAATGACAAAAAAATTCCTTAAAAATACACATTTGCATATTTCATCACAATTTGAACAAATCTAAGTTGGATTATCCCTAGGGACCTGTATACCAAATAACAAAGCTGTCTGACCAGCGGTTATGAAGAAGAAGATTTTTTACCAAAAACGCCTTTTTTGGCATTAATTTGCCTATTTTCAACAACATCAAAAAATTAAAAAAATAGTTTCTCAAAATCATATTTTTAATCTACACAACAAATATCAAATCAGTAAGTACTGCGGTTCTCAAGATATTTGAGTGGACGGACGCCTCACAAACGGACATACATACATACATACATACAGACTGACGACGGACGCCGGACGGATACCCATCCCAATAGCTTCTATAGACTATAGTCTATAGTAGCTAAAAATGAAGAAATTAACTTCAGCTTAGTTTTCTGGATCAAATTTCACTACGAATTGATACCAAATATGACAAAATTATGTTCACGGAAACCACAGTCTCACAACATATCCTGGGTTGGTATAGGTCATTTAAGGTCAAAGACTAAGGAAATTACCTAAATTATACATATTTGGGGTTTTCCAACACTTTGAGCAGTAGATAACATCCTTCAGGATTGTCGACTTGTAGAGTGTCAAACGGTATCTACTATTTACGTTGAGAGCGGGAATTTGTCGCAACGTGGTCTTTTGATCATGCATTTTTCGCCTCGTACTACTACTCTTTTTCCTGTGTTTCACTGTTTGCGACAATATTCAAGGGGAAAGTATATATAACTGTATAAGGTCCACCTGAGGTACTTGCCCACTAATTTTCAAAGCAATCAAAACAGTGGTTCTAGAGTCATTAATTTTTGACCATTTTTACATTTTGCAAGCTCATCTGCATAATTTTGGCAATGCAAACTTCATTTGAACAAAATCCCATCTATAGCCCAGGATGCATCCAGACACCAAATACTAAGCTAAAACGTGCAGCGGTTCAAGAGTTTTTGATTTTAATGGACATACTGTATGTACATACATACATACATACATACATACATACATAGACACATAAATACAGACGCCATCGACTTCAGCTCATACGATAACCTAACATTGGTATACCAAATGTGAGCTAAAAACCAGGAGAGAATAGGAAAATATTTTTAGGTCATAAATTTCAAGAGTTACAGCTAGTGTGGCTTTAAGGAAGTCTGCAAAAAATGTTTACCCAGATGTAGGACATAGCTGCCAGTTCATAGTGTGAAATGTAATAGTAACAGAACTGGCAATTGATTTCAACTTTTAATACCTGTGATTTGATATTAACTAACAAAATTGAAAAAGGTTGTTGATAAAATCTGCAAAAATATATTTACCCAGATATAAGACATAATGCTATACAGGTGAAATGATACGTAGATAACTGCCAGTACAAAGTACAATTCTTCAAATTAACTAATAGTTTTAAATGTATGATAGCAACAGAATTGATGATTGATTTTAAGTTTCAATACCTGTGATTTGATATTCACTAACATCAAGCAGACTTACAGCCAGACATTACACAAGTGATGTCATTGCTATAAGTCAATATGGAATCAATGCAATCGTTTTTACTGAGTATAAGAATAAAAAATTAGAGAAACAAACTTGATGATGTGGCATGAGAATAGCTTGCAGAAGATTGTTGTCTATGTGATAACAAATTTGTTATACACACTCACACTCATGGTTTCATTCTAAAATAAGTCAAACATATACCAGGACAATCATCTGAATTACAAGCTGGGATCAAATCATATTTTTGTTCCCTGTACATTGTGTAGTATGGTCTTCCATGTCGTACTGCACCCATCTTCAGTCTCTGTATTATATTTCAGTTGTAGGTTGTACAAAACTATTGGCAAAAATTTATATAATGAAGACTACAGTGGCTTCTATTGTCTATTTAGATTATAATTTTTTATTCAGTTCATGCTTGGCACAGTTGCTACCACTGGTAGGTACATGTATGCACCGAATGTCATTGTGATAAATTTCAAAAAACCACCCACTTGATGGTACCTTACCTGTCCATAGTATTATAGAGGTCAACCTGACTGGCAGTGTAGTGTGTCATTTTATCCACAGACAGGCCACCAGCAATGATGTCAAATGTGTAGTTACCAGTGAACAACTGTTTCTGTCCAGTCACTTGGTCTTGGATGTAGAAGTGGGGATAGAAACCTGGAAATATATAAATACAACATGTCTCATTGTCTGGCATCACAGCCCTCAAGATTTGTACGGGACTTTGATATATGTGTGCACTGACACTCTGTAATGGCTACTAAATATAAAATGATATATTTGTCACAGCTTTCCGTCAATCAGCATTCTGATTTACAACCATAGGTATTTCAATACTATCCACTGATTGCCATCTTTCGTTACAAAGCTTCAAAGAAAAGATGAACCCTCTGCTCTGAAATTATTTACTTAGTCCAGGTAATTACAGTAAAATACATCTATTTATTGGAAAATTTCCAAATATTCCCCTTTCTTTATTTGTGACACTTTAAAGTTAAACATGTTGTATCAATCATTAACTGTCGTCAAATACATTTAATTTGACTCATTTTTTAATAAGGTCAACTGATGGACCTCTGATGGGGTAATTTGAAAACTGACTCACCATTTCCGTAGTAAATACACGGAGTGAGTGGATCTGGCTGAGGGCAGTCATAGTTCACTTCAGAAACTTCTGATAGAAAATCTAGTGACTTCTGCAGATCAAAGATCAGCTGTCTCCCTACAGGACAACCTATCATTGCTGTGAGTGAGTTGCTGCCCTGGCAATGTGAGGGATATTACATACAAATGTGTACAAAGAAATGGTAGAAATGAATACACTATAAAAATATTCAGTATTAATTGTTGTTGAAAATTGCTCTGTCTGGTAGGAATTGATTTTGAGGAGAAAAGTTTTGATCTAAGAAGAAAAATTTGTTGTTATTTGTTATTGTGTTAGTGTTGCCCTTCATATAATTATGCTAGACGAAATTGCTTAGTTTTGGCCTGTTTGCGCAGACGATAACAGTAAAAGTTGTGATAACAACTCTTGAGAAATTTTTATTTGTGAACTGACATTTTTCAATGACAATAGTGTACAATAAAGGTGTTGGCTCAAGTCATTTTGCCAAAGTTTTACCATGGTTTACAAAACGCATATTTCTATATGAGACACTATTAATACATCTGTAAAATGTACACAATCAAGTAATGCAGTCTACCATTGCCTTCATGATAGTGAAGAAAATTCTTCAATGATTTGTCATTTAAACTTGTTACACAAATATTACCTGTCAAAATATTACCATGCCCTGTCCATTGCATTTTAACTGGCCGAGCTGAACCATGTGACTGACTGCTGTGACTGCAGTATAACACACGCCCATGAATATGAATAATTATATTAACAACTCACAGTATCATAAACATCGCAACTTTACAGCTAAAACATAAATTGTGATTTGTACAAAGATCATAGTCAATCACAAAATAAAATGGAGCACTTGTTGGCCAAGTTTAGACACTTTTTTCAGAAAAAATCTGTTTTTGCGAATTTTTTTACAGCGTGCGTGACATTGAGTCACGTATTGCACCACTCACACTGAGCTCACATACAGTGCAGCACATCAACAACAATTGTGTAGTACACAATTAATAAAAGTTCTGGGGGCCTGTTGTCTTTCACGTAGGAAATTTTCGTAAGTTTTGATGGTTTTCTTGGGTTCATTGATAACATAATGGAAATAACAGACTCCGCCCTGACCATTAACGTTTATTTATGGGCGCTGGCGAGAGGAAAGTCAAAATTAATAGGCTTGGCGAGCCTTGTCCGTTAATTTTTCGGCTTTCCTCTCACCCTTGCCCATAAATTAACATTAATGGTCAGGACGTCACCCTTTATTTTTTTAATATGCATTTTGTGTTGGCAAGAATCACATTTTAATTACTATTTATTTCATTTTAAACAGACTAGATGCTATAGACATATACTTGTAACTCTTTGCCTGAATTCACCGAATCACTGATACATTTGAAGTTAGAATTCCACAACTGTAAAGTAACTGTGACTGGCCTTGGTGAGAACTGAGACACTACATAGGAGTCTTTGTCAGCAGTTTGCAGTGTGACCTGATGAAAATAAAAACACATATAGTCAATCATTGAATGAAATCTATTACTATGAATAAGTTGGTTAATTTACGCAAAAATGAAAATTAAAAAATAATGTTTACCTGATAAGTAACAGTGTTGTTTAAATGATGAGCTTGTCTTTGGGATATGACTCGTATCAATTCTTGATCTGATACATCAACTTCAAGTTGTACATTCATCATGGGATCTGTAAAGATACACATGAATGGTATTTAGTGGAAATAGTTGCTTTAATCAGTGATCAGAATTCTGTTGCAAACAACACTGCAAAGAATGAGAACTTCAGAACTATATTCCTACTTGGAAAAACATGTTACAACTATTTTCTGTAGTTTAGCAAAGCTTTACAAAATCTGAAAGATGATTTGCTTGTATCCTCTAGAGATTTATTTTGGAAAAAATATATGTGAAAAGCAGACACAACCAAAAATTTTAATCAATTTTACTGAGCATCAGTGATGCATGCAAAGATATTAAATCAATGTCTTGAATTTTATTTCAAATTCAGTTACTACTTTTGATTGGATCAATTTACTTTTTAAAGTGTCACCCCCAGTTCCCTGTATACAGGTCCAAGATCACCATTGATAACAATGGGTTTGGGTGGAACCATGGTGGTGAAATTTTTAAAGTGTAACAACAGATGCAAAGTAGTACATGTTGACATGTTTCTTGTTACCACTATTCTTTACAGGAGTAATATAGACGTATTGTACAATCCTTTACATATCCATTGCATGAAATACTGATAGGAAGTCAACTCAGTGAAATGATGGAACTCAAAAGAAGATAAATCTTAAATTCACTAATCATGATGTACATGTATGTCTGTATAGGAACGCAACATAAAACAACAAAGCACTGCTGACGCTGACAGACTGTAATTCTAGCATACAACTTGGTAAAGTATATTACATATGAATCAAAAATTAAAAGTCACTGATGTTAACATAACCTATATTTCTGCTCCACAGTGATGCTACATAAAATCCAGCCCTTCAGCTGTTGCTGTGAATAGGCCAACAATTCCTTGACAACTAAACTCCACTCACTGCATGACAATGACTCTACCTGCACTAGCAGCACACTGATTCTCATCTAGGCTAACTCTAAGGCTAAACTCATAGATCATGTCCCTGTCAAGATAAACTGTCCTTGGTAATCTGTTGTCAATGAAATCTTCTTCATACATCTGTGTAATGATGAGAGATATTACAAAGTGCAAAATCATATCAACTACTGCTTGATTGAGGGACATATGTTCAACTGTTGCAAAACAAGTAACATATGCGATATACACACGTGATTTTATGAAGCATACATGTGTGAATATCATCATCAAACATAAACATAAGCTGGTCTCATTACCCAGCAAAGAAACATTTATTACTAAGATACATGTATATAATCTCTAACCATCATGCCATGTAGCTACAGACCAAATGAAACTCGTCAGAACCAGATAACAATAGTGGCAAAACAACAAACAAACCATTCTTCTTACTAGCTGTGACTGCAGAATTACACATTTATGATAATGCGGTTTTGAGAAACACTCATATGTACCACAAAACCAACGATATTGTTTTTGATATGAAAGTATTGAATAATTTAAGACTGAGGAGACATCGACAGTGATGAAACCAAAGGCTTTTTGTTTTGTTTCTATATCACTGGTTTCATCGAAGGGAAATCCTCAATGTTACTGAGGTAATCTGATGCTTTGTCTCAGAGATTTGTAACTATGTGTACCATATTCAGTTGACCATCAATCTGATTGGAATCAGCACTAAAAATTGAATTTATCTTTGCTGTTGCTGTTTTTCTAAGCCAGGTGACAACAGCTTAGAACACACAAGGAAAGATCTAATCTTAAGATCTGATTTGAATCACACTTGTCAACTACTAGATCAGGTACATTAAGGTTGGATGTAGAATTGTTAAATGAAACATGTATTGCTCTCAAAACACAAGTCTGTCTATGCATGCATTATTACAGATGTGCCTGTATAACATGTTTCATACTTTTGTCATTCACTACTCACCTTGTAATATTGGTCAAGAGGAACAAAAACATCAGACAGTGTCAGATGGTTTCTGTACAGGTATGCATGGTAATCTTGTAGGGAGCGTTTATTTTCTCTCCAATCTTGCAGAGGATCATAATACGGATCAGCATAAACCTGTAAATCAAGGGGATTATGAACTGTCATAATTGTAATCATATCATAAAGGAAGCTGTGCTTCCCTTGAATTGGAAAGTCACTGTACAACGTTTAAGTCAGAATTTCAATGCAATGATGTGGCTTATGATGATATCGCAATGACATTGCACTGATGAAAGTCTTGGACCCTGATAAATAAAATTGTGAGTACTGCAGCATAGTATGTATGATCACAAGTAATTAGTAGGAATGTAAATATAGGTAGGGTTGGTGAAAAGATAAATTAAGTGAATACGAAGACAAAATACAAACAAATACATAAATTTTATAAATAAATAAGTAAACCAAAATGAGTTAAAAATGATGATAAAAATAAGGACAATTTCGTGAAAATTTGTTTTATCTGATTGTACTCCTCTCCCCTGGTTGTCATATCAACAGTGACTACTCTTATAATTTCAGTCACTTCTTATACATACTAGAGCTAATCATTTCTAAATATGATTAGATTATAATCTTTCATTTGCATCAACGCTGAAAATCTTACACAACAAATATTTCTTACCTGTATATAATTTTCATGTTGATGCAACACTTGATACACAAGGCCTTGGTAAACCAAGAGTGCATCTGCATTGTAGACTTGCTCACTCATAGCCAGACATGGTAGTTGGTACATGAATTTCTGAATTCTACAGTAATACTGTGAGCTGAGGGCTTCAAATTGGATCTCACTAAATGGACATTGACCAGAACAGGCTCTGTTATCCATCATAGATTCAAATCTGTATGTTGTTGAAATATGAAATAACAGGAAAACCAATATGAAATAACAAGAAAACCCATATTTTTGAATCAATGACATTTCTCTGATATTTGTGATTTAATATTTATAAATCCTGATAATTTGACTCACAGCTTCATCATATAAAACTGATCACATCAAACAGATAAAAATCTCTGTTTGCAGAACTACCCTGCTACTTACCTTGATTGGAAGTTTTCACCAGCAATGATGTCACTGACTGGAATCTGATGTTTAGCTACGTGAAATCCTGCCTCATTTAAAGCTTGGTACGCTATCAGCTACGAATTAAAAAAAAAGTTGTACTGTCAATCATAATTGCACAATTACATCACAATGCACAGAATAATTGCAAGGAGAACAGCATTTTGACCAATGAAAGGCTCCTCTATATTCCATTTACTTCATGGAATGAAATGTAGTTCAAATGACCCTGAACATGCTGACTGTCTGCTCAAGTAGAAAACCATGTAATGTAATAACATAATAATCTAGCAATATTACACTTTGAATTAGTGAAAAACTGACAATTGGTGTTAAGATATCTGATCAATTACTCTATCAAACAAATAACCTTACCAGAGTTTTCTGACAATAGGCCCACCCACATAAATGCCAATGGGCAATCATTTTTGGGGTGGGTGCTTAAGTTTGGATTTTAGTTTTGCTTGATCTTTACCAGAGACATCTCAATTTGCCTCGCCCTTACACTAAAAATTACAAGTGAGCTGTAATAAAATGACTGTTGTGTGATGAACAAAATAAAAATATTAAGGCTTCTGGCTTCCTGAATGCAGCCATTTACATCAGACACCCCTACTGTACTGAAAAAAACTGCAAATGGAATGATTGTGAAATAGACATTGATACATTGTAGCAGTTTATGACTAGACGTCTTTTTTGTATTGTATCATGGTGGGTAAGGGTGTCTCTGTGTTGTTTAAGTCTTTCACAGATTGTGCAGAGAAAGAGTAACATTGTGTCCTTCTGAGGCACAGGTGGTATCATATAAATTTTAACAAATGTCTTTTGCCAATAAATGGGACATTCTTACATTCTTAAACAGAATTATTCAATGAATCAATCAGATTAATTATTGTTACTTTAATTGACCACAGTAAAATTCCTATATTCTATCTTACCTGATAAAGATCTTGGTTGCCATCAAAGAATACAGTTATTGTGGTGATATTGAACAGGTCTGCATCATATCCATCAAAGTGATGAAGTGTTGGCATCAATGTCCATGTTGATGATGGAATAAGTCTGATCAAACTTTGCAAATCACCACTTCTACCATACCATACCTCAAGAAAAACAATTCAAATAATTAATGGATCAGAAAGGATTTATTCTTGACTTACAATCACATAAAATAACAGATAAAGGTTGCTTGATAGGTTCATAGTAAAGATCAGTGCAGAAAACTTTTGTACCTTAACATTTCTTTCAAGTTTTATTTTGTGAAATAAAGTCTGAATTAAAAATCTTATAGTACTAGACATGGGCAGATTTAATGTATAATATTTATTTCTGTGACAAGATAAGGTGATCTGGCTGGATGTTTAATACCATAGCAAATAATCCTTTTATCCATTGCATTATCTTTACCTCTTGTTACCTTAATCCTTATTCAAAATTTGATCCAAAAAATTTGTCCTTATTGTACAAGTATTATTGCATCCTGGTTTTAGAATTGTATTTCACTGTACACAAGGCCTAGCTATTGTTTGTTTCAAAGTAATGGTAGTATCTAAATGGATGGTATATCTTGGAGAGTTGAAATACTCACTTCCTGTAGTTGATTCAGGATTGCAAAGCTCCCATCTTGAGACGATGTAAATGCTATGATAGATGACTTATTGTGGATGGGATATGCAGACATCATATGCAGTGTTTTACCACCATCAGTACTGTAAGGTTACAGTTATAAAACAAATATAGAGATGCCTACAGGTTGATTTTCAGTGAATGGCATGTGTGGAAAAAATAATGTGTTTATGTGTTCTGACGAAAGAGTGGCCTGGCAAACAGAAACATGACAATGGACACAGAAGAGAGAGAACCAAGTAATTTGAGACGGACTAATATATGACTTGCTTTCAGTAACTTAAAAATATTACTCAAAGATTAGAAGGGTGAGGTTTGGTAGAATCAAGACAATTGTATGAAAGCAATCAAATAAAGACTGAAAGTTACAGATTGATGTGTGATTGATTCAAGTGTGTCAAGTCAATGCACTTATTTACTCAACAAATCTAAATTTAAACATACAGTATACATAATAATGAGTATAACTGGAAATGAATGACTTTGAACTTGCATATGAATTTAGAACCTCAACTTCAATCAAATGGTTTCTGGTGGTATGAGCGAAGTTATAGTTATGTGTTTGGCTTTGGTTTTCCTAAAAATGAATTGTAAGTTTTGCTTCATGACACATAATAACAATTCAACTAAGTTGTATATAAAATGCATCATTTTCAGTTAAAGAAAGGCCATTCTCACCTCTGAATTAAACTCTGACCCCAGATCAATAGATGCTGTGTCACCATGGAGGTGTAAGAAATACCTGCCCATTGTAACTGGTTAAAATCATTTTCTGTTGATAAATCAGGTAATCTGAAGTTAACATACTACAGTAAACAAATCTATTTGCACTGTGTACATCAGTTATAATAACTATGATAGTAAAAATTGCTATTTTATCTCTGAGGAAGATGATAAGAAGAAATGTCAAAGATGAAGCAAAGTCAATGGCTCTCATTTTAATCTTATATTACCTGAAGGACCTGATGTCAATCTTGCACTTGAAATTCGGGAAAGGAAGGACCATGTTCCGTTTGAGGTGTCACCTAGAAATTAAATTGATGATTACATAAACATTAGAGCATCCACACTCATTAGAATCCATGTCTATGAACTGTCTGTATCATCAAGAAAGTCATGTGACAAGGCTTTTAACAATCTGTTCCCAAGGCTTACGAGAAATATTTTTTTTAAATCTTGATATCTGTTCACTGTGGATAACCAATAACTATAAATTGCTTGGGAGGTGTGGCAAAACTATCATTAGCGGTTCATTGCAGAAAAGTGAAAAATTATTTTGTATCTCTTCAGGGATATTCACTGCTTGCGTAGCTAGATCTGCAAATATTCTGAATGATATGTTTTGTCGTGTCTGGCATTGTTTCTGGACAATGGCATGAAGTGATCTGTACGACAGAATTAAGCAATGGCCGTCAAAAATGGACAGAAAATATGGACAAACCTGTGAATGGAGTACAGTTGACATTGTTTTTAGGAACTACTGAGTGATTCAATGTGCATGAAGTTTTTAATGCTGGCAGCGTTACAAATGCTCTCTTTAAACAGTATATACAAGTTTGTACTGTTCAAACAGCTTTATCTGACAAGCACTTCTTGGTTTTATTCAAAATATCTAAAAATCAGTCAATTTTGATAATATTGGCACAAATTTTGACACAATTGGGGAAATCACCATGATAGAAAGCATAGAGAAAGAGTTTTGAAAAATCTCTGCAGTTTAAAATGTTATAAAAATGTAGGTCCAAATTTGAGAGTTTTCAGCAAAGTGGTCTACTGTGGTGAACAGTCTAAATACAGGCTCTGGGATTTGGAAGGATTATTTGTGTACAACTACTAAAGTTTGAGATATGTTGATGAATTTGGATTTGTTACAACATTTTTAAATTCAGCGAAACTGATGCACATTACTATGATGTCATATGGTCTACTAGCCTGTATGTTCTGAGAGACAATATCCAACATTGTCTATTTTTATGGATGAAATTGCATGTTTTCTAGTAACAGTTGCTTAGCAATTTGAACCCTGCGGGGATTACAGTTTTATCTTCTTTGTTACATAGCAACATGCATCTGTTCAATCTGATCTGTTCCGATGGTGATAGCTGCACAGGTTACTGTGGCTTAACTGCTTGCACTTTCAGATATGATATGTTTACACCCTATATAGAGACCGTGGCACTAAATTTACTTTTGACCTACCTGAGTGTTCCATTAAATGGTAATACAAGCCATTTGCATTTGAAATGCATAGTAATAACAGATGGTGATTTGGTTGAGTTGGATCAATTGTGGTTGAAATTACAGTGCAATTTTCACTATTGATACCTGTCAAAGAAAGATGATCAGAATTGAAAATCTCTTAAGAGATGAAACTGGCATGATCACTGAAACAATTATGAGTGACTGACAATCAAATGTTTAGAGAGTTTTGGCATTTCATCGTTTTTATGATGATATTCGGCATGATGCATTGGGAAACAGTGAAGGGTTTTTGTTTTTATGTTTTTTTAAGTTAAGGAGGATCATTCATTCTCATTTAAGAGACAGCAATGTATATCTGTTCTGCAAAAACACCATGTACTATAAACAAATATCAAGCATGAGTGGCAACTGTGGGTGCATGCAAGCATTAGGACTGTTTTGGTCTTTCACAAGGTGGAAACTTGTTGATCCATTAAATAAGCATACTATGCCACTAATATTTCAAATTGACCTGTACTAGAGTGCATTAAATTTTTTCATTGATTTTTGAGACAAGACATTTAGCATTATCACATGAACTGGCCCGAATTCCCACCTGTGTGACGTAGAACAGGACGGATAAGAAATCCGAATTACCCCTGTTGTACGTCATCAACCGGAACTTTTTTTCTTGCATGGTACCGTTCATACATGCGGGCCGCGACGTGAACATAGACCGATTTGTCGTGATCGATGCCGTGCTCTCATGACATTTTTACTGACAAAAAAGGTGACCAGATAAATCCACACATGGAAACATAGAAGGCATGTCCAGCGAAATTTCTAGTCGCTAAAACTATAGCTGTTCTCGAGAATCGAATGGGGATACCGCCGATTCAGTCGAGTGGCCTCGTAAGGCTCAATGTGGACGTCGTACCTGGCGATCCCGGTTGGCGATAAACCTGAAATCTACACCTCAACGGAAGTTCAACTGAATAAATGAGTACAGTATAATCTTCGGGAAAGCGACATACAGGCACAAGCATAAAGTCATTCGACTAAAAACGATAAATTTCCTTCATCATACAACAAATTCTGTAAATTCTTGCTCGGAATCAAACCTGTAGCGCGTAAGGCTGTAGCGCTATAGCGAAGACATCAGCTATATGCATTGCAGCGCTGTGGAATCCGATGTACTTCGAAAGTTGACTCAGACAACACTCAAAACAGAGTTTCCGTCAAGTAAAATTAGGATGTATCTACGGGTGAGATATATGTCACTGCAAACGTCAAAGTCCTTAAGACGAAAACATTGACGACCGAGATCGGGATTAACCAGATGACACCGGCATGGCAGAGACCGGTGACGGCAGCGTTGTGGGCATAAACATGCAATGAGGTACACTCTGTGTGTCATCGAACGGAATATTTCGCGCTCGCCACGGTCGTAAACTTGTGTGATATTTTGAAAAGCCACGGAATCTCTGAGAATGAGAATTACTGTTTCAATCGTGTCGTTGCATTTACTTCATAAATCTATTTGTAAATATTCTGAATAACTTTGAATACTATGGCTATCCGTCGCTAGCACGATGAAAGTTATGTCCACCGCGCACCGTACCGATGGCCGCATCGGTATAGCGCGAGACAATGATTGACAGGTTCACGTGACAGAATCCGTATGTCTGGTTGGTGGAGATTCCATTTCATGTAGCAAATTTCAGCTTGATGGGATTTATGAATGAAAGTATCTCCTGGGTGACGGGCCGCTTTACTCTTTAAATGAAAGTAATCCGCGTAAGTAAAACACAAATAGCGACGAAATTCATGCAATTTGTTACGATAATTTTGATCCATTCACATCAAAAGAAAAATAAGAAGACTGTTCATGTGATAAATATATAATCCCATGGTATTTACTCTGTTTAACGTCATCGTATACTCGTGTTTTTCGCGGAGCCGCACAACTTCTCGCCTTCGGCTCGAAGTTGTATGGCTCCGCGAAAAACACTCGTATACGATGACGTCAAACAGAGAAAAATACCATGGGATTATATATATTATTGCATGACAGAGATGAGATATGAATAAGACAAGGGTGATGTTTAAAACATCAAATTACCTTGCTCCTCAGCTATGAAGTCACATACAGACATGTGATCCCAGTCACTCACCAATGTAAAGTTAGCAAATTCACCTGTGAGGAGACAGCACAACAGCATTAAGTGTTTCTGGAAGACAGAAATCTTTCAGGAGAGATATACATTAAAGCTGACAAACGAATATCTTATGCAGTAAGAAGCAATTTGAATCTCTAGATGGAAGAGCCAGCTATACCTTTATTTATATTTGCACTGTACACAAGGCCTGTTTCAGCTATGGCTAGTACGGTTTGATCCCCACTGTGTCTGTATAAGTGTGCAACCAATGCCTTGATACACACTGGCAGAATATTTACATATTCTATTTCATCTGTCATATCTAACAGACCAATACTTGTGCCAAGTAGAATTCTATCTGGTTGTCCCAGTGCACTGAGTAATAACGATTCTTCCTTGGAGATGTTGCAAACAGTTGCATTGTGCGATACATTGACCTGTGAAAATAGAAATGTCAGATCTCATGAACTGCTAAGAATTTTCTCAGTCATTTGTGTAATTCTATTTTTCACGTATAATGTAAAATGTGCTGGTGGACTTGGTAAACAATATAATTAAAATGGTTTGTTTTTATGTAACCCATTTTATTTTGTAATTTTTCAGACTTTTCAAGTCATTCAGAGTTATTTGTGTAATACATAGGCTGCTTGTCTGTGTGTGGTCAATAAATTGAATTCTGTAATGGCATTAATTTCCCTCATGAAAAGTATGCAGCAAATGAAGGATATTCAATGCAGAAAAGCTGTAAGACAATATCAGTAAGGGTCTGTTAAAGGTCTATAACTACAGTCTTTGAGTTAAAGTATTTATTCTGTTTATGAGGTTCTTAGTTTTTACTCACTCTCAACATTGGAGGAACTGTGGTTAGTGTAAGTTGATCTGTTTAAGTTTACTAATGGTTGATGCACTAGATTATTACCGGTATGTTGTGAAATTCAAACACTCTGTACATGAAAGTTGACAAAATGTGACTCGTTCTCACCCTTAAAATGTCAAAACTGTCAAATTGGTTCCTGCTAAAGATAATTATATTGGTGTCCAGTGGTCCAATGAGAACTGTTGGAGTGTTATCATCCCATGAAACTACTGAAGGTAACTGTACCGGTACATGCCAGTTTTTAATTGTCTTCACATTCAATATTGGTTTGCCTTCAGAGTTACCTGAACTAGTCTCTGCCATGAACTTAATGCTGTTGATAGTATACCTATAAGCATGAAAAACAGTATTAAAAGGACAGTGTTATACTTTTCCGTATATTTGGTGGTTGTACTTTTCTGTTGAAACATTCAATATTCTATCTACTGGAGGTATCGTTGACACTATATCACCCTTTCATTTGTTAGGCTAAGGGATTTCAATAACTTAATGCACCATTTTGCAGAAGTCCTGGACGTTTTTACTCCTATATAGTAAAATCTTTTCAACTTGCACGATTGTAATCTCATAAATATAAGGGAACTCTTTCTTTCCTAAATAGTTGACTAAGACTTTGTCAAATTTAAAAGAAATTACATTTTTACATGAGAAATCGCTATTTGGAATGGTATGTAATGAGGAATCATAGACCCCAGAGTCTATTGTTGTATTTCCTGGTACAGCGGAGATTCACCAGTGGGCCATACCAGCTACGGCAGAATCTGCTATCTAGGCATGGCACACTATTGGTAGTAATTTATTTTTGTGGGTAGACTACATAAGAGTTCATCAATGTGTGCAAACAAATGCTATGAAAAACAAATTTATACATACCTTTGTGCTTGGGGTAACAGCTCAAAACCATCGCTTGATACCCTGACATGTAAACTTTGAGTCTGGTTATCAAATGGCAGAGGCACAATCCATGCAGGTTTGCATATATCTTCATTACATTGTGAATTAGATAAATTACACTTGACATCAGAATCCAACTCAAGCTGTTGCAAATCAACCAGTGCTCCATTAAATATATGCTGCAGTATCCCATTGGTTGCATCACCATTTCTGTGTTGGATAATGACTCTGGGCACTACACCAGAACCAGCGAAGTACCTGGCTGCTATATAGGAAATCTCTCCATCACACAAAACTTCAACTCTCAATGCATAAGGAAAAGACTTATATTCTTCACTTGACTGAAATTAAACATGATATGGATTTGATAGATATTGTAAGTCATCTTTCTGATATTATGACTTTAGAATGGAAAAATGGAAAATGTATATGAATTGTGGCATATTGAGACAAAAACAATGCTTTATTTTAACAGGTAAAGAGCAAGAAGCTATTTTCTCATATATGTTTCATTGTAATACTAATATCACACACTGTATATGCATCTGGTTTTTGATTTTGTTTTCATCTGCACAGAGTAAAAATGAATGCATGATACAAATGTATATTTACATGTGATTTAATGCGTAAACCACTCTTTCAACACTTAATCTAGTTTATTGTATTCTTGCAATTGGCATGTAGAGTCAGTGTTTTTGTTAAGGGCGGTAGGTAGATAAATGTTACCAGGGTTCACCTTGGTATACCAATAGAATCAAATAAGAGGACAGCAGCAATATTACTGGGATTCCCAAATCATTTACCTATTCCCCAACCTTAGCAAAAACACTGAGAGTGTCAAGTACGAACCATGTTTGTAACTGAAATCTTCTACCTCCAAGGTTTCTGAATTCAAAGTGGAAGAAAGACTTGCTTATTTGAATAATGGAGGTATCTTTTTCACCTCCATCTCTGAATTATATTTGTACCAACTTGCCCCAACGAAGATATACATTATACATGCTTGTTTACCTGTGAATTTCCAGGTGCCAGATTTCTGGCGGCTGTGAGTACTTGGTCTGTGATCGTCAACATTTCCTCATGTGTCACCTTTGAAATCGGTTCACAGTGAAGCCGACTTTGCGCAACCACATGTGCACACCATGAACAATCGCCGGCAACATCACCGAAATAGTTGATTTCAAGGGAATATGTGTATCGAATATGAAAGCTTGATATAACGAAACAGCAGACAAACAGTAGTAGGTACATTCTGGATTTCGCATGCTTTGCTAGGTCGGGGTAATTCACCGAATCGCGAAAACCAGCCAATTTCATAATTGCATATCAACAAGTGCACGGTTCCTAGGCTACATCGAGCAAATTGGTGAACGACACCATGAGTGGTGTCATCATAAAACTATAACGCCGTGATACTGTAATAGCAGACGACTTAGCCATTTCGCTTCTCATCGGAGAATGGACAGCGCCATCTCGACCCAGAAGTTTTGTCTCGGATCATAGCAATTCTCGCGTGAAGTCAAATTCGCCCGGCGACCCACTTCCGTTTCCTGTCCAGAATCTTCCACAGAGAGCAACGTGAGTGTTGCTCTGTCAAGAAAGCTCCAACCTTCCAAATATCTGAAACGAAAGATCATGGCAAAGTGGGGAGAAGGTGATCCACGCTGGATTGTAGAAGAACGTGCCGATGCTACAAATGTGAATAACTGGCACTGGTAAGTTCACAAAGAAATCATGAACGGCGTCTTACTCAGAGTCACTGATTGCTGATCTCAACACGATCGAATCGAGATTCAACTTCAATGAGTCCAACTTGGTCGTGATGATATCATGATCGTGACCAGTTTGTCTCATTTTCTTTCTAGATCGAGTTTGTCCTCACCAACCTAGAGCCAATCGTCTCTCATTTTATCGTATTTTACAACAAAAGCAATGCTTTGACCATATCTTATTCATGGAAGCTGATTCGCATCTTGTTTTGTTGTTACATCGGGAATCTATTGTTTTGGCAACGCAGTTGAGACTCTAGATCATGAGAGTATCAAGTATGGTAATAACATAGACACATTGCTACTGTCAGTTACGTTGACCTAATAGGTGACCCGCCCATTCAGTGGTGATGGTCATTTATCGGTAGTAGTGTTCAGTGATTGTGTTGCCATGGAATTAGCTCCGCTTCCTCAGTCAAACCATAGACCCCAGAGAAAAGTCTATATTCAAACATGTATTTGATACAAAGAGAGCAGAGTATACGAATATGGCATGTTGAGGTGAAAAGAAAAATCATTGATTGCACGATCAGCATTGAACACAGGGGAGCCAAAACCAACAAATTACTGAAACCATTCGGTTATTTTCTTGTCTCCAAATCTGTACATCCACAAAACTACTACTGAGAATTAAATGAAGATTGGCAAATTTATGCAGGTTGTCACTCGTATTGCAAATGTTGAAATTTGTAGAAGAACAAATTTAAGGATAATACTCATGTCCATGTGATAGAAAGCTGTAGGAGTTCTACAACCAACTTCCACCCTCAAAACAGTTGCATTTGAATTGGTTGGTTAGTGAAAAACAGGCAATGGTTCAGTAAGAAAGCTTTTCTGTCCTCCTTTCATTATTACCATAGCGATCATAAAGCATAATTCACTCACATCAGCTGAAGTACATTTGGCATTGGAGTCAGTTCAAGTGTTGTAATTGTGAGCAAAAACTGTAAAAACATGCAAATTTTTGTGAAATTTCACAAAATGATTTGCAAGCAAGTTTGCAGTGTGTGCCTTGGTCACAAGTGAATGAAACTTACTCTTCCCTACCTAGCCATCAAAGCAAAGTTGCTACAAAGACATACAATGCAATGGCTCATTGAAGGATTTGGCTTGACTTGAAATCGTTGTGTGACAGTTTACTTTGAAGTTGGAGTAATGAAGCTTAGATGAACAAGCTGAAATACACAACATGGGTGTTATAACCTGCTGCTTGTAGCACCATTTTGCTTCTATTTTTAAAGATCTCATGTCAGTATGTAAAATTATTAGCAGTACCTTGCAATTTAATGTTCTTCATACAACATCTTACAGGACTGAGAAGAATGCCACCGCTTGGTCAAAGGATAAACTCAAAGAATTATTACTTGATTTGAAGGTGGAGAATGAAAAGGGTAAGTTACAACATTAGGAACTGATTGAATAAAGTTCTGCTTTGATATAAATGTACATGGAATCTGTCTCTGTCTGACTTGCTATCACAGACATAGATGTATAATTTCTAGTATTATAAGATAGATGTCATTCTCACTCTTAGTCACTTTGTGATTAGACGATAGGAATGTAATGGTGAGACTTACCATCAAATACTTGATTACCCCTCATCCTGCCAAGTTCATATGTCATCAGTCAGTGTTGGTTAAAGCCAGTACAGCATACCATGTCCCATTTGTTGCAGTTTAAGAAACTTCAATATTTGAAGGTCCTTGAAAATATGTCATAGGTACTGTATTGATAGTATTTGATACAGCATGTACAAGATTTGTACTGGCTTAAACTGCTACACTCTATCATGTAAAGTTAGTAACAATACATGTTATACTTCTTTTTACTGATTTAACAGATTGGGAAGTGATAGGCCTGGCAGGATAAGGGTTTAAAATTTAACATATGGACATTCTGTGCCTTTCAATATGTCAATCCGTGTCATGGTATATGGTTAAAGTAAATTATGTGTTTACTTTCAGAGTTGCCATCCCAGATTGATTAGAAGTGATGGAAAGATGCAGATACTTGCAATTTAACCCTTTGAATGCCAAAGTAAATTTTTGTCGCTTTTATAGAAAATAATGCCAACACACTCTAGGTTAATAGTCATATCTTGATTAAATTGTAGATCTTCCCAGGTTTACAAGCTTCTAATTGTCACTGGTTTGTTTGACCTTTGACCTTGTCAGGTTGTTGTAAAATAACAGAAATTGCTAAATGTGAAGGTGAAGCCACGGCAAGTAACAGAAAAGCAAAATTAATATTCTTCTATGAGTGGGACATCAAATTAGAATGGAAAGGTATGTATAATATTTGTCATATATAGGCAGATCTCACACACAAATATCATAATCTCAAAGTGTACCATTAACCAAGTCTTGTGTCATCAATTTTCCACTATTATTGCCAGGCCAGGGCTGGGTATAAATAGCAAGCTGCCCATGTTGGAGTTAGTTCATGCAAAGCGTGGCCTGGGTGGCGTCACGCTCGATCGCTCCGTAAAAATCATGCCAAAATGGTCACAGGCGAAGAAACTTAGGCGTCCATGCACATGTACCTAACTATGAATGTCTAGTGATTGAATATATAGATAAAATTTTATGATTTGAGCATAAATAAAGCTGATTTTGGTCGATGAATGTATTTTTCTTTGTCTTCAACTTGCGTGGCAAGCGGCCACAACAAAGGTCTGCAAGCTGTCAATCAAAAAAGGACGCGCTACAGGTGTGAATCGGTAAACGTTTGCGATGTCAACATGTTAGATACGCCACATCATTGTAATTAGATGGGGCGACCGCAGTGCAGAGCCGCATGCATAGGCACTCTTTAGCTGGGTAGTCTGCTAAATAGATCGATTTTCAGCTCGATCTATAGATTTTGTAGTCGATATGCCCACCTATTAAAACATCCACTTAGGTTGCAGTGCCGGCATGTCGACTATGGGATCGATAGATCGAGCCGAAAAGCGAGCAGACTACCCAGCTCGAGCCCCTGTGACTGCTAGTATGCCACCCAAGCCATAGCGCGTTCTCGCGTAGAAGTCGTACACGCCGCTATTTCCGATCGTTTCTTCCATAGAACTAGTCATTTTAAGTTAAAGCGGATTCAAGTTCTTTTATATTTTTCTGTCGTGAAAAGTATTATTATTATCGTCTTGCCGTTTTAAAAGATTTTTGATGACCTAAACGACATCGTGTGTTGCTCCATTGCCATGGAATCCGATGTCAAGCAAAGACGGTGACTTTTTTCAAGTTGAATAAAATTTCCTTACTGGTTGCGTCAGTCAATAAATAGAAATACTCTTGTTCACAATTGATTAAACCATAGACAGTGGACTGTCTCGATTCTCCCGTCTATGATTCGATATTAACTGACTCATTCTTTCTCTTCTTTGTCGATCGATGAAAGTAATTTCATCTTCAATACTCAGTCCTAATTTGACAGATGTAATATCCAAACATATATTGTCATTAGTTTCTGACCAACGTACAAAAACTTGGCCGTTCGCCAAAGCACATATCTGACGAGAAGTTTTGCGAAACAGTGAATAAACATATTGGATGAACAGCCATGACGATACCCAATGCATTAGGGGGATATTCATGTTGCAGTCTCCTCGGAAAAAAACCGGGGATGTTTAGGCGATAATAAGGGCGATGACTCAGTTGAATAAAAAAACTTTTCGGACATCTTATTTTTATCTAAGCGTACATTTGTCGGTTTGATGTGCGACCGTACGCAGATCGTTCATATTCTCCATAAAACTAGTCAAAACAATTCTGCGACAATGATGGTGTCTCTTCGTGAACGTCCTTGAACCCATGGCCGCGACCATTGTTTTTTTATGTGTTCCGTAGTTGATGATTGATAGAATTAATGTATCAAAATTTGAAGACACACGTGATTGAATCCTGTGATTGTTAGGAAATTGACGGTGTGTTGGGACGGTCACAGTCCACGGACCCTCTTGGAGCATCAGCAGTACGCAGTACATTGCATCCTTTCTGAGAATGAACAGCGTGTTTCCATAGCTACCATACGAAATCCGGCTTTGACCAATGTTCCTGTCCTGTTTCGGAGGATAATTTTCGAGCTGCGTAGCTACTGTTAAGGTTCAGATAGCCGAATCTTTCGTGTTCGAAAGGCTTATCGATTTAAGAAAATACTAAACTTTTGTTATTAGTTAAACGTTTACATGTAACCCACAGCTACGGGGCAAAGCCAATACCAGGTTGGAAAATTTCAGCGAGTCGCTCTCACCAGCGGTCGCGAGGAAAAAATACGTCGGTATCATTGATGCGCCATGTTTATTGTTGTTTGTACGACTAGTTTGAAAGTCATAGACTTTCTTAACGGTGGAATTCATATTGCCATTCAATATTTTACGCACTAAGTCACCTGTGCATTTAAATACGTCCATTCGGAAGCAGAAACGTTTACAGATTTTCGATGGTGATAACTAGCTTCAGGCCGTGACATGTCTCCAGTTACGAAGTTTACCCGATCCTGAACCGTTAAATAAATGTCGGCAAAATAAAACATCAAATGGCTAGACTTGGAAGAGAGAGAGAGAGAGAGAGAGAGAGAGAGAGAGAGAGAGAGAGAGAGAGAGAGAGAGAGAGAGGGGTAGGTCTTTAGGATGGATGGATACATTTGCGCTGCACAGATATCGAAAATGTACAGATACTTTCCCGAACTTTGACTAATTTTATAACAAGAGTAGAACAAAACCAAAAGTGTTGAAGTAACTCTTCAGATGCTTGATTCGCAAGTTTGCTAAAGATAGTTTATACTTACAGAAAATAGTCGCTGTATTCTTCTGTTCAAAGAAATATGTTCTTTAACATCACGTTTCTTATGATCGGTGATGTTACATTTTATTATTTCTATAAACAAGGTTATAGATTAATGCATCACGATGTTAATTTCCGATTAATTCAACGATTTCAAACCGTAATTATTTTTTTAGTGAGAGGGTTTTTAGTAGTTCTGTAGACGAAACGATCGGAAATAGCAGAGTATCTTGGCAATGGCACGACGTCTACGCTATCGTTTAGCTGCAATGATTGTACAGTTGAAGCCCGCGCCCGGGCCCCCGGGTAAGCCTAATTCGGAACGTAATACAGGGCTTGACAATTCCTATCGTCCGACCCCCGGGACAAGTGAAATTTACAAGTCAAGTCAAGGGCAAGTCAAAAATAAAATCTGGTCGCCCGCCGGACAAGTTGTTTTACACAACTTCTGGCGCAATCAACGCGAACCTAAGTTGCGGTTTGTGCATGTGTCGCCCGATTTGCGTTGTCGTTGTCGTTCACACAAAATAAATGTCAATCACTGACTTTTGTATATCCATAGTGACGTTCTTCTGAGATTCACTTGCCGACCGTGCAGTACTTCAAAATCATTTATGCGGCCTCGCGAGGTAGAAGAACATTGTTGGCAGATAGTTTGTGGAGTGATCGCCGTAAATATATGAATATTTTACGGTAATATTTGCACTAACGCAAACAAGGCATTGTGCATTTTCGCGAGCCAGAGCGTAATTTCTGCTCCGCAGACCTACGCAAAAACAAGCAAAGCTGTTGCCGTAAAGAGGCACGTAAATTTTACGACGATGGGCATTGTGTAACTCTGAGAAACAACGCTGTGATGATTTATAACGACGCCATGAGGACCAGCGTGAGTGGGATTGTCCGAGAATCAACGACTCGATGTGATGATTAGAACGATGTTTCTGACAAAAGATCTAAACATAAGCGTTATGATGAGGAAAAACGCCGTAGATGTTATCTCCCGAAATGGAAAGCACGGTGGCCTTGGTTGAAATATGACGGTTCCAAAATGTTCTATACATCGTGTCTCAAATACCCCACCATTGCCAAACCACTGGGAAAGCGAAATGCTTTTCTTGACGGATGCGGCATGTTTCGCGTTGAATCGATAAGGTCTAACGAGTTTCAATAGTCAACCGCATTTGGACTGTTTGGCGCATCACAGATGAGATCGTGACGGGGACAATGATTGTGGAAATTTTGTGGGTCCCGCTGAGCCCGATACGGTTTCACTTGCCAACACCCCGATCGCATGCACTCGCAATGCGTAAAACCGAATGACGACGACCAGCGACAGAAACTGACCAATCTTTTTACGACGGCGCGGCATTTATGCTTGCCAAACACGGAAGCCGATGTATGATACTTACTTCATTGATGTTAGGCCGCGTTCAAAAAAAATGGTGAGGGGGGGGGGCTGGAGGAATCGCGATTGAAATCTTATTTTTTTTTCAGACCCCCCCCTCAATACCCTCAAAATTTTCAGTCCCCCCCCCCCCCCCCCCCTCAATACCCTCAAAAATTTTCAAGTCCCCCCCCCCAAATTACCATATAGCCGCATATTTATTAGGAATGCACGCAGAGTAAAAAAAACATGTAATGTGTCGTTCTGCACGCAAATGTTCAACACTATCTCTTATCAGCAGGTTGTAGAGCCATATACCTAGGGCAAGTTCTTAATATCTAGGGCAAGTTCTTAAATTGATTCATTTTTAAATGCATCAGTGAACTTTTTGGATTTCTCAGTCTAAGCCGACTTGAGTTTATCCAACTCTGGCCAGTTCAATGGCACCAGCTGAAAAGCACACAAAATGACAATCATGAGAGAGTATGAAAATTATGTATTCCTAGCTACGTTTAACCAATTGTGAAAAAATGAGCACAGTGACCTATACAACTTAGATGCCACTTATAAAATGTTTTACAAAATTGACAATACTGGATTGGAAGGTTAAAATATTCCATGAAATTAATGTTTTAATCTCAGAAATTTTGGGTGTAATAATGACAAATTGATGAAAAATAAAAGATTCCGTTTAGTCACACATTTTTCCATTTAACTTAGAGTCTTTACTATTCAAAGTTTTACTTTTGTGTTATTGGTACAATGAGATGTGAAAATTTCATTCACTGCATAAACTTGAAATGAATGGTTTTATATATTGATTTTAAGTGATTTTAGAAAAACTGACTTTTCATCGTACATTTGTATAAGATCAATTATGGTGACCCCATCTTTTTTCTCTAATATTTGATTGTTCTCATATGCCAGAATTCAAAAATCCATGACTGTATCCTGGTAACTGTTAGTCCCCTAGTCTTCTATGTGTTGCTCTCTGGCTGGATCTTGTGTACAAGTAGATGTATGTTTCACTGTCAATTGAGTGTCCTATGACCGAAACTCTTTTTAAACTACATCAGAGTCAGAGCTACATGTATCACTGTCACTGCCAGTATGTAGTAGCAGGGCAGTAGTTGTATTAACTTTTTATTTTGACAATATTTTTGTTCAGTTTATACAATTGTGTTCTTGTTCTATTCCCTACAGAATGTTGAGCTATCCAGTATTCAGCTTGCCAACACAGCCTACGTGTACCGTGCATTTTCATCATTCAATTATCACAAATATTTAGACAAACGGGCTTTGTTGACAAACTGAATATTGTGTTTTTCAGCATGCTGTAGAGAGACACAAAGAAACTGTGTTTGATACATTGCATAGAAATATTGAAAAATTGTAAACAGTTGTAGCTCCTGCCCCATTACAAGGCAAACTTGTTCTACGAAAATTTAATGGCATTCATACATTTTTAGACTTTTTCGAGATTAAAGACATAAAATATGACAAAACGGTTCTAGATTTTGTTTAATTATTACTAACATTAGAACCATTGGACGACATCAAAATGTTGGGAGTCACAATATTTTCAGGTCCCCCCTATAGGCAGAGCAAAACTTTCAAGTCCCCCCCTCGACTACCCCAAAAATTTTCGAATCCCCCCCTGAATTCCTCCAGCCCCCGCCCCCTCACCACTTTTTTTGACGCGGCCTTAGACCTGCGTACAGCCTACAGGTCTGTGTGTTCCCGGCGTTATACAGCCTCTTGTGGTAGGGGACGTATAACGCCGGGAACACACAGACCGTACGCAAGGCTATTTCAATGTAAACTTTTGAGAAAAATCGGCGTCAACATCGGCGAAAATTACCAAAATAAGAAAGCCCTGAAAGCCGCTACGGAATTCGTCGCAAGTATTTTGGTCCTGATTATTACAAATGGAGGACAAGTAAAATTTTTGTGAGGACAAGTGAAATTGAAAATCCACTTGTCCGACGGACGAGTGAACTGGAAAAAAATTGTCAAGCCCTGGTAATAACGTCGTTAGTTGCAGCGGCGTGGTGCTGTACCTTTGTCATTACTGTTGAAGTACACCTGTTCATAGCCCTGCGTACAGGTCTGTGTGTTCCCGGCGTTACGCCGGGAACACACAGACCTGTACGCAGGGCTAACCTGTTCATTGCTACAAGCATCGAGGGCTTCACGATTTCCCAGTGTACTGGTCTCGCCGTTATATTCAGTTACGTATAATCTGTTGTTTGCATGTCAACACATTGGCCTGTTTACAACCTTCTGTGCACACTAATCGTGACCGTAATTTACAAAGACATAAACATTTGATCCCGCCCGTGAATGTCAAAGGTGAACGGGGTTAACTTGATCCCGGGTATCAAGTCCCTGGCCTTTAAACAATTGTAGGGTTTCAGTTTGTCCTTACAAGATTGATGAATTTAGTTCTCCAATATTTGACCCCTGTAGATTAATTTTGTAAGAAAGTGTTGCAATCAGTTTTCTGTCAGGATTTTGTAAATGTCTCCCTCTATAATATGCATGTAAGTGTTCAGCCTCATGGCATATTTTCTAGAAGTTTTCATTTATGTTTAATCAGTGCTTTGGTCTAACTCACAAAATTTGCAGTCACCACGTTTAGAAAATCATCATCCAGATGTGGTTTTCCTACAAACTAGATCAATAGAGACTGTTCTCAGCTATCACCTGTCCTCTGTAGCTCACACTGCATGGAATCTATCCGCTATGGAAGTTTCCATGAATGTTCCTTTAATTACAGTGACATGTTGATGAGAGAGATATTTATAGTAACAGCTTTCTCTGAAATATGGAATGTTGATAATATCATTATAAAAGGTAAATGTATACATAATGCTGTCTATGTAGTTTCAAAGGACATATTGTGTTTTCTCTTTTGAAGGCACACTTACAGATTGTGACACTGAACTTACTGGCAATGTGGAAATTCCTAATCTGAGTGATGAAAACGATGTTGATGACTTAACTGTAAGTATTATATGTGTCTACAATCTTGTCTAGTGTAAGCATTCATTGTACATCAGTCAACTCAAATCTGAAAAGGTATAGTCACCTTTGACATCTTGGAATGAGTTGTTGCATCCACGTCACTCTGTCTGCTGACCATTCTGCCAAGTCAATTACAGTGTGATAACATTTAGATCAATTGCACTGTCCATTCTTATCTGCATACAACAGTAACATACCACATAAGTCTCCATTAGAAAACAATTTGGACCAAAGGTTATCCAGTCGAAATGTTGCTGTTCTTCTTCTTTTGATTTTTTTCCTTTCTCAAAATTTGAGTTCATAAAGTCAACGTGACTGTAGGACATATGAGTCTATGGTGACTTTCATAGATTCTGATGCATGTAAGTGCAGCCGTCACTGTACATTAGCTGCCCAGTCCAACAGATGCAAAGTTGAGCATAACTTCAGAAAGTGGAGTATGCTCTGAATATAGTCCAGTTAATGTCCATTTATAATTTCAAGTATACATTGAATGATGCAACTAGAACCTGTGGTATTCTGTGTCACCTTTCCGTCATCCAAGTCTTGTCAGTAAATCTAATTAAACGGCATTTTTCTTTTCCAGTTTAATGTGACAGTCAAGAAGGACACTGAGGAAAGCAGGATTTTAAAAGAAATTATGAGAAAAATGGGTGTAGATGTTTTGAAGAAACAATGTGGAATGTATATTAAATCATTGAGAGAAGGTCAGTGAAATTGACTTTCACTTTGTGCCAACTTTCCTCAAGAAAATTAATATGCATCATGCCATGAAAATCGGATAAAGATTTATTGCTGTCATGATAACGGTTTTGTATGTAGTTCGATTGCAGAGACTGCAAACAAAAACTTCATTTCTTATTACTATGAAGTAAAGTGTTGTACTTTTGGAAATTTTCCGTTCCATGTCTTACTTTAGAATTAAAGTGGATTGAACTAAGCTGTAATCTTTATAATTTAGTTATTTGTTTATGTTTTCATGTTTTCAATGTTTAATATCTTTTTCAGAGTTCAGTCAAGGCATGATTTTACCAACAAAGGGTGAATCTGGTGCAACTGTCAAAGAAAATGCTAAAAAAACAGTAAGGATATTATTCTTCTTGAACATATCAGTGTTTGTGTTATTCACTTTGCAAAAATTTCATGTAGGCAGTCCATCATCACAAATTTGTTCTACAAGTTATAAATAAAAAATGCCTTAATATGAGAGAGAAAGAGAGAACATAGGAATTGGCATGGATTACTTGTTCAAGATCTGTGAGATCACTAGAATTCTCGAAGACAGATATTCCCACCACACTGATCATTGTGCATGAAATAAGGAAAAGCAGACATATCTCAAATTTGATTCCTATCTGATATTGCAGACGCAGACACAGAAGAAAAATGGAGTTATTCCGCAGACAAAGGAGACAAAAAATTTAAAGCTTGGAGTTAAAATCCCAACCAGCAATATAACGTCACAACAAGAATTCAAGTGCAGGGCATGCGAGTTGTATGAAGTTTTGACAGATGTACAAGTGAGTCAGGAATTTATCTTTTTCAGTGTCCACAAACTCAGTGACAAAGTCACTAAATTCAACCATGTTTTCAGCAATTTTCGAGGGTTTTTTAAAGACCAAAGTACCATTTTCCTAGTGTAATTTCTAAGATACAATAATATTAAATATCATTTTACCAACAATGACTGATCATATTGTAATTTTAGAAAATGGTGAGTGGCTTATCAATCTTCCAGGACTCAGTTTTATTTTCAAGGATTTTCCAGGAACATATGGACCCTACTTTTATTTAGTATTTGACAACTCTGCAAATTTTCACTGATAGATCTGCAGATGTTGACATCAATTCGTTTGCTTCTGATGTAATTATAATTTTCTAATTGTTTTTCCAGAGAGTTCAAGCTTTCATGAGATCAAAAGCCGAGATGGACGTTGAACCAGAGGGTCGTTTCACACTCCTTGATGGCAATATCAGTGGACAATTTATTGAACTGGTGAGTTTTATCACTCACTACCCAGTCTTCATAAAGTCGTAGTGGCATAGGATTTATCACTGACTCAACCTAACAATTTTCTCTTAGATGCAAGAAAGTGCACCTCTGAATTGTCTACTGGCATGTGGCTGACCAAAAGAGATTTCTAGACATTCCTATATTGACTTGCAAGTGCTTAAAAGACTGTAAGAACAGTGATATAGAATATTCATGCATGTGAGAATGGGTAACCTTTACTACCAACTGTTTACAGAGTCTGCTTGTCCCACCACTCAATGTGTTAGATCTACCAGTATTCTGTGTATTTCTGGTTGGCCAGCCATGTACACACTGCATAAAGTATGTACTATTACATTTCATTTGGCACAGACATTGATTTTCTAATTTGTAAAAAACTGTTTGCACTTCAAGTCAGTCTTTGTGGAGTCAATTAATAAATTTCGCTATTACATCACTCCTATACCGATACATGAGGTGTGGTTATTTCCCTGGGTTGTTGAAAGTGAATGGAGGTTAAAACTGAGATGTGACACAATGCAACTGAAGTCACCAGAGAAGTCTGTATACCAAGTAGAACACATAGAAATGCCATTGATTTTATTCATGTTATGGTCATACAGGTTCCCAATGTGAGGATAGTTCAAAGATGGCGATTCAAGTCATGGCCAGATGAACATTACTCCACTGTTACCCTTGAACTTGAAGAAAAGTCGGACCACACTCAACTAAATCTGGAACAAATCGGGGTACCAAACAACGAATTAGACAGAACAAAAGAAGGCTGGGAGCGATACTACTGGCAAAGTATTAAAACCACGTTTGGTTTTGGTTCAAGTCTTTTTTGACAGGAGTTTTAAAGTTTTTATTTTGGATATTTTTGAAAAGAGTAAGTTATCGACAGATGATTGATCACAAATGCAGAGCTATCTTTTAACATTGGGCATTTTCATCAAGACTATCATGTCAGCTAAAGCAAACTTGATGATTCAGATTCTGTCTTAATCTTTATTTCTCTGTCCTTGTGATTTTAAGTTTTCTGTTTTTGTGATTTTTTTTAACTTTTTGAAAATTTTACATGAAACACCTCAACAAGCACAATTTGTGAAGTTTTTAGTCTAGTATTTATTGTACATAGTCAAGCAATCCCTTGCATTTTTAAGAAGAAGGTAATTTACAATAGTGTTAAACTGCACAAAGTGAGCTGTTGCAGTAAAAATTGTCAGGTACTTCCTCAGTATTGTTACTGTGAAATCATAATTTTTTGTAGCTTATGTCGTAATGTTTACTACTGACACCCAAATCTGTCAAGGAAAGCAAATGCTGGGTGCCATTTGGGTTAGAATTGAATGCAAATGCAATGGTAAAACTCAAAGCAGTCAGCATTTTGACATAGGCACTTGCTGATGCAGCTCAACAAATGCTCTAGTCTACCAGTCTACTTACTTTTCAACAAAAAAAAGAATTTTTATAAAAAAAGGAATTCTTTCACCAATAGATTGATATGCTGTCTGAAAACTTTTTGGCATCAATTTCTGTACATGATTGAACCGCAAAAACAGTGCCAGTTCATTTTTCAAAGACAATTTTCAAATCACCATTCCCATTACAGGTTCAGCCTTTGGTCAGTTATTCAAAGAACCAGTTGCTAAAGTTCCAGAGCTAGAGATAATTGATTTCAATTGTACGAGAACTCCATTTCATGAACAAGTATGTAGATTATAAACCCAATGCAGACCTTTGACCTTGAAAACACAGTTGCATTATAATCTTTTTGGAGCATGGCAAGAATAAATGTTTTGATTTTGGATTGGGTTTATCATTTGCAATATTTCAATGGTTGTATTCTGATATGTTAATTTTCCATACCTGACATAGCTAAACTTCTCACACAAACACCATGACTGCCTGACAGTAGAACACCTTCATTTGTTACCAGTGTATTCAATGGTAAAGTACCTGTCTGCCTCATATGATGGCCTTGATTTCTTGTCATACCAGTACTTTTTTTATAATATAGCAGGCATTGGAAAAATAGCTGACAATTGGAATCTGTAACGGTTTTGAATCCTACCAATCCATGGTTTCTGCTGTCAGTACAGATCAGATAAATGTAATGGTAAGTTGGATCATTTAAAAATGTGCATGTACACAAAGTTGGATTCAGAGATTTACTACCTTTCTCCTGAGCTGTATTCTTAAATCCAGAGAACGTGTAATAAAATGAAATCATGTTTTTAAGTCATTATTAGCAACTTCTTTAAAGATTCATCCGGCACTCCCATTTGGTAACATTTTTAAAACACATTTTTTTAATGCCAACGGTCGATATTTGACGTGGCGACTGCGCGCGGATCGCGAGATATCGATAAAAACATGTCATTTCCCGAGCGTATTTTTCACATCCCGAAGTTTTACGATCGTTTCTGATTATGACACGAAATCCACCGAAGGTTTGTTGTTGTGCTGATTGACGATATTCTAGGGAGTCCATAATAAGTTCGAACGACGCAATTTTACCTCCCACTGTGAAGACTTTATATACAGCATTATGCCTTTACCACAGGTCAGTTTTTGAAAACTTCTTCTTAGCTTTGTCGTTGTCATTATTCTAAATCAGTTGTATTATATTTTTAACCAATACCACATAAACATAAGTTTTTACGTGTAAATATTAGCCGCCTCCGATGACTACATTTTTGTCGTCTGCCATACAGTACGTGTGTTCGCCGCGCGCGTATGCGTCTATGCATACCACGCCGTGCCCGCTATGTATCATTCGCACGTAACTGGGCTAGTCACCTATGCGAATGCTGGTGGAATCAGCAAAAATTGTTTTTCGTTTTATCACAAAGTCAGTAAGACCCAGCTTTCTCCCACGGGCATGACCGATAACCGAGGCAAGTGGTACTGTGGCGTACAGCAGTGTCAGTGTAGACTCGTACTCCATAGCTTAGTTGACAATGGCCCCAGTGCCGAACGTTCGATGTTCGGAAGCTGAATTTAGGTGGGCCACCGGAATTCAAACTTTTACTTTTTTGAAGACATGTTTTTATCGATATCTCGCGATCCGCGCGCAGTCGCCCCGTCAAATATCGACCGTTGGCACTAAAAAAATGTGTTTTAAAAATGTTACCAAATGGGAGTGCCACTTTAAGATCGCTGTGTTCATCCAGCATGTTACATGTGAGTTGTGAACGTTGGTCTGTCAGTGGGACTGGTTAGATCAAGATTGTCTGTTTGATACTAAATTACATGCCTTACAGCTAAGTAGCATAACAGCATCCTGGTAAAAGAGGTATTGAATAGAATTGCAAATTTCTGCATTCAGATGGAAAACCTGTCTTTTACAGAAATCTCTCCATTGAGAACAGATTTTTAGAGTTTGAAAGTTGAAATTTTCCTATTTCGTACAGGGACCATACCAGTCGCAGTAACTACATCAGTAGCAGTAACTTTTGATAATATTTTCAGTATTTTGTTGTATTAAGCAGACATTTTCCTCATTCTGTCGTAAATTATGTTGAAATATTAAGTATTAAGCTCGCATAGAATGAAATGTGTACAATACGCAGTTACTTTTGCCAAATGAATTCTGGGCCGAAACATAGCAATAACATCTGACATGACATGCATTGCTAGCTGTCTTGACAAAAGAAATTGAAACTGCATTTTACAAATAACATGAATAATGGAAAATAAAAAAGTGACAGATAATGGGGCTCTAAATGTAGACTCACTGTCCTTATGCTTAGACGATTCTTCAATTTGTCCACAAGCAACTGGGCTGAGCGAAGCTGTATTAAGCCAGCTCACGGCCCCACTTTGCTTGGCCCAGTTGTTGACAGCCCAATACACCAAGTTTGTGCGTAAGCAAGTTAGGGCTATGACAGAGTGTACTAATACATCTCTTTCATGGACACTTCAACAATGCCCATGAGTGTGCTTGGCAGGGATGTTTCACTGTTTTCCATGCATAGTAAACCATTCATTGAGTATGCGTGTAAAATGAATTGCTCTCTGTGTTTCTGTTTTATTTGAACTTTGGCCCATGAGACAAAGTCAAGGCCAAATTAGATTTTGGTGAATATGGTCTGCGTATTTGTGCAATTTAAAGCCAACACAGAATTTACAGGTGACCAAATAAACTTCTGTAGCCCAGCAGTGAAAAATGACCATTACACATAGACGCACATTCAATTTATACATAGATCTCAAATTTATTTCTCTCTTGTTTTTGTGATCATCATTATGAAAGCAGGGGGTTCTAAATTGAAAAAAGAAAAGACACAACTTTGTACAAAACTATAAAATTACAAAGCATTATTCATTTCCACAAAACATCCGAATACTTTGTTCTCCTTCCATACAAACAGTGATCACACAATCACGTAACACTCACAAACACACACACACTTGTAAAAACAAAAAGTGGAGCACAAGAAGGTAATGTGTACTACAACAATCAAAATGAAACACATCTTTGATGTGAGTAGTTGATGAGACTCAACACGCTGCATAAATGCACCTGCCTTACATGGATTTGAAATCTTATGATGAAACCTGTCAAAACCCAACCATTGAAAAAAAAAATACTGAACAGAACATTCTTCTCTTGCACTCTATTCAAAAAATTAAAACTCATCTTGCAGAGAATACTTCAACAAACAAACAGAAAACAGAATTCTCATTTTGTGTTGTGTTTTAACAGGTTTTTTGTTTGCTCCCGCATATCAAGACAATTCATTTTAATAATAGAGTGCTTTCAATTTTCATTCAAATTTCATGTAAATATTATTTGTAAACAGCATTTGAAAGAAGAATTGTGTGACACCGTTCACCAGTGTGTGTGTGCTTCGTACCCAACCCAACACCATCTAACTGTACAAATCATTATGACTGACGTTTATGATAAAGAAAGAAATTCAATATGAATTTAAGGTTCAAATATTGATAAGAATGACCATATGAATCCTACGCTGCCTTTGATACACCTTCTAATGCCTGACCTTGACATTTTCAATTCTACAAGATCAAGGTCATGTCACCTTAAAAACTGAACAGCGCATCTCAAGCCACATACACAAAAAAGAGCATCTTAAATTATTTCAAATGGGTGGCCAGTTTAAACCATTCCTGATTTACAATCACATGCACAGTGTATTTTATAACTTTCGCTCTTGAAATCCTCCAATGTCAGGGGCCTTCTCAAAATCCTGCCACATATTTACTAAGCTTTGAAGGAAATGAAATGCAGAAAAGACCAGACTGCAATTGGAGAATCTACAAGCTTTTCTGAATCTTCAGTTTTTTTATGAGGAAAACTTATGAAGACAGTTAATGCTAATACAGGATGTACTGGAAAAATTGACATGGTAGGGATGGAACAGAGTTGTACATTACTTGAAATCATTGAAATCACAACTATATGAGCCGGTACAGCTGCAAAGATTTTAACATGATGAAATCATGAAAATGGTCGATAAAGGGTTAAGATGCTTGGTGTATCAAATGTGAACAATGTCATAGGAATGGATCTTATGTCAGGAAGTGTAACACAGACATGACAAATATGAGCATGAATACTGAATATATGCAAAAATTGTCAGAAGCTATGAAGCACCACAGCATGAGACGTAGCACCATTTTTTTGTTTCTTTTTAACAGGTATGCATTTTTTCATTTCATTTTTACATCTTGGCACACTGGCCAGTCAAGAGATATCCGTGTACAAATAAGATATTTCAATGACATAAAAAACATTTAAGAAAATCAAGCATTGGAAATCAACAATTATAAAAAAGTTATGTTAAGAATTCTTTCTCTATCAAGCTGCTATATTGGCACAGCACAGAGCCCCTTCAACACTTCATTTATGAGCAGTCCAACTTGATAAAAATTTTGTGGGAATAAATACAAATATTACAGAGAAACTGACAGAATTATCAATTTGACAACAATGCAGTCTTTCTTCAAAGTCATTTCCACTGGCACGTTGGAAATTCACTTGGTGTATCCAACGCACTCAAGAACAGTACTGTCTCCCTTCCAAGAAAAGCATTGTGAGAAATAGTGTGGACAATCGAACCACATCCTCCTGTCCTATCTGCCAGAAATATGCCAGAGGAAACAGTTCAGTGAGAGTCAGAAATCAAAACGTGGACAACAGTACTTGTAAGTCAGTTCAAATGTTACTCTGACCTTTACATGTTTGTAAGCTGTGTGTATGTTTCAGTTGTTCATTGCCTATCATTCAGTTGTCCATTGCCTGTCATAATTGAGAGACTGTTGACATCAAACAGGGAATGTGCTGTGCTGGGTGTTTTTTTTGCAGCAAAATCTTCACAACGTTCCATCATCTGCCAGTTTACAAATCTTGTAGGGCATGATCACAAATTTTAGAAATTTCCTGATAAAATTCAGGAGTCAGTAAAATAATCTTCTGATCGACATAAGCCTCAAAGTTATAACCTTAATATACATGACAATCAATACGGACAATTATGTCATTTCCTGTGCATCATTGATGACACCAGCATCACTGTCACATGATACTCACATGACAACTCCGTGTCATATGATACCCACATGACTGAAAAGCAATGTGTGTATTGCCTTCCTCAAATAGTGAGTCCATTCACAAAAGAATACTTAGTTAACAGGCATGGCTCTCTGGTATGAGAAAAACGTCTTTTGGGGTTAAACATTAGAGGCAAATGGGTGATCAAAATGATATACGATTTCAGATACACAAAATAACACTTCCACTGACCTAGCTGTTTACTCTCTTTCAACCCCATCATCATCAAATTTTGTTACTGCTCCACTTTCATGCGGCAAAAATTTGACCTCTGTACAGGGAGATGGGATGAAAGGGTTAAAGGTCAACCACACTGGCAGTTTAGCTGCATATTAGTATGGAGACTTCCTTGGCAGTAATGTGTGTAAAATCACCTGCATCATAATGTAAAGTCAAACAACATATTTCATTGTGGCTTCAAGAATCAAGATTCAAATTTTGACAAGGCTGATTCCATGGTCTTAACCAAAACATCTACGTAATCTGTCTGTCTTGTAGCTTGTTTGGTGCCATCTACAGTCGACCTGTCCCCATCACCGGATTTGGAAGTTGATGGCTGAGGTGAACGTGGCGTTTTATCTTCTTCTTTTCCTTCGCTATCATCGCTGTCTTTTTCATCCTTCTCTTCATCTTCATCTTTGATTTTTGCCTTCTTGGCAGGCAATTCATCAATTTCATCACCACCTTCAACAACAGACATAAAGACTGGATTTTTCTTTGATACCAAATTAAAATATCATCTCCTTTATTGTACTGTAGCTTACACTAAGTATACTAATTATTTTACACGTCAAGGAGGCAAAGCTGTATTGACTGCAAAAAGTGTCATCATTTGCAATTATTTATTAAACACAGGTATTTACTTTGAATCAGATTTTTCTGTCATGAAATTTTTTCACTTCAGTTTTCATGGAAAACAAAAAACAGCATTCACTCACTTAATGGTATAAAAAACCAACTTTGTTGCATGATTGTGCAAGATTTGAGAAACACAAAGCAAATGAGTTGAGGTCTTATGAATGTCCAGTGCAAATCTGTGAAACACAACTTTACATTCACATTATTTACTGAACTGAAAAAAAACGATTAAGAAAACTTATGAACCTTATGAAGTGATGGATCAATAGTAAGGAAAAGACAGGAATAAATAAAGATTTGACTCACCTTCAACATCTTGGTCTTCTGATTCCTTCTCACTCTTATCTCGTCTCTTCTGATAATCTTTACAAACTTTCAAGATATGTTTCAATGCTGGTACTAGGAGTGGACTGATTTGCTTAGGAGGTACAACAGAACACATCAATACAAGTACTCTTAGATCCTGCAAGGAATGAACTACTGTCAGTGTTTACCCTTCATAATGCGTTGCACAAGTGGCAATGTAGTGAGTGAAAATACATCATATCAGACTCATTCAATATATAGGATGTAAGAATATTCACTGACCTAAACAATGGAAAATAAACCTGTTTACGCGGTGACTATTAATGCCCTTGCATACAAACATATTACATATTTCATCACATCATCCAATAAAATAGCACTCTCACAGAAATCTTATGGAGTTATTTGCTTACCCCAATCATCCTATAGGCAATGTTATGGAGCTGTGCTGTGTTGCAATTATCAACTTGTTCCCTATCCGCAATCAATGATGTTACAATTGTATTAACCAAACCATTCCAATTATTCCCAAGTATTCTGTTGTACACCTAAAATGAAAAATATGGAGAATTAATGATGCACAGTTATCTTGTCACATGTTATACTATTTTCATAGAAACTCTGATAATTACTAAATTTGTATGAATCAAGTCATGTGACTTCACTCTTCCTGTGTCTAAATATTGTCTATCCTTGAACAAACCTGGCTATACTCAGATACCATATATTTTTACCATATACCAGACCCAATGATCTACACATTATCTGTGTGTAGAATATTCAAGAGATTTTCGACATTGTTCACAACATTTGGGTTTTCAGCAAAAAGACATGTGGGATATGGTAAGATCACATGATCACCTTAAAACTAAGGTTGAAGATAAAGGTAGCCCATAATACTTTACCCATATCCTTGACATATGGTTAAGAGGTATCCTTTCAAGATATTGCATTGGGGAAACAAGTTTACATATTTATGAGGATTTGATTCAACAGTGAAGGCAGACAAAGATGCAACATGGCCATAGTTTGTAATGGTCATCAGAAGCAGAAGATTATATCTCTGACTAAATGACAACCTGGTTCAAAGTCAGCACTCGACAACACTCACCTTTGGTAGAAAGATACAGAAGAATGCATTGATGGAGGGATTGTTCAGACATGCTCTCTCATCCAAGAATATGGCCTCTACAAACTCATGGAATGTAGGCATGTTACACAGTACTTTAATGCAACCCTTGTCTACAGCCTGGAAAAACAACAAACAGCATAATGAATATATAACAAAATTACAGACACAAATACAGATTTAGAGTTAGCTAGTGTGACATGAAGTGAACGCCACATAATGTCAATGATTTCAATCAAGAGGGTTTGAATAAAGAAACTTCAGGCCACTATACAGGAAAGCAGAAAACAGCCTTCAGTACAACTGGTATCTGGTGAGCATTTGGTGTGTTAATGTTCTCACATCATTGACTGCATGCACTGTGCAATCAATGTACCAAATAAGTTTCATTGATCATACGACTTGAAAAGAAGCCCAGATACCAGCTTCTGGTATATTCAGCAAGTTTAACTTGTTTTCAGGACAGAATGCACCTTGGTTACCCAGGGAGGATCATTCTGAGTTTCAAATTTTAACAGTATTTTTCTGGTGTGCAGCCTGTGTGAACTCATTTTGCAGCTTGCAGAGTAACATGAAGTTTTCACTGTCTTATTGAAAGTCAAAATCATACTTAAAGGGATACAGGCATTGGAACTGTGCTCGAAGGTCGTATGGGATCCATACGGCCAATGATAACACTGTATCCAAGGCGTGATGGTGATTGATGAAAGTTAAAACATGTCTGTAACAATCAATCGTATAATTTAAATGCTGCAGCTATGATGATGAGGTGCATCAAGATATCGAGCACTAAATACATTGTTTGTAAACAAGAAACTCACACAAGCACAGTTCAGATGACTGTTTCTCTTTGACATAGAGATAGCTCATTTTGAATTTGATATTTAGGCAAATTTTAGGTAATATTTTTTCTTGTATCATATTTGCTTGGGTGACCCCCTGATATTTCTTGATTGTGAAAGAGAATAGTTTGAAGTTTCCTTGAGGGATGTCTGTGAAAAACTTCACATGCTAAAGTTTTATTCACATCTTTAAAATGTTCTGTACTTACTTCAGAATGGTAGATATCCTTCCATAACTTTGGAAACCATGACAGATGTAATGGTATAGCTTCAAAGGCAACCAACACACCTGAAAATGAGACAAAACCAGTAACCCAGGCATCAGTGGAATTCCTTATCACCATCTAGACTTTTCAAAGCTGACTTTGTCATTTAGTACATGATGAGACAAACATTTGGACAGCACTGGAATAATCGTGAGAGAAAAACTCACAGTTTCATGGGCCTCATGTAAAAACACCTGATTGATGTGAAAACAAAAATACACTACGGCTATAGTACTTTCAAAATCTGTAACATATTATTACATCATTCGCTGAAAATTGACACCTAACATCATTGTGTGTTTATTTTTTCCCAAATTATTGCTTTGAAGGCTACGGTTGGCCCATCTCGGTGCAGATCGCTGACTTTCACCATATAATCTGGATACTTTCACTTTCAAGTTTACATGGTAATTATCTTTAGAACATGAAAGTATCTTCACCAAAACATTCATAACAATACGGTATCATAAATTGAGAAATGAAATCTCACTCATGAATGTGAACATGGCCTTGTAAACTGATAATATACATTATAGTGGTATGAGATATGGCAGTAACTTACTGAGGTGTATAACTTGTTCTGTCATGGCATTGACATTGACAGCTGTACGGCATAGCATGTCAATGCATACATGATATGGTTGGAAAAACAGCAACAAAGCCGCGTCATAGGCATCATCATTGTTCTATGGAAGATACAAAAAGTGATGTCACTGGTTAGGTGATGACTACAGAAATGGTGATGTCAGATGAATTTTTCCTCATCATATGACTTTCAAAATTTTAAAAGTCTGACTGATTTTATAGTTGCACTTATCCCATATCAGTTGTTGTCAAAATCATGAAATATTTAGTCCAATGATTAATGTTAAAAGCACTTCTGAATCTGATTTGAGATTAATCTAAGTAATTTCAGTTGATCACCAATTTCTAAACTTGACCACTCCCATCCACTACAAAAGTGCAAGGCCTACAAAAACTGGATATATCATAACAGTGTTTGTTGAATTACTGTTCTTCAATCTGATCATTAATTTATTAAACACTGATCAGTGTCAGCTGCCATTACTGTTTGTCTTCTGCCAAACTTGCTTTATAAAGCACAAATATTAAATACTTTGTTAAATGTTAAACATCTCACAACAAGAGTTATCTAGATCATATCAGCCAGTTTGTTTCATATTCTCTAGAATGACATGTCCAATCAATGACACTGTTCTTACCTTGTGCACTTCAACTTGGTTGTGATGCAGACACATCTGTAGTTCAGGACAAGGTGGTCTGATGTTGGCTTTGTTCAACATTGGATGTTGTACTCGGCGTGGAAAATATGGTCCCGATGCTGAAATATGCAAACACAGACACGTTATGACTTTCACAAGATGCATTACTGTTGGTGCCCTGCCTTCTAAATTATACACCACTGATAAGATTGGTGATTTCTTTGTACAATTTTCTGGATAAAAAAGGTGCAAGTGCGCAAATCTATCAATACCACAGTACAAGGGCAGAGTAGAAATGTTTTCCACAGAGAAAGATTGCCAAACAAAGCTTATATTTCATAGCTTTAGGGTTGATTTCATCAATGTCAAACACTTTTGAGAGTCACAATCACGACGTTTGCAGAAAAATGTCAAGTAAATTAAGGCAAAGGTTTTGTTCCCTCAATCAGTGACACCAAAACTCTGCACTACTTACCAGCTACTGGTGACTTCTTGAATGAGAGATGGGCATGGTGTATGATAGGTACAAGGGTCTGAACACACTCTTTGCTGTACACTAACAGCATGTCCTTCAGCATTTCTGAAATTTATCAACAAACAAGTTTACTCATTTCAAACACTTGACAAACCATTGGCTATAAAACAACTGAAATGTACCTACAAATTATTTACAACACATCTTATGACTGCTGTTTAATACTGACACATCTTTTCAAATTCATTATATAAATTTTCAGTGAAATCAGCAGCTTGAATAATGATGCACATATTACTGTGAACACTCTGTTGTCACAACAATGGTGAGTTACCACACCAGATGTAGCATTAACTTTGCATCCAGTGCTATTGGTGATTTCTACAGAGTAAAAGTAGCTGAAATCTCTCACCTAGACACTCATGCCTTAGTTCATCTGGATTGTATGCATTCAACAAAGTTAACAATTTCCGTGCAAAGTCCATTCTCTCTTTCCATGCAAATAATGCTTGTTTGATTTCTGAAATGCAAAAATTGTATATTAAAAAAAGTCCAGCCTAAATCAAGACTGAGACCTTCAACTTCCCATTATGTCACCAAAAATCACTGATAAACATCGCTAATTGTTACCATTACTTCCTCTTCCAATCAGTTCTGTTTCTTTACACAGTAGTTAAATTTCTCTGATTGAAAACGCGACCGTTGTATCGTAAAAATCATTGAGCTAAAACAAAAGTAAGTTTAGATGATAGTCTATACAATGAATATAAAACTATTAGCACCTGAGGCTACGTCACCTTTGAGTTCAGAATAAACCCTGGCACACTTGAACACTGATCTTGTGATGGCAAGCAATTCTATGAGATCTCCAAGTACATGACAAGCTGTAGCCTCATGGTACATCATGTGTAATGTATTCACCGCCTGCAAGTCAAATCATAGCTTTGTTTAATTATACGAGTGACACATAGAAATGTTGTTTCCTCGACAAGAAACACACATTACATGAAGAGCAGGAAAATGGCCACAGTGATCTAGTAGGTTGAAGGCAGTGAAATTTAAGAAATCCTGACTTTAGAGCGGTAGTCAAGAACAAAAAGACTTCTTCAAAAATGGGACTCAAGGTGCAATAGCAAGAAGGTACACAAGTTCTGTATTAACCCTTTCACCCCCAGTTCCCTGTATACAGGTCCAACTTTACCATAGAAAACAATGGATTTGGGACAAACCATGGTGGTGAAAGGGTTAAAGGCCTGTCCTACACTGGATCATTTGTATGGCGTGTAAATCAGCTTTCCCATAATAGTGTGTAGGAGGTTTAATTACAGAAGAAAACAACATTATCACACTTCTGTACTTACATCTGTAAGACGACTGAGTCCATGGTTGCAAATGACGACAAAACGGTCTCGGTTGTCGTCTATAAGAATTCTGAAAGCACTGAAAATGAAAATGAGAGATTAACATCAGATATTTGAAAGCAATAACTTTGTCGTAACTTTGACAAATCTTTCAACTCAAGCTATATAACGGTGAAATGTTGTGGCTTGAAGAGCATTAAAATTCACTGTTCAACATCTTGCAACTAATGTTCATGGAAGTATTATCTTTACAAAGGAATGTTGGTTTCTAAGTTGTACAAACATCTGGAGCACATAGTATCCCTGACCTTTGCAGGACTTTCTGTACAGTTTTCAATAAATACTTTTTGTGATAGACACAGACAATATTTATTGTTAATGCAGAAAGGTCATGGACAAAAAAATGTCAGAGCTATGCCACTGGATGGTTACAATATTTGTTGTCAAAATATTGTATGCTGGGTGTTTCTATGCTGAAGAGTAAAAACTTGTGTGAATGTGTAGAATGTGTAGATTAGGGTACATTACAAAGGATTAGGGTAGAATGTGTAGATTAGGGTACATTACAAAGGTACCTGATCAAAGTAGTCCAGCATGAATTTCTCTCAAGGCATTCTAAATAACACAATAAAGTTGCTCTCTTGAAGTTACTAATCTCTTGAATTTCTTGTTCACTCATTCCAGCTCGTTTGGTGACAAACAGCTTCATCAAGCGGAATAGTTCATCAACAGCCTGTGAACAGAATTGTATATGTGTCAATGAGTCTGCACTAGTTGGGATAAAGTATATGACTTTAAGGTGGGGCAGCATGTCTGGGCTGACCAAGATATGTTCAAACATTCTGGGTATTTGAGACAATGTGTTAAAACATGGTCAGTCTGTCTGGGTTGCTGTGACGTTTCAAAGCATTATGAGTACTTGACACAATGCCAGGTGGATATGGCTGATTTATCAAGGTCAAGTATTAGATGTTACATTGTCTTGGGTACATGGTATGACTCAAGATCTGAAATTCACTTGCAGTAAAAATATATATCATGTTTGCATGGCTAGATGTTTCTATCCCTTTTGAACAGTGCTGGCAGGTAAAATTCCCTGATGATGAAACAGATCACCAGGAAATCAAGAGTTCAAGGGGTTAAAGCTTGAGTTCTGTTAAATTTAAATCCTTCTTACATTTCGTATTAATCCACATGCCTCGATTCATTTTAATGATGTTCTTGCAGAGAGTGATTTATTCCACAAAGTTCATTGTTGGCAGCCTTAAGAACAGGCGTCAAAATTAACATAATATTATAATCTCAAGCTAACTGGAATTGACAATTTCATTTGAAGAAAGACAATATTTCATTAAACTGGGCACTCACTGTTGGATACTGGCTGGCATATGGAGTTAAGTTCTTGAAAGCCCACTGTAAATTCTGATGACCCGCCAACTGTCTTGTAAATGTCGGTGACTGCTGACAACACAGTCTCAATAAACCATAGTACGCAGGTAACATCACCCTATTGAACATGATCACTTCCTGGTCATCATGATCAGCTCTGAAATGGAATACACAAATTAGGATATGTTACACACATATTGATTGTTACAGTTGGGTCTGATTTATCTGTGCACAAAGGTTGCACACCACCCTGTGGTATGTCTTATGCAACATACAGTCATGTAGATGTGTAATTTATGGAAACTGAACCCTATTTCTGAGGGATAGCAGTGTTTAATGACAGAGGCACTATGTCAACAAGAATTGATCACTTTGTTGCAGGATAATTCACAGGAAAAGTACGTAAGGGGAACTGACATAACTTGATTTCATGACAAAATGAAGGACAACAATTCAGAGTTAATGCACAGCTCTGATTTCTTGAAGGAGGTAGTGTTTCATCTACTTGTCTATTCTATGCCTCTACTTGAATTATCAGAGGACACAAAAGAGCACTTCGGGTACAAATTTTGTCAAGCTTTGTATCTGAGTATGTCTATGCATTGATTTAAATGGAAGTTGCCCAGTCATAAGACTGAAAACTCAGGAATATTTTCTGGTATACAATATGTGTAGTATGTGGAACAGAACTTCACAAAATACAACATATGAGTGATCAAGTCTTTTATTGGACTGCAGAAAGCTAATGACAATTTGTTAAAAGCAGTCCGTTTATACCGTGTTATGTATTGCTATTACACTGGTGGAGGATTCCAAGATTTGACAGAGAATATAAAGGACTTATCGAAGATTTGAAGAAAAGTCTTGTAACATTTATTTTCATTTTTTAGAAAAAATGTTGACAAAGACGGCAAAATTCACATATACTGACTAGCTGTGACTACAGAAACCATTTTTAACTTTCTTTTGCTTCTAAAGACTATAGTTAATGTAAAATCTTCACCTGTCAAGTCTGATCAGAAAGTTATGATATGATAACATAATGTATCTGATGGATTTCCATATTCTTTATTGCTCTCTAAAATAATAATATGGGGTGAAATCTGATAAAATTAGATACATGGTTAAGCATTCAGACACATATTTCAAACTAAGTAACGCAAAATTTATTACAACACTTACAGTATATAGTTGAAGGCAATATTTCTAGTGACTGTTTGGTTATCTACGATGAGTTTGACATTCTCTGGACAATCACAGCAGACATTGTACCAAAACAGTAGTAATGCCTGTAAGAACAAAATAATTGAATGAACGGATGAATGGATAAATGAATGAATGAATGAATGAATGAATGAACAAATAACTGGATAAAGAAATAAGTAGACAAATGTTCAAACATGATACCAGCTCCATAAATTATACAACGTATCAGAAATACTAGTGGCAAAAGTATATTAGATTTATGGGAAAATCTATCATGTATGCATTGTATATGGTGAATTCTGTCAGTTTCATCGGTAAGCTATTACACATAGAGCTTCCATAGCTGGTTAAATGACTTTTACCCTTCATCACCAGTGGTTGGGAGTGAGGAAACCCCCCTCCCAAACCCATCCCCTGCTCGGTCGCTCCGCTCCCTCGCCATCTTGATATTTTCTTTCAACCACCTGAACTAAAACTTAGACATAACCCTGTAGCAATAACATCTCCTGAATAAACTCAGCCTTTCATTTCTGTAGTGACTTACCTGTTTGTTATGATTTGTAGAGATTGCTGGCTCTGATAACTTGGGTTGAAATAGACTCCAAAGATCAGTGAAATACGATGAAAACTGAAATAAAAATAGCGTCAATGACACTGTAGCTCCCATCCTGGACTATTTAGTGTTTGTTCTCTGGTCAGATATTTGAACATGTGTGAAAGGGATAAAGTGCATGAAGTGAAAATACTTAAATGAAATGTACTGGAGACAGTGAAATATGTTTAATGTAATTATTCAGAATATAAAATGGAAAAAATACAGAATTAGATATATCGAATACTGTGATACAACCATTAACTCAACAAGTCATTTACAATGACATACCGGTAGTCCCCACTTGTAATAGGAGTATTAGTCTTGATGGGGCAGGAAAATGTGGTCATTAAGAAGTATCACTGGAGTGTATATGTTGAGATCTATGGGCACATAGGTCTATGTCGTTGTTCCCAATTTGAAACACATGAGGCATGTCTAAGTTATGGTTCTAAATAGGGAAAAAGATCAGACCTCTAGCAGTATTGGCCAGCCAAGAATACATATGCGCATTATAATGAGGTACAAGATGTGACATCTTAAGGTCTAATATCCTATCAAAATTGGAGGGTATAGAACTTGTGGTTACTGAAATATGCATATATATGTATAATCAAGGTCAAAGGTCATCGAGGTCACATGACATTTTGAAAAAAAAAATTATATTGCTAATTAATCCCTATATGCCAAAAATCAGATCTCTAGCTCTATTCGCTTGCCCAGAATTAGATGTGTACATAATTAATGAGGTAGAGCGTGTGTTGTCATAAGGTCTCCCATCCTACTAAATACAAAGGACATAGCACATGTGGTTACTTATTTATTGACATAAACATATATTTTAGGTAAAAGGTCATCGAGGTCACATGACATTTGGTCAAAAAATTTCTCTCCTATAGTTATCCCTATATACCAAAATCAGACATCCAGCTCTATTGGCTCGCTCAGAATGAGATATGCGCATAATTATTGAGGTACAGTATGTGGCGTCATAAGGTGTCCAATCATACCAAACATGAAGGGTGTAGCACTTGTGGTTACCGAGTTATGGAAAAATATGTATATTTGAGGTCAAAGGTCACCGAGGTCACGTGACATTTTGTCAAAAAAAATGGTATTGCTAAGTATCCCTATATACCAAAAATCAGACCTCTAGCTCTATTGGCTCGCTCAAAATTAGATATGCGCATAATTAATGAGGTACAATATGTGGCGTCATAAGGTGTCCCATCATACCATACATGAAGGCTGTAGCACTTGTGGTTACTGAGTTATGGACAAATATGTATATTTGAGGTCAAAGGTCACCGAGGTCACGTGACATTTTGTCAAAAAAATTGTATTGCTAAGTTATCCCTATATACCAAAAATCAGACCTCTAGCTCTATTGGCTCGCTCAAAATTAGATATGCGCATAATTAATGAGTACAATATGTGGCGTCATAAGGTGTCCCATCATACCATACATGAAGGCTGTAGCACTTGTGGTTACTGAGTTATGGACAAATATGTATATTTGAGGTCAAAGGTCACCGAGGTCACGTGACATTTTGTCAAAAAAATTGTATTGCTAAGTTATCCCTATATACCAAAAATCAGACCTCTAGCTCTATTGGCTCGCTCAAAATTAGATATGTGCATAATTAATGAGGTACAATATGTGGCATCATAAGGTGTCCCATCATACCATATATGAAGGGTGGTAGCACTTGTGGTTACTGAGTTATGGACAAATATGTATATTTGAGATCAAAGGTCATCAAGGTCACATGACATTTTGTCAAAATATCCGAGATATCTGCGTGAACGGATGGACTCACGGATGGCGAACAGACGGACATGACCCAATCTATAAGCTCACTGGACTTCATCCGTGGGGACTAAAAATTGTGTCACTGCATCCTTTTTGCAATATGAATACGATGAGAAACTAAATTTTTATTTTTGTGGCCTTACACATGGGACTCTATGGAGATCTGCCTTATACATGGGAGTCTATGGACGTGTAAACTAAAAATATGCAAATTTCACCACGATTTGCCCAAATTTGGGAAAGGTCACTCCTATGCACTTCCATACCAAGTTTCAAATCAATCGGACTTGTGGTTTCAGAGCAGGAGATTTTTTGACCAAAAATGGGAGAAAATTACAAAAAAAATTCATGAAAAATAGCAAGTCCAAGATACTGACCCAAGATGTGCACAATCATTTCATGTCAGCCCAAAGTACTTACATGCTAATTTTTCATGTAATCTGCTCAGTGGTTATTGAGTTTTTTCAATTTTGACTGTTTTTACATTTTTTCACTTAATTTGCATATTTTTGGCAATGACAACTTCATTTGAACAAAATCTCATCTACAGCCCATCATCCATGTACACACCAAATATCAAGATGAAATGTACAGCGGTTTTGGAGTTTTTGATGTTGACGGACAGACATACAGACATACAGACATACAGACATACAGACACACAGACATACAGACATACAGACATACATACATACAGACATTTCCCTAGCCTATAAGAATAGCTTTCCATTGCCATATATACATAGGCTATGGGAGCTAAAAAAACAGTAGCAAAGTTTAGGGTATGTTTTGTAAAGACTGAATGACATTAACAACACCAAAACAAATGCCGTGTATGAGACTCTGTATTGTAATTATCTCAGCACTTCCTCATAAGTAAAATGAACTTATTGCAAAATGTCAAAAAAAAGCCACCGATCTTTTATGAACTCCAACTACAAACATTTCTTTAACTCTTTGACTTCCGCTTTCAGATTTGACACGTTACATAAACACTTTCACTCACCATCAACTTCTCTGTTCTAGAAACTAGGCAGTAGCTCATCAGTGCAAAGTAAGACACCAATTTCCCAACACCGTGGACATTTGAATCTGTGGAAACAAAATAAAGATGTAATGGGTACAGTATCAAGGTTATTTATCTAGCATAGGTGATGATGAACTCAGCTACATGAAGTATGCCATGGAAACTCAAGTTTTGAAGGACTACATGTCATCTGACAGACTCATCTGAAATTTCTGCTGATACCGATTAAAGTTTTACGACTAGACAAAAGGAATTCATCAACATGCACGTGAGAAGAGATCTGATGAATCTAAGTAAAAGGCTAACTTACCAACATACTGTCTAGCCCTGCAGAGCAGCCGTAGAAGTAAACCGTAAATTTGATGAAGTACACTCAGGGCATCAGCACTCATCTGAGATTAAAAAAGATGCAAATGTACATAGATGGGAGGGGGGGGAGAGAGAGAGAGAGAGAGAGAGAGAGAGAGAGAGAGAGAGAGAGAGAGAGAGAGAGAGAGGGGGGGGGGGTGGGCATTGTTAATCATTGATACATAACAGCCATTCATATTGTTAGAAGATTTCTGAAATTCCTTGCTAAAAGCTCTGCTGATTAGCATAGTTAACCTTTTTTTTCATTTCATTTCTTTTTTTTACGTCAAAAGTATTGTAATGATGTTCTATAACCAAAAACAAAGGAACTGCATAACTAAATGGTAAGACATCTAAGAAATGCAGAAAACACAGTTGATGAGACAGTACATAGCTGCTAACCTAAATGACTGTGTCACTTCATGTGACAAATGTTCAATTCTACATTTGATACAATTTTTGTTTACAGAATTCATTTCATCCTCTATAAACAGTTTCAGTCAGAAAATACATACTGGGCATGTTGATAATATTTGAAGGAGTTGACATTGGTTGACATGAAGACTCACTCTGAGTTCTTTCTGTGGACTGTGAATACTCCTGGCTGATCGGAATGCTTGTCTGAAATGGTTGTCAGGAACTAGGGATACTAGCAGGAACGCAGCAGCTGAAATGAAAAACACACCAGCGTTTGTCATCCATGTATTCTGAATGGGAACTCAAGTGGAGTTACTGACTTTGCTATATCAACATTTACAAAGGGATTCCATGCGGTGATTTGTGCACTTTACCATCTACATAGGTGTCATCCATCGAATGTTTCGGGTGAACGTTGAAGATTGAATTTGTTGGGTGAACATTCAATGTGTTGGGTGAAACTCTCAACAGTATACACACAGGTTGAGTGTTGGCAGTTGGTGATGAGTTGTCTAGATATCTTTATTGTCAAACACACCCTTGAAATGTTTCACTTCAACGAAATCTAGTACATTTAATGGCTTGATATTTAGGTATAAAACTGGGTTGCATGGACAGTGAGTAGACAACTTGTTTGATTTTCAGATAGAATTTTAGTTACGTTCATCAGCATGAACTCAAATACACACTTTGAATCACCACACATATCAACTTACAATTTCTAACTCTGGGATTGTTGTGTGCTATAAGGAAGTGTTCAACCCAGGTTTCAATGTTCTGTAAGACATAGGTGTGAGCTATCCTGTTACGAGGTGTCTGTGCAGCTAGCCAATCCAGACACTGCTGTGGACTACATTCTGCAACCTACCAATACAAACAGAAAGACATGACAATCTGTAAGAGGCTATACAATAGTGACCACTTGGCTGTTTTGACAGTGGACACAGTTCAGCATTCTGTCCAGTACAACATACCAATGATGTACTTGCGTTGTGACTTAAGAATATTTCACATTTTAAGTGTACATGTATTAATCTATACTGATATGAAAGAAATTTAAGGACAATGTTAATGAACTCAGAGTGTGCACAACTTTGTGAGGGCATACTGTCAACCAACCACATATCATTACAGTTTACAAGCAATGTGCCAATGTCCTCATTCAAAAGGGGTCTCCTCAGAAACATAACACAATTTTGCGCAGTTCAATTGTTAAGTATTCAGCAGGTATAAACATATTGCAAAAATTCACACATTGTGTTCAAAGACATGAAACTCTCAGAGGTTGACAAATATTATGACTTGAAAGCTGGGTACAATAAAGGCATACTCTTATGGAGGCATTACCTGTTTGCATTATTTTAGATCTTATTACATACACATATACATTTGAACACACCAAAACCATCTAAACACTTATGAACATTATATATTATAGCCTAAACATAGGACTATGTGCCCGAGGGTAGGTGACCATCTGCCCGACGTAAGGAGGGCAAATTGTCTCCTGCCCCAAGGGCACATAGTCCCTTGTTTGGGCTATAATGTTTTTATTACATGCCTCTCTTACACAGTTTTCACTCAAAATATTAAGGTTCATTGGCAAATGATAATCAAATGTTATATTTCAATCTTAGACAAAAATCCGTTAAAAATGGAACGATTTTCATCATCGAATGGTGCAATGATATATTCAAACTACTGTTATGCGGTTTATCAATTTTTTTCTGCAAATTTTTCAAATACCGGATTTCCTTTGCAAAACATGAAATTTTGACATTTTTACATCAAAAAGTTGTCAAGTTGAAAATAGTTCCGGTTCACTTTCAGTCAAATGATGACTATGCCGCCTGCAACGTCATCGACGATTTGTCATTGAATACTATGGAGCGCGCGATGTTCGATATACGAGGCATGTAATAAATATATACAGAAGCCTACGCAAACACTTTGACAAAAGCATAGAAATATCTTGGCAACTTAATAATTGAAGGTACAGTGACTGTTTTACTTTCGTTTTATTCTTCAAAATTTATTGAACAATACAATAAAACAGTCCTTGTACATAACTGGTAAAAAACACTGACCATACCAATTCAACATGAGAGTATCAACATACCTCCCATATTCTTTGTAGTACAAGGTGTGTAAATGGCGGCATGCCAGGTGGACCACCAACAATCTCTACAAGCATGGACAGTAACTTGAAGAATGGTTGTGCTGCCTGAAAAAGACAGACAGCATGGAACATCTTATTTGACACTGAATTTGCAGATTTCACAAACCATTTGTTTTAAATGCTGAGGATTATTAACAAGAACTGTCCTCATGGAGCAAGCAGGCATCTGGTTAGTAAGTTTTGATATATACCTATTTCCACTCTGTGAAACCATATATTTTGCTGTTTAAGATTTGACAGAGTTGGAGGAAAAAGTTTCATGGGTAAAATGTAGAGAAACGCTAAGTAACTGACTCATGATGTGCATCAAATTAAACAAGTGACATTTACTGAATGAATGTACACCTCTTTACAGAATACACACTATAAGCAATGAACATATTTTTTTGCCGGTTTGTTGATGGTAGGGATGAGTTTACTCACCTCAGCATTCATTTTGCCGATGGCTGTAAATATCATAGCAATAACCTGCAAAGAAACAATCAACCCCGGCAGTCAACCAACCGATGTTTAAATATCAGAAGATTGATGTCAGTTGTTATACTTAAATACCTTCAGAGAAGTCTACAGTACCCATGAACACTGTCTGAGGTAATCTCTGAAAGCATTCAATGTCATTATATTAAGACTTTCATCACTTCACGAAAGTCATCAAGTGAAAACATTACTGTTTGTAATTGTAGCTGATAAAATTTGAAAACATTTGACCAAAACCAATGATGTGACCATGAAAATTTACAAAAGAATAAGGAGCCTTAGGAGAAATCTCAAGAACTCTCTCCAGATGAGATGCTGCAATGAATGTTTTCTGCAAGATGAAATTTTGAGTGTAAATGGAAGATGCAGCACCTACTTTTCAATACTTTGTACTGATCAAAGTCCATTGACTCAAAATCGCTGAAAATTCACGCACTTTCAATGATTTTTCCATCAATTTTCAAAGACCATTTGAAGTCCAAAATAACATTTTCTAGGTAACAGTTTTACAATGTATCATTTTTAAACATCATTTTACACATCATTTTTATGATATCACGACATCTTGTCGAGTCATTTTTGAAAAACTGGGTGGATGATCACTTTTCTAGGACTTTCCAAGACTACATTCAATATTCATGGACTTTTCAGAAACATGCACAGCACCCCAACTAATCCACTGAAGCTAAATTTCTGAACTGTTGACTGAAGTTTAAGGTTTGACATCGGCTACAAAGAAGGACATATCCTAAAATGCTAAATATACATGAAAAACATTATGATTTTAAACTTCTTGGGGGAAAAATTTAACCCTTTACATTTCAATGTCTTACCTGTTCGGCCAATCTTTGATTGTACCTACACAAACTGAAAATCAAGTTGCAGGTCTGCCTAATGTTGATGCCGTCTCGAATTTGTTGGTTCAGAAACGGGAAACCCTGTTGCAATGACAAAAGTACAAAATAATATTTATCTCAGGCTTGATAAAAAGCTACAGTACTTCACAGAGTTGTAAAGACTTAAGGCTGAAAGAGATGCTTCAGAAAACCAGCATATTGAAAGTTACCATGCAACATAGACTTGAAATACAAACTAAAGTTGCAGATTTGCACTTATCTCTTCCTTTATTGTCTATGAGCCTACCAAAACTACCGGATTAATTTTTACACCATTCAGCAACAAATTTCAGATACAGCATGAGGGCAAAATGATGTGATTATCCAAAATCTTTTTGAGGAGCAATACCTTGCCCCCAGTGAGCAATGCGTAGTCACTTTGTGCTAGCATAAGTCTCTTCTCTTCTCTTGATGCTTCAACCAGTGTTGCAATCAAAGCAATCATCTTTTCCAGTGATGCTGGTCTGTACTTCTCTTCTGACAGCGCCACAACATCCTCCTCCTCTTCATCATCATCCTGATCATCATCAGATACTACCTCAACCTGGTGAACAAGGAAAAGGTCAAAGGTCAAATGTTATGAATGAATGACGAATATCATCATTCAATACAGTCTGAATGTGATGTGACTATTTAAAGCATAAAATGTTAAAATGAGTGAGTAATCCTTGTTGGAGTAATCCTTCCCGACAACAACATATCACAGTGGATTTGAAAGCTGATGTGATTGATAGTCATCTCACATGACTTGAGTAATTTAGTCACTACTTTTACCCACTTTTCCTATGAGCAGATCCACAATCATCAGTGATAACATTTGTTTGGGCAAAACAATGGTGGTGATAGGGTTTAACAATTAAAGCCAATATCAAGATTTCCATAGTAACAATGATCAAAGCTTCTAAATTGCGTTGAATGGAACATTTCAATAGTTTCACTAGTTTATGTTCACAAATACACAAGTTTACTGACAGGTGAGGAAAGCAGTTTGCATAATGTCGTTCATTCATGATTTCAATCAATGATGACAAGCAGATTACAGAATACTGAATTAAATCTCATTGCAAGTACATGTCTAAAAACACCATACAGTGAGACTCACAGAGAGTAAACCACTTACATAGTCAGGAGCCTTGGATCCAAGGTAAAAATTAGCCATTATGGTAATTGCTTCAATGGACAGTAAGAAATTGCACTGTGAAAGGAATGGAAGGGTGTTATACAGGTGTGTTCCATATTTGTTACAATTTTGAGGATTACAAAACACAGAAACAATTCATATGTCCAACATTCAGCCTTGCTTCCTTGGACGTATGTCTGTTACATTTATTGTTCATGAGTTTGCTCTTTTAAATTGAGGCTTTTCTGTCAGAGAATTGCCTAAAAACAAATTGATAACATTTCATTTGATTTTTAAAGTCGGAAAGTGGTTGTCTATAGCAATTTGATAATTTTCTCCAGTGCATTTAAACTCCAACATTCAATCACTGAAATACACAGCTTGGTGTTGTTAAACTTCAACATATTCATCACACTATCTAACTTTATCTGGAGAATGCCAAACAATGAAACTGGGTCATGTGTCAGGGAATTTTTGTGGACACAATCTCACCTCTGGTTCCCCCATCCTGGCAAAGTCATAGAGCAAAGAGAAATACTCTGTAAGATGTTTGATGTGGGGCTTAGCACCATGTTCAATCTGGAATAAGAGAAAGAATTAGTGTCAAGAAAGGAAAAATCCTGTTGCGCTGAAGTATATTTTCTAGTCCTGAAGTAAAAGCATATAAAATGCAATTTCAGCAAACTCAAAAGCTGTCAAAACCAGAGTTCAAACTTCATTAACCAAACTACTGACTGAACAAATTGTCAACTCATAATAGCGGCTCCTGTTTCAAGCAAATACACCCTAAAACCTTTGGTACAACTCTATACTCCTTTCTAGCATGGTGGTTGCACTTCATGAATGTCATCCATTCTATACATGTGTATGTATGCCAGTAGTTCAATGATCTTCCAAGTATTGGAAACTGTCACTGTTACAATTGAAGAATCTGTTCTCCACATTCATCTTCAACAGTTTGTAAAATGTCAGAAAATACTGATCAGAGGCTTACTATTGACAATAATCTCTTGATAAATCTTGTTACACAGGAAAAATTCCCAATTTCCTCGGGAGGAATTTCCATTTCTTCTTCTCTGCAGGAAACAAAACAAAATGTTCAGATTATTGAAAAATGTACAATTTAAGTTGATCTCTACATAGTTAGCATAGCAATTATAACGGATCAGGTTTACCTGTCATGGGTCAGCACTTCAACCTTGCCTTTGGTGTTGCGTATGTTTACTTTGTATGACTTTGTGACAATCTTTCCTTCAAAGAATCAACTTGACAGCGGGAAAATCAAAAGTATATGCTTTACATTTGAGACAAACGTCAGGACTGATGTCATAGATATCAGACCAAAGAGTGTCTGAGGAATGTCATTCCGCGTCATTGTATCCAAATTATCACTCTACTCATTACATAAAAAGTGTGCACTTCTAAAACCTTTGAACTGAAGACAGATAAATGACAGTTTGTAGTGCACAAATATAAACAATACAGAGATTGAAGACTTACTCATCAAGCATTGGATGTAAATATAAAGGAGCATGTCTTTCTCTCAGTTGTTGCATAACATGCACACACAGTCTCTGGAACATCTGTGGAAGATATAATTTGTAAGAATTCATCTGCATTTATGCTGCAAAGGTAATATTGAGAATTACTGGACAGATGGAATTCACTTCATTAACTAACACTGACTTCAGTTTGATAAGACAATGTAAGAAGTGAAAACATTTATCTTACCTGTCTTACAATCTGATTGGGACATTTGATAAGTATCTGCATTGGCCAGCAATCATCATTTGCCATGAAATCTAAAAACCACTGAAAAAAACATACACCAAGAATAAATAAACAGTGTCCATGGAAATGAGGAGATGAAATCCAAGAGTGTGAGGTCTAGGACCACCATGAAGATCTAGTAGTCCTCATGATTAGTGATTCCATACACCCGAATGAAATATAAGTAAACTTGATTGAGTGATTCCTGGATTTAAAATTGACACTAGGAACTCCCAATCAGTAATGAATTTTGTAAACTTGACAGGACAGTTCAGTGGTTTGACTTTTCACTGCCAACAACCGCCATCATCAGACAAAATCTGTTCTCATCAATATCAGTAAACTTATATCAAATGGATACTACATCTAGAATTTGTAGATATTTAGTTTTCTGAAATACATATGATAGTTTATGCAGCAATTTGGTACCATGTATACTGCAGAACCTACCTCACAAGCAAGAGCACATGTATTGAAGTGTTTTGTCATCAGCTCTATCCATTGTAGCATGGTGGGTTTCTCCTTGGCATGGATCAATGTTTCTAACACAAAAGTAGTGTTCAACTGAAAATGCAAATAAATACATAAACGTCGATATATCAAATAACAAAGATAAAATGTAATGTTTGAAACACACCTATGATTCGTCAGACATTGCGTTGTTTTAGCCCTTTTCCTGCCAAGTCAATATTTCACCATCAGGTCAAGGTGGTTAAAATAAATGAAACACAACATATTCCATATGGTGTATTTTAACATAATACTGTACATTTGAAAGCTGTTGAAACATAAATACTGTAAACTTGATTTTTTTGGACAAAAGATGCTATAACAGACCAAGCCAAGTGGGTGAAAATACGTCATGTTTTGGCTCAACACTGCTTTTTACTGACTGGGCTGATGGGGAAGTGATACTGTCTGGCAGGAAAAGGGTTATACTTCAGCTAAACTGACCTGTGCTGCCATCAACTGTACAAGGTTTGGTTCAGGCAAGGTGGTTGGAATAAAACTACACATACTCCACATAAAATTCACATAGGCATGGTCAAATATATTCTTGTCTTGCTGGAATTGCATGTTATCTTTCCATATCCACTGAAAGAGTAAGAATACAATCAAATTAAAGGTTGAAATGATATCATAACAACTTGTCATTCAGTCATTTCATTCCTCATGTAATTGCTGTATTTCTTTTGGTCAAGGACTGACACATCAAACTCAACAGTGAAGAAGTTTGGTCCACCGTTCGTTCCTCACTGTGGCAATTTCAATGAATATAGAATAACTGTACATTGTAGTGCATTGGTAAATTTCCTGCCTTTGGTAGCTCAGAATATGCAAATTTCATTCTAAAAAGACTTCTGATATCAATTCAATAAAGTAAACGTAACATTTTTACTTTCTCAGAGTTTGCAATCAACTCATTCCAGCGACATGAAATACCAGGATATGGGTCATGTAAGGGTCATCACTCTGGCAAAAGGTGACGACATAGATTTAGGAGAGTAGCATGAAAACGGCTTGAATTAAAACATTTTTAATAATTTCTTTGAATACTTAAAAATGATGCCTATGAAATTTGAACATTTGTTCTCGAAGCCAGGTTGCAGTGATTAACCTGTTATGCCAAGACTTGTATCACACCCACCTCTGCTAGATCTTTGGACAGTTCAAACTTTGGTACTGGCTTGTTCTTGGAGCTTTCATCCACTTCACATCGCTCATAGAATAACATGTATGCACTGTGAGTCTGGAAGTAAATCAGATGAGTGTAAAATATAGAATGCCACTCAGTTTCAAAAAGAAGCTCATCTACCATAGCAAATAACTAAACAAATGCTACAGAAGAACAATTTTGACAAATACAAGGGGTAAAGGTCCAGCATAGTTTGCGTTTTATGCACATACTATGAGAGTTTCAAAGAATCATGGTATTGTGATAATATCATCACACATACAAAACTAAGAATAAGTCTAGGTTTGATGACAATGATAGCTAGTGTACGATAGCCGTATACATGTTGTTGTAACTTTACTTACTTTCTCAAAGGAGAAATCCATGAACTTGTCAGTAACAGAATCATATGTCTTGGTCTGAAAAAGACAGAGCATTGCAGCACTATCAATAAATTTCTACAGAAACTCTTGCTCACTGACGGAAATTTAACATACCCATAAAACATTTTTGAGCAATCAGAATTCCTATGATGTGCCAAAAGTAATCTAAACTAGAAATGTTGAGTAATAGTAAATTGCAATGTGTCTATGGATATGAAATGACACATTGTACAAGGGCAGAAAAACCCTATGCTGTTCTCTGCACATCTACAGGTGACCAAACTTGGGAAATATTAGGAACTTGACATTTCAAATCTCAGAACTTCTCCAACATATATCACTGTATTTACTCCTATATAGGATTTCGACTGGCACAATTTCGATCTCGTCCTTGTAACAAAAGTTTGTGACAAACCCTTACTGTCATTTCTCCTCCAAAGCATTCTGATGCAATCTGTGTATGGTCGAATGGTTTGACTTCAGCGTCATTAAACATGTACCACTTGTCTGCTTTGCCTTCTTTGCGATGAATTCGATCTCGTATAAAGCTGTAGTAGTGACCGCCATCGGCAGTTCCTGTGTGGACTGTGACACCAATCAAATCATACATGTACTTGTTACAATCTTCTGTCAATCTCTCCTCGTTACCTGTGACAACAAAGGGAAATGGTTGGAAATATGCATTACTGAATGGGAGATAGTTTGAGTTTTTATGGGCAACAACATCTATGACTGTTACAGTAGTTCATGCAGGCCTTTATAGTAATATCAAAATTATTATACAACACAGATAATTTTTACCATGCCTCCTTCACTAAAGCAACAATACTGTCGACATTACTTTCTGTACAACAGACTCACTTTATTCTGTAGCACAGATTCTAACCAACATACTACTGCGCACTACTTTCAGACTGTAGATACCTCAGTACAACTTTGCGCAATCCTATGATCAAACATTGGAACTCACCTATACTGTTAGAAGATGGGATGTACCTGTACTACAAGACACAATAGGACTCACCCAAACTATCAAACAATGAGACATACCTGTACCATCAAACAATGAGACGTACCTGAACTATCAAACAATGAGACATACCTGTACTATCAGACATAAGGGCTTCCTCTGTGTAACCATACATATCCAGTTTAAAGGGAAATGAGAAATGAGTGTTGACTTTCTCTTTCATCATTGTAATCATGTTGAAGGTATACCTCATGGTGTTAAAGGACAGAATACGAGGTAACGTCTTGAAGCAGGCCCTAGAGTTTGTGAGATATGAAAATACACAGAAAAAGATTAGTATTGCTACAGCCAAGAACTATGATAGTTCTGTACATGATATCCAGTAAAGAGAAAGACTCATCTTTGTTTAAGTATCAGAAATATCGTATTCAACATAGGGGGACTGACAGGTGTGAAAACATCCAATCTATGGTCCATGGTCCAGAGCAATCAAAGTGTTTTACGGAGAGAAATGGGTTTACCATTAAACTAGTCCTGCAGACCAGTGAACACTAATGGACTTGTACATTATGCACACCTGGCAAAAACTACACTGTTAGAAGGTCTTTAGTACCAATCTGGAGACTACATGTACCTTCAACCAAATGCATTGGCTTATACAGTTTCTGATTTTGCCCAGGCACTTAGTATGCATTTATGTACATGTACATATATTCTTTACTTGTACATATTCAAAATGTCCAGAAGTTCTTAGATTTTCAGTGCTCAGGTGCATTGAAATTCTCATGTTATTTCCAAATCACAAAACATGCCTGACATTTTCTAGATGTAGGAAATACCTTTTCTCAGCCCTGACTTTCTTGCCGCACTGTGAACAAGTGTACATGTTATCACCTTCCAAGGTGTCCTTTACTGTGACTTCATCCAAAGATTCCTGAGAGAAGAGGTGGAAGGAGGGATGGAAAAGAGGGATAGTAGAAAAGATGTCAAATATGTGGTATTGAGTTTCAAGTTTGCTCAAGCTTTCCTCAAGGAAATTCTAAATAATTATCTTTTATAATTGTGAATAAAAATCTGGGTCAAAAAGGAAAGTTTGGGATGAAAGAAAAAAATTCCCTAAACTTAACTAATATTTGAAATTCAATGGGGATACCCTTTGTTCACACTGGGAAAAAAATCAAAATTTTGATTTTTTACAAAACAAAGATGGTTGTAAACATAATTTACTCCTTGGGTGTAAAAGTATATCCACAAGGGCAACAGACGAGATAATTATTGTAAAAAATTGAGTGTCCCAAAACTGCTCCTGCGCTGTCTTCTTTTCTACTGTGAAGTGGTGAAATAACTTACATGGAGATTTTTCATATCAGCAACTTGACATCTGACTGTGTAGAATTCTTCTAAGGTTCTGCTAACATGTGGACAGTCCTAAAAACAAATGCAATCATATTTATAGAAGTCATCATTTGTATATGAGAAACAGTAAGTCTTAGACATGTTATTGTCATTTTTTTCTGAGTTTAACTTTGGTATTCATATTTCACATTTTATTTAAAAATACTCGTTTTCTGCAATAGAGAATTCACTTACCAAGGACACTACATTGTTGGTTATAACTCCATGGAAGAGGCTCCTGACAACATCTTTCTGTGATTAGAAACACATAACAACATATTAATGAATATTCCCTGTGACAACTGGGAGGAATGACTATGTGGATTCAGTGATAATGTGTCATCAATGATGGATGAACACCAAACCAGGCGGGAAGTATGCAGGGGACTGAAATAACACAAGAAGTTTTTTCCAATAACAGTAAACTGGTCTAACAGGCTAAACAGCAACAATTATTGGCAAAAATTCATCAATCACATTGTCCTGGTACTTTTATATCAACATTTCTCATAACAATCATTTGTAACGCAGGTTCTACTACATGTAGTTCATTTTGACACCAGTCTTTTCATTTGACAGCAGATGTGCATAAACAGTACAGACTGGACTGTGAGCTGACCACCTGAGAACTTATTGCGAACGTCAAAATGAACCGGAGACCAACTTTGATAAGCCCCTATCAATTTCCCTCGCAATCTTCCAATATCCCTAGAAAAACACCTAAGTACTTCAGTCAGTAAACATACACTGCCCCTGCTGTGATATCTCCATTCGATCTCCCTGTGCATGCAAGCTTCTGCATGGATCAAACCATTTTGCGCCAGTTTACTACCGAAACTACAGCTATGGCTGTTTGATATCAGTGTATGCAACGAAGCTCATGGCATACTTGTTATATATTACAAAATAATGGGATGCTGGAGTTCCCGAGACAGTATCGTTACATGTTTCCCCAGTACTTTCTTGATACTTTGACCCTGCCCACCCCATCACCTAGATAGTATAGTCCATTACACAGTTACGTCCGCTATTGTTTATTGTCATTCATGGACCACAATGTTAGTTTTCATCCTCTGAACATGAAGTTTCTTAGTTTGAAGCAATTATCCTTTCATCTGTGAAGAGTTTTTACTGGTGACTATTACACTTTTCACTGCTATGTTGTTGTTTTCACAAGGTGCAGACTGCTTTTCCGTTCAGTCAATCATAGACAGTTTCTCTACACTCTACAGTCTATGAGTCAATAAAATGCTAGTTCACACGTGCACTATGCTGTTGATCGGCACATGACGTCCTCATGTCAAGTTTTGGGATTTTTTTGATGCTGAAATTTCACCAAAATGCCATTTCTGTATCCAGAGATTGTGTAATCAGTTTGATTTAAACCAGCGATATAAAACACTGTGTCAGATTGTCAGTTAATCTCGGAAATTTCGGCTGAGTTTTGCTGTCTTTTATCTATGGTTGTCAATCAGTATGTGCACTGCATTAGGGTCTGTATAGAGAGACCCTGATGTAATCAAGGTATGCCAGTTCATAAAATCGTGAGAATATTTTTTTCTCTGTCAACGTCGATTTGCCTTACAATGGATTTTTAGGCAAGAAAGAGCATCATAGAAAATGGTTGAATGCATCGCATGCTCAGCACTGTGAACAATGTCATAATGAAATGCTGGAGAACGGGGCATTTCCACGAGTAGAAGTTCACCGGCCGGCCGAGAGTCAAATCAGGGCCTCGCTCAGTACAACGACATTGTCTTTCACTAGATATACTGACTGGCTGTATCTCAGTTGTTCCCTGTGAATGTTTCTAATTTTACCGTGGAACTCAACTTGTACTTGAAACATTGCCATTGCCCATCCATGTGCTCTCACTCTGACATTTGTTTACTTTGCAAGCTCATGGAATTTGCTATTCAACGTTTGGGTAAAGTATGTCATGTGACATGACTGCATGCGGGAAATACTTCACGATAACAGGATCGACGCAAGTTACAGTGCAAAACGAGTTCTGTGAAAAATCGAGTTCGAAATTATTATTACAATTACAAGTCTTAAAATCGCATGTTTTATTTCATTTCTTGTCAACCACTTTGGGCTTCAAAATGCTTTCTTTCGGGAAAGGGAGCCAGAAATAGAAGGGAGATCAAATGGCGATTATACAGCAGGCGCCTTGTATGTTTATTGGCCTGTTTATCGGCAACACTAACCAAAGTACCTCGGTGTTTTCCAAGGGATATTTGAAGATTGCGAGGGAAATTGATAGGGGCTTATCAAAGTTGGTCTCTGGTTCATTTTGACCTTCGCAATAACAGTTACTGTATATCAACTCAAACAATATCTTGTCATTCATAAACATTTCATCTCCATCTCCAAACTTTGCTGAACCACATAAAACAATAGGTCAAAACACTGATAACTGTAATATGATACAGACCAAATCTTGAAAACATGCATGGCTTACCAAAGCTGGTGACATCTCTTCCATTTTGCTGATCAGATCGGTGAAGAACTCTGTCATATCTTTCTGTTCACCAGTGTTCAGAGGTTGTTTGTCCATGATGTAAACTTTACAAAAACTCCTTGGATTGTAAGCTTTGTGTTCACTCTCTTGTAAATATGCAAACATTTTCTGAAGCTCTCGAAGAATGCCGTGGTGTTTCATTTCTGGACCAGAAATCTGTTAAAGCAAAGATATGATGTAATTTAAAGACAGTACACTGTGTATGGATATTTCACTTCACATTACACCTGGCAAAATGAAGTAAATACTTATGTCCACAGGAAATGAAATGCAAATAATTTCAATTAATAATTCACACTGCCAAAAAGTTGGACAGGTATGTAAAAGTGCTGTATCATGACTGTAAATAAATAATATTCATTGTTATGACAGGACATTAACCACATCAAAGAAACATGGGTGGTAGCATCAGACATGTAACACTCATGCAGCTGCATTGCTGTATAATTCCTGCTCCAACAGTGCTGATACACTACTGCAGCATCAGTCATGTAACACTAGTGATGCAGCACAGCTGTAGCATTCCTGCACCAACAGTGCTGTTACAGTACTGCAGCATCAGTCATGTAACTAGTGATGCAGCACAGCTGTAGCATTCCTGCTCCAGCAGCGCTGTTAAAGTAAAGCAGCATCACCCATGGAACACTAGTGATGTACTGCTCCAGCAGCGCTGTTAAAGTACTGCAGCATAAGCTGCCATGTAACACTAGTAATGAAGCACAGCTGTAGCATTCCTGCTCCAACAGTGCTGCTACAGTACTGCAGCATCAGCCATGTAACACTAGTAATGAAGCACAGCTGTAGCACTCCTGCTCCAACAGTGCTGTTACAGTACTGCAGCATCAGCCATGTAATACTAGTAATGAAGCACAGCTGTAGCATTCCTGCTCCAACAGTGCTGTTACAGTACTGCAGCATCAGCCATGGAACACTAGTGATGCAGCACAGCTGTAGCATTCCTGCTCCAACAGTGCTGTTACAGTTCTGCAGCATAAGCCATGTTACACTAATGATGCTGCACAGCTGTAGCTGTAGCATTCCTGCTCCAGCAGTGCTGTTACAGTACTGCAGCATAAGCCATGTAACACTAGTGATGTACAGCACACCTGTAGCATTCCTGCTCCTACAGTGCTGTTACAGTACTGCAGGAGCAAAGCTGTAACAATAGTGTTGTAGAAGAGCTTTAAGTATCTCTGCTCCAACAGCTAATGTTTTTTTCTGTTCAATCGATGCTGTTATGTTTTCCAATTCAAATATCCTTTTGAACGCGTGATTGTCATAGGACGGAGCTTAGTCAAAAGAAAATCTCCAGTACCAATATCGTACAATTGTTGTTGCATGCGACAGTTTGATTAATTCTTTGGCTATCAATGATGCGGACAGCGCTTTGAAGGTTGGAAGGATTCTGCCATGGTCTGAACTGAACTGTATCTAGAAACTTTGGTAACAGTAACCCTGTTATTTTCAAGATCTGTCGATTTTATATTTATACCCAATGTCTGGTAAAATGAATGGTAAACACTGTAAAACTGATAAATTCACTTGCAGGGCTTGACAATTCCTACCGCCCGACGCTGGGACAAGTGAAATTTACGTTCGGGCAAGTCAAAAATAAAATCTGCTCGCCCGCCGGACAAGTTGTTTATACAACTTCTGGCGCAATCAACTGCGAACCTAAGTTGCGGTTTGTGCACGTGTCGCCCAATTTGCGTTGTCTTTCACACAAAATAAATGTCAATCACTGACTTTGTTTAGATACAATTGTGACGTTCTTCTGAGATTCACTTGCCGACTCACACAATGTTGCAATTCTTCGATGATCGACATGAAAGTGTTTTATCGTCCAATGAAAAAAGTCGCTAAAAATTTGGCGTAAACAGCATTTCTTTGTTGTATGCTGACTACTCCTCCCTAACAAATTAGGTAAAAAATTGCAAAACCCAATCATATTGCTTATCGGGGATCGACCGCGCAGTACTTCAAAATCATTTATGCGGCCACGCGAGGTAGACGAACATGTATTTTACGGTAATATTTCCACTAACGCAAACAAGGCATTGTGCATTTTTGCGAGCCAGAGCGTAATTTCCACTCCGCAGACCTACGCAAAAATCAAGCAAAGTTGTTGCCGTAAAGAGGCGTGTGCTTTACGACGATGGGCATTGTGTAACTCTGAGAAACGACGTTGTGATGATTTACGACGGCGCCACGAGGGCCAGCCTGAGTGGGATTGTCTGAGAATCGATGACTTGATGTGATGATGAGAACGATGTTTCTGACAAAAGATCTAAACAAGCGTTATGATGAGGAAAAACGCCGTAGATGTTATCTCCTGAAATGTAAAGCACAGTGGCCTTGGTAGAAATATGACGGTTCCAAAATGTTCTGTACGGCGTGTCTCAAATACCCCAGCACTGCCAAACCACTGGGAAAGCGAAATGCTTTTCTTGACGGATGCGACATGTTTCGCGTTGAATCGATAAGGTCTCACGAGTTTGGCAACCGCATTTGGACTGTTTGGCACATCACAGATGAGATCCTGACAGGGACAATGACTGTGGAAATTTTGTGGGTCCCGCTGAGCCCGATACGGTTTCACTTGCCAACATCCCGATCGCATGCACTCGCAATGCGTAAACTGAACGACGACGACCAGCGACGGAAACTGACCAATCTTTTTACGACAGCATTTATGCTTGCCAAACACAGAAAGCCAATGTATGATATGTACCTTCAATGTTAGCCCTGCGTACAGGTCTGTGTGTTCCCGGCGTTATACGGCCTCTTGTGGTTGAGGCCGTATAACGCCGGGAACACACAGACCGTACGCAGGGCTACTTCAATGTGAACTTTTGAGAAAAATCGACGTCAACATCGGCGCAAATTACCAAAATAAGAAAGCCCTGAAAGCCGCTACCTACGGAATTCGTCGCAAGTACTTTGGTCCTGATTATTACAAATGAAGGACAAGTAAAATTTTTGTGAGGACAAGTGAAATTGAAAATCCACTTGTCCAACGGACAAGTGAATTGGAAAAAAAATTGTCAAGCCCTGACTTGATATACATGGCTGTAAATACAACAGAAATGATTTTTCACAAACCCTGGAGTTGAGGATAGCTGCTCTGGCTTCAGGCATCATGTAGAGTTGTTGAACACACGATGCCATATAGCAGGTAGCACCAAGATTTGTGAGTCCTACAAAACCACATCCTGCCCTACCATCATCAGATGGCCAGTAATTCCATGGATACTGAGGGTGTTTGCCTGCAAATAAAACAGTGATACATCATAATGTAACACATCTTTGTAGAGTGTACCAAGTTCAATGATTGTTTACTATTTCGATGATTCTTTATAAACTTTGATTCTATGAGTCAAGTTTCAAAATATTATAAAACTGTACCAAAGAGAATATTCTGGGCACTTGAAAATTTCAAGTGATACGAGTTGGGATATTTCTACAATCTTGAATGAATTAAACATTCTAGAAAGAATGCAATGTTGTTTTGTTCCAGCAATGCAGCAAATATATATTTCATTTAAGCCACAGTTTGCAACTGTCATGCAAAGTAATTTTCTTGAAATCTTACCCGGTGTGTGCTGACGATACATTTTACTGTGCAGCAGTTTGTAGTTTTCATTGCTCCCTTTAACTAGCTCAGCCATGAGATCGTAAGCAGCAGCTCGACTGGCCCTTGATTTGCATTTTGGTAAATACCTGGTTTCCATGGTCGGCAGCGCAAACAGAATGTTGAAGATTTCTTCCAAAAAGTCCTACAAATGAGTGGAAAGAACAAAACGACATTAGAAATAACCTGGTAACAGTAAGTAAATTGTCATATATCCTTATAAATGTGGGTGGTGTAAGTAATCATACAACAAGTTTTGTTGTAAAGATCTTTCTTGTGAATTCATTTCTACGTGATATTATTAAACTTCAACAAAACACCAAATTTGGAGAATCAAAGCTAAGTAAGAACAGTACATGTTCAATTTTGACAAAATTGAAAAAGTGTGAAATTAATATCACAAGAAGAGTGCTGAGAATAAAGATGTTTTTTAATGGTTTCATTTATATTGAAGATGTTTTAGTTGTCAGTGTGTGTTTGTCTGAAGCCATAAGTGAATGCAAATCAGGAAGAGCCTGGAAATTTCACAAAGATAGCAAAACTGGAATGCACATTATTGTTGTATGACTGTGATTCTTACTGAATTCTTACTGACAAAGCAATGTATGAATTTATTACTTTCCTTCTCAGCTACGTGTTACTGTACCTGTCCTTTGCTGAATTTCAGTGGAGGGTCATGGCTTACAACAGTTAATCAGAAAGTGTTAATCCCTTACCTGTCCTTCTTTGCTGAATTTCAGTGGAGGGTCATGGGTTACAACAGTTAATCAGAAAGTGTTAATCCCTTACCTGTCCTTCTTTGCTGAATTTCAGTGGAGGGTCATGGCTTACAACAGTTAATCAGAAAGTGTTAATCCCTTACCTGTCCTTCTTTGCTGAATTTCAGTGGAGGGTCATGGGTCACCACAGCCGAGCACAACTTCAGTAGACCTGTCAATGCTACATCTTCCATGGTATTGTGACGTTGTTCCAAGATTTCACGACTGACAATGAACAACAGAAAGCTACAGAAAGTTAAAAACCAGACTGTGATATGCACTATATACACTCAATCTCACTTACAATGCAAGGAATTTTTCAGCAGTTATCAAGGACTTTTGAGGTCCAAAATACCAATTTCCAGGTATTGTTTATATGATATCAAAATTAAATATGAGTTTACATATCATTTTTATGATATTATTACTGATCATCTTGCACTTTTTAAAAATTGCGGCTGGCTTATCAATTTTCTAGGACTTTTCAACACTCATTTACAAAGACTTTGCCTGGACACCATTTTAAAAGAATACTGGGCTTGCATAATGCAGTGTACAATGTCTCTCTATTCTAGGACTTATGTCTCCTATTCTGTATGTGTGAAGGGCATCCAAGAGTAAACACGAAAACAACTGGGCCCACTGTTCCTAAGTCACACAACTTCAGATTTGAAAATGTTTCTGACCTTCTAATACACTCGGCTAGATGCTTAGCCATGTTGTCAAGTTCCTCCATCCTCTGCTCCTGTTGTTTTTCATCGGCATTGATTTCATCCAATGTGGCAATGTTGTCCACCAACAAACATAGAAGCCTGAAGTAATTTTTACATCCAGGGTTGTACTCCTCAACCTCGTCATGATCACCCGTCTATCAATGCAAGATAATACAGTATCATAAATTTTCAGACAACACATCTGATTGGTCATCCATAAAGACACCTCACAAAATAGTTCAATATGCGCACATTACAGCAAAAATAAAATATTCACAAGATGTTTCTTGTACTTTATTTTCACAATTGTTTTGCATACGGTACTTTTCATAATATCTGGTCTCCGATTCACACCTATCATCAAGTGACATTTCAGTTATCAATGTTCATTTCAGAAGTCATTGGGTTTCATTGTGCTGACTGAAAGATGTTCAGTTGAGCTATACAATCACACAGCTTGAATGTAGCATACAAAAATACATAAATTCTATTGTCTCACAGAGATTAAGGTCATATAAGTATGATTTTGTGCAGGTAAATTTGAAGTAGACAACTGAACTTGACAACTTTCTTTTAGCAAATGGACGTGAAAACTCAAACCAATATTACCAAAACAAATAGAAAATTTGTCATCACAGAGTTCAGTAGAATTACTTTCAGTGGTTTCATCCATACACATGACAAAACATGTCAGAGTAACAATGAACATCATTGCTATTTATGTTACATTATCCAAGATTAGATAAAGTCATGTTACATTATCCAAGACTAGATAAAGTCATGTTACATTATCCAAGACTAGATAAAGTCATGTTACATTATCCAAGACTAGATAAAGTCATGTTACATTATCCAAGACTAGATAAAGTCATGTTACATTATCCAAGACTAGATAAAGTCATGTTACATTATCCAAGACTAGATAAAGTCATGTTACATTATCCAAGACTAGATAAAGTCATGTTACATTATCCAAGACTAGATAAAGTCATGTTACATTATCCAAGACTAGATAAAGTCATGTTACATTATCCAAGACTAGATAAAGTCATGTTACATTATCCAAGACTAGATAAAGTCAGAATGTTTTGGATATCTCGTTAGAGTAATATACACATTTTCACAATTTCTAAATGTTTAAATGAAAACATTACCTGTTTGACTGGTGGTTTGAAACTTTGGGCAGCTGACAGAAAACTAAGTAAACTTGAAAGTAAGGAATGTGAGAATTGTCGACTGGTTTGACTGCTTCCCATACACAAACGATACAGTCCATCGCAGGCTTCACGGCGTACTAAAACCTGAACAATACAATATGGCAAAAAGGATGGAAAGTGAAGGTATTGATGGAATAAAGTCTCGAACACTTCACAATCAACTCAGATGACATACAGAACTTTTGAAATTTTACAACAATTTTGGACAACACTGCTTTTTGGTCAGCTGTAGAAAACCTACTACAAACTTAACTCATCTTGAAAAGTGAAATCGACAGCAGAAGTCGACAAGGCCCCAAGAAGCGTATGTTTCTCCTTTCTGCTGTGACAATCCAGTTGTAATCAACTTATCTTCTCAAAGATTTCCTAGACGATATCAATCTGATGAAATTACATTCTCACATCAATGACATCATACATGTCGATTATTGGATATCTTTCAATAAGTAGCACAGTGTTGTTTTGTCTACATTATTGGATATCTTTCAATAAGTAGTACAGTGTTCTTTTGTCTACATTATTGGACATCTTTCAATAAGTAGTAAAGTGTTGTTTTGTCTACATTATTGGATATCTTTCAATAAGTAGTACAGTGTTGTTTTGTCTACATTATTGGATATCTTTCAATAAGTAGTACAGTGTTCTTTTGTCTACATTATTGGACATCTTTCAATAAGTAGTAAAGTGTTGTTTTGTCTACATTATTGGATATCTTTCAATAAGCAGTACAGTGTTGTTTTGTCTACATTATTGGATATCTTTCAATAAGTAGTACAGTGTTGTTTTGTCTACATTATTGGATATCTTTCAATAAGTAGTACAGTGTTGTTTTGTTTACCTACCTCTGGTGAATCAAGCACAAGTCTTCTCAACCAAACATCAAAGTTGTCAGTATTGCACAGTTCAAGTTTCACCTCAGGCTGGGTATTTGCCCAAGACACAAGCAGTAAAAGTGAGTATCTGACAACTGGACAGAGATAACGAAAAAACCAAACACTGTTAGACCATGAAGCAGGGATACCATGGTTTATTTACCTGGACACAAATATGATACCATTCTCCATGGTATGGGAAAAAGAAACTTGTTTGCAATTTGAATTTTTGATGACAGAAACACCATCACCTAGCCAACTAGAATGAAACATTACGAGATTAGCATGCTCCTAATATGCCCTATTCTCAAGTCTCTTGGAAACAAAATCCTGCTCACCTTCTACAGCGAATAAATCTACATGTATGTCTTGAAACGGCAGATGATACAGAGCTAAAATGACAAAATGGTCAGATGAAAATGTCAGATCTAATCTATGAAACGTGAGTAAAGCATCGTTGCTGGTGATTGCTGCAATGTTGCTGCTCTCATGTTTGAAGCACCCAGCAAGGTTTAATAACTCACGAAAACCAACTTGTGATGTTGGCTTTCACCCTTGCTGGCTGAAAAGATGTCAACGTCTTGGCAGATTGTGGACAAAAAAGGGCACTGTACATGATGGCAAGCAAATGATTGAGTTGTACACAAATCTAGCAATGAAAAACTCCCATTAAAGGTTAAAGAGAGGGTTGTCAGAACTGTGCTCAAAGGTCATGTGGGACCCATATGACAAAAGTAAACACTGTATCCAAGGTACACTGGCAACTGATGAAAGTTATAGCATGTTTGTCATAAATGTGTACCACAAAATTTAAATGTTGTAGCTATATTGACCTGATGCGTCAAGATATCATGCATGAAATACATTGTTTATAAACAAGTAAGTTGCACATGCGCAGTTCTGATGACCCCCTTCCCTTTAACATATATTTCTGATCCAATATATCTGATGTACAGCAAGGCTACACTGCAAGCAGTGACAAACTCTATGGATTTTACACACCGCCATTGAAAACAGTAAAAGCTTTCTGTGTTTGTTATAACTGTACCTCCCACATCTGTATGTCGAACGGAACTTACAAACTATCGTAAACTGACTGTAAACAATACACCATTCTGACTTTAAGAATGTATTAGCACCCATCACCACCTATTAAGTAACTGTTTAAAATTAATCTCCCGAAAGCATTGCTATGACATGTTAGGAAACTTTTGTGTGAACTGAGTTACTGGTGTGTTACATGTGGATGAAAATCTTGGTGATGACGTAAATGATTTGAGTCTTTTTTCTGATTTTGATACAGTCAGGTTACCATAGCATGTTGCCATGGATTGTCCAAACTTACCATCTGCCCTGCTTCGACACCCAACATGGTAGTGCTGTAGCTGTCTGGGTCCTGAAGCATCGTAAATGACACTCATGAGTCTGGTCAGAGAACCATCCTCATTCAACAACTCAAGCATATTCTGTAAGAGTGAAAAGTCCCCATGAGCTATACAAAGTTTATCCTGTCACACACTCGTTACAGAAATGAATGAAAGTAGTAGAGCCTGAAAAGAGCATCGTAGCTGTAAAATACATCCACTTCTGCAACACACACTCTTGTCGCAGAAATGAATGTATTTTTACAGCTACTATGCACTTTTCAGGTTCTAAAATGAATGTATTTTTAAGCTACTAAGTACTTTTCAGGATCTAACTTCTTTCTCAGGGGATGTATGTGATACACAGAACATAGTTTGTACTTGTTAATGTACCCACTGAATATCAATTTGCCAAGTAAAGGTTAGATATACCATATCACAAGCATTGTTTGAGGTGTGACAGGTTACACATAGGTATACAGAGCACTGTGCAAGGAAGGTATAACTGCTTTGTTCTGGTCACAAAAGGTGCAGTAATTGGGCACAGCCTCAATCACTTCACTACTGCAATGACTTTCAAATTTCATCAATTTCATCATGGCAAAATGATTTAATTAAAAAGCTTTCTTCTGTTTGGATAATACAGTGTTTGCATTCAACACATAAGGTATCCAGTCACGTAGCAAAGAAGCAGCAGGCAGAACCACTCAGCCAAAAATAAGTATTTCAGTTTACTGAAATCTTTGAAGATTGCACAAGTCTTTGGCATCATTTTTCTACAAAATTTTGCTTGAAAATCTGTTTTGGACAGATCATTTACTCTGCTCAAGATAAAGTCTTCTATTTAATTAAAAATCAATATACATTTTTAAACTGAAAACTTGCAGTTATGAGCACAGTCTTAGCACAGGAAATATGACTGGATATCGCACATGTCACACCAGGGAATCACTGGGCAGATTGAGCAGCCTACCTTCCGGACTCTCAAGGCAACTCTAAGATAAGGATCCGCACTTCTGTACTTCTCTTTCCGGGGTTTCTTACTCGGTGATTCAAAGTCAGTTCCCGGTGGTGACTCAAAGACATCATCTTGATTGTCAGAGTCACCGCTGGTCACATCCACACCAAATTGATACATCAGCTTTAACAAGCACGCCAAACAGTCCTGCTGCCACTGAAATGGACAAAATAAAAATTAGTTATGTAAATTACAGACTGTTACGCCTACACTTTGACTATCTGCATTGAAAGACACTGCAAAATGTTACACATTTCAAAAACTGAGATATAAAATGTTGCAGTAACAAAACTGGCCTGAAAATTCGCAATACAATCTACTTTCTCTCAGACAAGAGACAGATAGCTGGTGTTTGGGACATCATCATAACAAATTCAAAACATAACTGTATCATTCAACTTTCTTGATAAAAGAAACATGCCAATAGTTATATTTGCTCCTTCCTCCTCCTTAAGTACTTCAAAGTCTGACCAACAAAATGTAAAACTCACCAGTCAATCCTCAGCCCAATCTGACACATTACACACCCTACCAACCTACATCATCCCCAAGTCTACAGCCACACTGGCTTCTACGCAACCTCTCCCATTTCAAAGTCTACAGTCACACAGGCTTCCATGCAACTTACCTCATCCCATTCCTGGTCTGCCGATACTTGAAGTTTTCCAGACATGAAGATACTGAACAAGTGTTTCATTGCACCATGACTGATAAACTGAAATGAATGAACAATGATGTTATTTTTCATAAACAATGCTAGGAACTAACGTTCCGATTTTAACAAACTGTGCATTATTATCAATATAAAATTATATCAATATATGAGAAATTTTTTGAGAAAAAAATTTAGATTATCATTCCTTGATTACTTCTTTTTTCGATTTGAATAATCTATCTACAAATTTTACATTAATGACTTTAATGGAAATGAACTGATTATGCTACAATACTGGATTGGGTGTGAGAACCCTCAAGAGCCACACTCTCAAAAAGGCTATGTGGGGATTGGAATATAATGTATGACATTCTCAAAAGGCACATTCACAATTTCATCTGCATATGAGAACTGAATGTACATGAATCTAATAATTGGTGACATATCTTACAGTTTCCATCCATGCAGTAGCATCTTCATATCCAGCTTCTGTGTCTATGCGGCTGGAATATGCCTCTCCATACGGACCCTGTAAATGAACCAACACAGTCTAGTTATTGTGATTTTCCTGGGATACAAGAAGTTTTTATTGAACTGATGGAAATATCTCTCTTCTGTTAACAAGTTTGCGCACATTCCATTTTTTTGATGGTGGAGCAAGGCAAATTATATGCAGAAAAAAAATATGTTGTCAGAGCAAAAGAAGCATTGCATTCTATGTTTGGGTAGGTTTGAGCTGGGAACATGAGATCTGAATTGATTCCATAAAGAATGTGTCAAAATCAATGAACATTAAAACATCAGTGATAATGTTGCCACATGTAACATAGCATATCTGTGTGTAGCATACACTGCAATTATCAGAAGTGACTGTAACTGTGTACAGCTTACACAATGTTGATACCATGTTCATGCAGGCTGTACAGAGTTAACACACACACACAGTAAATGATATGATATGCTTACTTTATCTAGAAGTCCAAACTCTGGTCTGCTGACAAGCCCGGCATCTCCACCTCCAACACTCGCCTGGAGATCAGATGAACACGTGGATGTGAAAGGTGGTATACAACTGGACACAGCTGATATGATATGATACTTTGTGAACCAAGCAAAGCGTGAAAGACAGGTGATGCAGGAGTGTTCATGAAAGCTTGGAAAGTGATGAAGAGCAGTCACGACAGCAGAAAAGAATGCAAAGCTATAATTTTCATTGACAATTTGACACTGAACAAGCCACCTACTTTACTGGTTTGTGGATCACTACTTGCAACTTACTGAAGATTTTTGAGACTTACCAGAGACTTTGTCCTCTTGCGATGCGGATTCGTTAATGCTTCCAGGATTTGAAGAGAGTAGAGTAACTGTTGTGGATTTTCTTCATTTAGCAATTCACTCCAGTCTGCTGATAATCTCTCAGTTTTCTCATCACCTTCATTTTTATCATTCTGTGGACAATCAACAGGTAAATACTTTTATTTGGAAGTCACAATGCCTTTTTCAAACCATATTTCTATTATTTAATGTTGCAGCTCGTAGCCTTGATTTCTGAAAGCTAACTTTCAATCTGTAATGCTTGAAAATGTCACTTTCAGAATGTCCCATTTGAAAATGCCACTTTCAAAGTGCACACTTTGTAATATTTCAATTACCATTGAAACATAGTCTTTTTTTTCTATAACAAATTATACCATGGCATAAATACAATTCTTTACGGAAGATTAGTTATTCTGCCATCTAAAAGATGAGAGAATCAAACTTTAAGCCGTGGTCTCTCAGAGAATGTTAACTGGTTCAGTAAATACAACCTGCAGACATGCAAACTTCCATCTGCCTACCTGATTTGCCATTAAAGACTGAAATTTGCCGAGCTTGTCGGGACTAGTCGGCAACAACATCAGCAGTTCCCACACTCTCCTTGACATAAGTCTGGCCTCCTTCCTGTTCATCTGTATGAAAGATATTGATGAGGTAATTGGTAGTTAGTATCCAAAGAGTTGCAAAATCACACTGTGAATGCAAAGGTACCAACTGCTAGGCTTTATGAAGGCAACTACATGTAAATGTACATGGGGTGTTAATTTACAATTCTTGAAAACCGATAGTAATTTCTTGACTGTTCGTTTATTTTGAAGAAATTGGAAGGGTAACTACATTTGTATTCTATAATTCATAAACAGAGTGTCTATGCATGTAGTGGAGCAAATATCAGTGCTTGGTATAATATATGCATGACTCTTTAGTAGTCAGCTATTGAAGTGAGTGTGACAGGAAAAACAGTGACTGCATAGGTACTTTGGTTTGCTGATGTCCAACACCTACCTGTGATATATTGGAATTACTGCCATGGCTATTCAGTTGTTGTAACAAACTGAAGATACTGCTGAAGTTAGGTTCATGCAACAAAATCATCATTGGTAACTTTTCACGAGGCGGTGGTGACATGCATGACGCAGGAAGCTGAACGCCCTCACGTTTACGATCTCTTCGCATGTTGCCGAAAGACACAAACACCAGCTGGAAGAATAAGAAACATTTTGAGTACAACAGCTACACTGCTGAATCTTTAACCCTTTGCACCCTGACCCCCTGGTGACCTATGACATCACAGACATTTTTTCCAAGCCAGGTTCACAGGTTAACATGAACATCTTAAAGCACAAAGGTTGTCTTGTGCAAATGCACAATAATCAAATTCTCACATCATGAACAATTTAGTTCAGTAAAGTCTTAAAAAGATGGCAGAAGTATACGATGGCAATCCATATCAAGATATCTGCCTTCATTTGATACATATGGAATTCATCAATGAAAGTACACATTTGAAAATTACTGACATGTACTTCAAAACATCACCAGCTGTTGGAAAGATAAAAATGTCTGAAATATTTGTCCTACAGATGAATTATTTCCGGTGACATTCTTAGAGTAAGACAACTCTCACCTGCATATCTTTGAATCCCATCTCTGTCAATGACCTCTCATCAATGTCAGCTGTCAGCTCATGACCTAGTGATATCATTCTAACAGGACCCTGACCTGGCACACCGCCAACTGGCTGTGCCAACAACTGGGGTACCACCCCACCAAGGGAAGTGCTTATCCGTCTACTACTCTCTTGTTCTTTGTCACTTTTCTTGTCTCCATGCTGTTGATGGGTTACCTCACACCAGTGTGTGACCTCTGCCCTAAGGTCAGCAACCAGGTCATTACAGCTCATTTCAATAGTAAGCTGTGAAGAAGGAAAAATTTACCAACATAAAATTCAAGAAAATTTTCAAATATTTTAATCCATAACAATACTGCCAACAAGAGCTTTCCCTATGATAATAATTGTCTGAGATGATTTCTAAGGATCTTTTATAAAATACTACAACTTTCAATGATTGTTCTTCAACTTGACTTTTCTTCAAAATTTTACATCTCATGCTCATGCTCCAATGGGCTGCATATGGATTGGCAAGTTACAAATGGCATTTCGTTGTTCTTTCTCACAACTCACCTTATCTGACATGCCCGCCATCTGACACACTACTCTCATTGTAGCCACATTGCCAGTCAAATTTTGTTGGTGGCTAGCTATACCTCTATCTTGTAACTGCCACAAACGAAGGTGATATGCATACCTGTACAAAACAAATCACATAAACTTACTTCGAATTTGACAAATTATCAGAGAAACTTTTCTCATTCTCATTTTCATGTGTCTCTTTGCAGTTGGTGACCAAGAATGTCTTGTAATGGCCATAGAGGGCACTGTTCACAGTGATTCAGGTCGCAGTGAGTCTCAATGGTTATGGAAAAAGCAAGAGTGGACTCCTTCTGGTTAACACTGTCATGACAAGTCCATATTTCACCATCAGGTCAAGATGGTTAAAATTAATAAAACACAACATATTCCATATGGTGTATTTTAACATAATACTGTACATTTGAAGGCTGTTGAAAACATAAATACTGTAAACTTGATTTTTTTGGACTAAAGATGCTATAACATACCAAGCCAAGTGAGTGAAAATACGTCATGTTTTGGCTCAATACTGCTTTTTACTGACTTGGCTGATGGGGAAGTGATACTGTCTGGCAGGAAAAGGGTTAACACTGTCATGTAACAACTCATATTAATCTTTGTAATGACTATATTAATCTTTCCAGCAAAAAATTATATAACAAACCTCTATACTACAATTTCCTTAACACTTCACGTTTTAAGTAATTCTGCTTAAAGACGTAAGTGGTCAAGTTCAATTGCATCAAAATATCGGGAGCAGAAAGAAATAGAAACAGTGTGTAGTTTGATGTAGTCAGCTGTCCAGGAACTCAAGACACGCTTACTTAAAGACAAAAAGCTGGACTGACAGATTCAGAACCATGCAGACAAACAGAAAAGTAAACGGCTAGAAAGACAAGTTGACAGAGAGATAGAGATGACCCACCTTTTCCTGAATGTTTCAAGGTGTGTTTTCAGTAAGAGTAAACCTCTTTGAATGATGAGCAGACAGGAATCCTCAGCATTTTCAAGATCCTGAGATGCACCAACCAAATTATTCATACAGTTGTGTACAAACTCTTCTTCCTTCTCAAGACTTCCATTGCCAGCTGAAACATCAATCAATCAATCAATCAATCAATCAATCAATCAATGCAACTTCATATCAGTAACAATTCCAATGTATTTCAAGCATGGTTTACATCAATATCAAGAACAGAAAATAAATACCAAGGGGGGTGAAGTTGTAGAGTTTTCTACCTGATTGACAGGTGGAAATAATTTGTGATTTTCGGTTTACTGAAGCCTTAAAAGTGATGTATACCAGGTATATCAAATGCAAGACATTATATTAGGGTAGGGAATATTTCGCTCTGGCTGGAAACTTGTGAAAATTACCTGTCAGGCTCTATGGTAGCTTTCCACCACTTCCAAACACTACTATATAAAACCTTTGACATTAGGTATTTACGACATGCTACAGCACTATGAAAGAACATTGCACACTGGCAATTACATGCAATGCCATAGTCTGACTAAATATTTTCACCACATTGACAGTATTTCAACCATTTATCCATACCAGCTTTTTTCACAGTTGAACATTTCTTGACTATGTATATAAACACTGCAGGTTTTCATCGATTGATATGCTATGCTTGATGAGAAAACTAATTATACAACTACATTTATATCATTCAATTACAGATGGGTCATTGCATTCAATGTACTAAAAGTTTTAAGTTATTGACACGTGAACCACAAAGGATGGAACGCACTGCTCACCTTCTATGTAGAATGAATTAATGTACTGAATTGCTGACATGCTAACATCAGTATCTTGAGCTCTCAAAGCAATGCTCCACAGCTGATCCATGCCAGACATCTAGAAGTGGTAAAACACAGGAAATTCATAAGTTTCTTACTACCTTCTTCACAGTAAACAGAATTAGATTAGTGAACTTTAGCACCATAACTTCATTTGCAGTACAAGAATAATGCTCAAGACAGAGCAACTGCTGTGTGTAACCACAGTTGATGCAGTCTCAAGACAGAGCAACTGCTGTGTGTTACCACAGTTGATGCAGTCTCAAGACAGAGCAACTGCTGTGTGTAACCACAGTTGATGCAGTCTCAAGACAGAGCAACTGCTGTGTGTAACCACAGTTGATGCAGTCTCAAGACAGAGCAACTGCTGTGTGTTACCACAGTTGATGCAGTCTCAAGACAGAGCAACTGCTGTGTGTAACCACAGTTGATGCAGTCTCAAGACAGAGCAACTGCTGTGTGTAACCACAGTTGATGCAGTCTCAAGACAGAGCAACTGCTGTGTGTAACCACAGTTGATGCAGTCTCAAGGGTTGACATATTGAAAGGAATTCACTTGCAGTCTTTGGGGAAAATTACAATGGGAAGGACAATGCTTATGACAACTAGAATGTTACTTACATCTGTACTTGTACCATCATAGGATGAGTTGGCGATTCTTGCAAGACTACACAACTGATGGAAAAGATTAAGTCCAGTCATACTGATGGTCTCTGGATTCAACTTGGGCATCTATTGGAGACAAGACAAAATCCATTTCATATATATTGATATTGTTGTCAATTTCCTTTCCATTCTTACCAAATTGTGAAACAGACAACGTCCTCTGACAAGTACTGGAATCAATATTCACATGTTCCTGGTATTCTGAGAGAGTGAGATCACCAGTGTTGAACGATTTGTTCTGTCATTGCAAATGCAATATATCTGCATGTGACAAATGCACTTCAGCCATTCCCTCTTTCTTCCGTCCCATCTGAGACTATTCCAGTATGGACTTCTATGACATCTCCATCATTCAAGTAGTAGCTACCACCTCCTAATTACGCTTTCTCAGAACTTTAATTGTCTTCATTAATCACCATTTGACTTTCTCAGCTAAAATATTGTTGTTAAATCTCAACAGAACAAGAACGTTGTACACTAATTTGGGGCTAATGTGCAGTAGCATGGAAGCTTAAAGCTTATTGGTAGATTGTAATTATTCACAGCAACCTAAGGAGTCTTAAGCTTCCGGTATTGTGCAGCTGATTGGTTGTGTTGAAATGAATCATTAATGTAATGACATTCAGCCCACAAATCAGATATAGGCTTCCGAGATGCTGATATCATCATTAATTTTTTGTGAGTTGAGCTATTCAACCATTAAGTTTATATTAAAACATTCAATCACATACTTTGAATTCCGTCAATTAATTGATATTGCAAGAGATTTAATCAAAATCTGATTTTCTCCACGGAATAATACTTTGGTATTCTTACCTTTTCATAGAAGATATGTTTGAATGTTTCAAGACCCATAGCATGTTGGTCCTTGTTCCTAGCTTGATTCAGAAACCAGTTGAGTGCTTCATCACTGCATTCCGAGTCTGTGACCAGACAGGACCACAGTGTGTCAACCTGCTCCATTGTCAACCCTGGCAAAGATACGGTATTCATTACATGTACATCTATGACGTGAATACAATGGACAACATTCTCATGTTATGACCTTGGTATAATCATTTGTTTTACAGGAGCGAATAAATCAACTTTGTCAAGGTCAAGGGTAATAATAAGTTTCAGACTTGACCAGTGTACTTTCCATAACAGTAGCCTAGTTGACCAACAGAGTAACCTGTGATTATGACTGACCACAGATTAATGAACTTGATTACGTTACCATTCTCTTTGTGTTATACCTGCCTGTGGGTAATTAGATTTTGATGGTTTTGCTCATCCTTAATGCAACTTGAAAAGATCAATGAGCTTGATTACATTACCATTTTTTTATCTGTTACACCTGCCTGACGGTAATCAGATTTTTAACAGTTCTGCCAATTCCTAATATCACTTGATATGATCAAGACTTTTCTCACTTACACATCTGACATACAATGTGACTTTAAACCAATATTGTACATCACTGACCAGATTATTATTGTGGAAGTGCAAAGAAAAAGACATTGTGGTGAATCTGAAGACAAAAGTAAGCATGGGGAGTATTTTGATGTACACATCATTTAGCAAACATTACTTACTAAAATCATCTGGTGAACCAAGGGTTGAAAATACACACGTCAGAAATTGTAATCTTGCTTGCACTTCTATTGTGTGGGTGTACCTGATAAGAAATGAGAGAAATGAGAGAAATGTTGAAATATTTTTACAAGGTTGGTCTACATGTATGTTACCAACGAATGCAACATACTGTCTACTGTCACAATTTCCCTGGCACAGTATACTGTGTATTATCAGATAACAATGAAGGCCTATTCATTCTGAAGGCAAGATGATTCCTGGAGTTAGCATGAGACATACTTGGAATTCATAGAGTGTGGACACTCTAACAACAATGGGGAAACAACCTCAAATGTCAGAGCTGGTTTTTTTCACTCCGCGTACTACAAAACAGACAACACAGAATCAAATGCTGATGTAAATACTGTCACCTTCATACTGTCTTTAATTCAGTACTGCAATCTTTGCAAATACTTAGTGAAGAATCAATATATGCTGCATTTTTTGACAAATGAAGTTCATTGACATGATAAAATTATGCATATAAAGAGTGAATAGGTCTTTTTATAGAGATTTTTTTGGAAATACACAATTTTTTCCAGTGATAATTATAGAGTAAAATTTCCATTCTTTACTTACAATTCTGTATCATAATTAAGTCTCTTCCTGGTGTCAGTGTAAAACATCAGATTATTGAAGAAATGCTCCATCATACGAAGTTCCTTGTCAGCCCAGCTGCAAGATAAAATGACCAAAATTTCAAATGTGATGTAAACTTAGTCGTAAAAGGGCAAAGAAACTCATCAAAGAGATACACTGAGAGAAGAAAAGCTGTGATACAGCAAGGATAACAAGTTGTGGTGGTTAACTCACAAAATTTGCAACTTTACCATGATTTATCAATGCTTTACAATAAGTTTTTAAACATTTTGGTGATCAAAACAATGCAAGAGGGTTGTATTTTCTTAAATACATACTAACAAAGCCAAGCAAATAAACTTGTCTCTTCTTTTCATAAAAGAGATGTAAATCAATTTCTAAGTACTGATTCAACAAAATAAGTTTTCATCATAAACACAGAATAATTTGACAAAACGAAAGTCAGGACCTAATTTAAGCACAGTGACAACAATCACTAGAAAACCATCTACTTAACTTGGTACAATTTTGAAATATGTTTTTAAAACTAAAATAAAAGTTTTAATGGTATATTCATTAAGTTGAAGTAGACACACTATAGTTAATAGAGGAAATGTTGATGGCAAAACACCTTTCTACTTCTCTAATTTTTCAATGACCAATACACAAGTGAATAGATCTGCCCAACCATACTTGTCATTTGTTTTTTTTCACATGTTCAAGTTCCTTATTTGAAGAGTCAAATTTTACAGATCTACTTACATGGTAATCCAATGAGTATCATAGGTATTCCTGTACTGTTGAAAGGATCCAAACAGTTTGGGTAGCAGACGTAGACAAACCACTACTGATCTGCAGTTGAAAAAGGACATTATCTTGATGAAGCATATGACAACTTGATGTTTAATCTTATCTGGCTACAAGCAGAGTTGAAGTTGTGCACAGCTCACCAGTACTTGAGCATGTTTCAAGAAGTCAAACGACACAAACTACTTTTAATATCGGAACAAAATTCATGGAAAAAGCTAAAAAACAGGAATCTATATCCCCTTAAACAACAAGAATACTAAAATGGTAAAATTGAATGTTGAAAGAAAAGCAGAACTTAAGAAATGCCTTCTTGAAAACAATCAGCACTACACAAGATATCTGAGCATGTCTTTACACAATACAGTGTTCTCCCCAGGCCATTTAACAGGATCGGCCCCGATCCTTTATTTTTTTCGCCCGATCCTTTATTTTTTCGCCCGACCCTTTATTTTTCATGCCGATCCTGTTTCATGTCCGCTGATACTCTTTGAATGTGGCAGAAGACCTATTGTTTCTCGGCGGCGATTTTGTCACTTTTATTCAGCGAGCGTATCAAGTGTGAAACGGTTCTAATGTGGCGATAACACGACATGCCAGATGATTAAAAGGTTTATTCCATCGCCAAATTGAGTGAAATGGTTAGACTGTCCTCCTTTCATGTGCTTTAGGTGATACACAATGAGGCAGCGTTATCGGGTGCAAAGCACCCAAAGTCGCGCTTGTCTGTGAGGAGAACATGGGGCCCGGGGGCACCGACGTCCTTTGTACCTCCTTACTGTTTATTAATTGCCATAAATGTGAAATTTGGCAAAAAGTCAAATTGTTTTGACATAAATGAAAGTCATTTGAACTGGTTGGTTACCGGTCCAGCATAAGTTCAAGTGTGGATTCTAAGTATCAACAACCTTGATATGAACCATTGACTAAAAAACATTTGCTTGTTACACTCACCACACTTGTACTTAGTATTTGGAGTGTACACCTATCTACAATACAATGATAAAAAGTTTGGACTCTGTAGGTCAACAGTGCATCTTTAATGTATGAGACTAAATAAGCTTACCCCTCAAGTATGTATAGGCCAAAAACAATATTTAATTTTGAATTATGTGGTGCAGGGAAGGACATACAATATGGTGAAAAGCAAACTAAATATAAAAACTGAATATACAATTATATGGAAATGTTGTTTTACAGTCATGAGTATCTGGTGTGTGCCGAGAGACAAATATTAAAATTGGACAGTATCATCCTGACCACAGTTTGTCTGACTGGTTGTTTCCTTCTGATTTTCTGACACGGTGATAGGTACAAAATATTATGCGATTCACGATAGTTATACAACATAGCTTGCATTTTGTTCATAGTAGAACTGAGTTTACATGTAAGATATCTTTCTCGTAAACTGTAAATTCTGGCTTCTGGCAGCTCAAACGTCGCAATACTACATTTTTTGATATGATATGGAGTGATTTGCACACATGCAGTGACAGTCGATATATTCATAGTATGAGAGTCTACTGTACATTAAAGCATAGTGATGTTGACAACTACATGCATGCCAGTGCACGATTTCAAAGTAGCCAGGAGGAAATTCTAATGGTCTTTTAGTGGAAATATAGGTATTAAACGACAGTGAAACAAACAACATTAGTTATCGTGACCTTGCTAAAGTGCAATCTCGGATCATGTATGATCTGATGATCATGCCAAATTACCATGTTGGAATAGCCCTGCGTACGATGCTTTGTGTTCCGCTACAGCTATTCGCCCCGCTCACCACAGCCCTGCAAAGACCCGTACGTAGGGTCGGTGACTTCAAATCCACTTTGGGACTTGACGTAAAAAGCCAAATTACTGCCGAAATTCAGCGTTCTTGGGCCCAAGTCGTATCCCTGCCCACCTCAGCTACTCGATCGCTTCCAAAAATGCCAGTCTTTTATTCACTTTTCGTAAATAACCGTCGATGTCGGCAACTCTCTCGCTAGCCCTGCGTACGTACGCAGTGTACGCAGTGCATTCCCTGTGTGCGTTCCTAACACACAGCATCGTACGCAGGGCTAGCGAGAGAGTTGCCGACATCGACGGTTATTAAGTAAAAGATGATGTCAAAATCAATGCACAACTGTCGAAATTACCCAAAATAAGCAACAGAAAACTAAAAGTTATCGCTGTGTCGAAAGGACAGTATATCAACATAAAAAGACGCTAGTTTTATGACATGGAGGCCGGAGGTAGAAGGACAGAGCATTCCCTAGCTCTCACCCAGCTATTAGTACGGGCCGCCGGTGGGATTGCCTCGCTATTAAAAGCATGGATTCGCCGGTACTGGGGAGTACGGAGGCCATCATTCTTCAGTCTATCGAAGGAGAGGTTCGTGCCAAAAAATACATGACAGCAATCAAATATACGCTAAAACCTTTAAAACGTCAAAATCCGCAACTGACCGACAAACATGATGGCAGTCCTTGAAAAACAACGCTAACTTGTTATGTGCGCATGCGCATATTAAGGGGAGACCCATTTGATTTCGGGGGGGTATGCAGGAAGTGGGTATGGGAACTTTTTTTGTTAGAGAGACAGCATTTTTTTATTTCTACAGTCAGACCTACATCAATTTTTTTATCAAATGGAGTAGCAGTGCAATTTTCAAATTTAAGCCAGTGTTTCACATATCACAGGATGTTTTTATTTATTCATTTTACATTCCAACATATGACAAACAAATGGAAAGTCTATTATATATATAACTTTAAATTATAGAACACTTTTTGGCAAATCAACTGTGATCAGCACTATACCTGCTTTTCTTTAAAACAGTCAATTCCTTTTAAGTTCTCAGGGGAGATGTTATCTTTTGTGGTCAGAGAAACAAGGCTCACACATTGTATTTCATTATATTTGTTGTTCCTCAATTTTCATTGTCAACTTGTAATCTTTCTAACATATTTATATTGAGAGAATAATTTATTGGTTTTAACACTAGTTTATTGACTCCTATCTTGTGTTTTAAATTTTCACGATTTAGAGAAGTCAAATAGTCCCATCTAGATATTGCCTATACCATTGAGATATTGCAACAGAAATCCTGAAACATGATTTCTTGGGTCAGAAAAGGGAAGGAAAACATCAAGTGCACCGAGGTGTACAGTAGTGAATGCTTATATCATAAGTGCTGGAAAAAAAACACATAAGAATTACTTGTGGTAAAAACATTTGCGTGCCTTTGGCAGCATGCCAGCAAAGAATACATGAGAATGAAGTTTCCAAAATTTTGCTCATTTCAACAGCATTGTGACAATTCCTTTTTTATTTCTGTCTGTTATGAGAATATTTTTTTCTCAAGCCATTACAGGCTTAATTTTTTTCTTTTATTTCACCTGGTGACAATTTTTTTTCCTCGAAATCCTCCATACCCCCCCCCCCCAGAAATCAAGTGGTTCTCCCCTAAGTGAGCCCCTGACCTATACGGGCCAGTGGATTACTTCCTCAGTAGAACTGATATGCCTGCCAGTACCGGTGTTTATCACCTACGGAGGCCATCATTCTTCAGTCGATCAAAGGCGCCTTTCGTACCAAAAAATACACGACAGCTGCAAAAGTGCATCACTGTCAACTTCATAACTATAGAACATGTTGAAATACACAGTGAAACGTTCACAATGTAAAAAATGTGCCCATATCGAGAAACAAGATGGCGTCCGTTTCGATTCTTCAACTCAGATTTTGTCCTACAGTTGTGCGCATGCGCAGACGGTAGCTTTAGCGAAAGTGAGGCAAAATCAAGTAAATATAAAATAAAATGGATAAAAATATTGTTTAAAAATAATGTAAGGCATGTATCACCAAATTTTGAACATTTCTGACGGTATTTCAACTATACGAACACCCATGCCAAACATCACAATAATCAAATCAGTGGTTTTGAGGAAAAAGTGAAAATAGTGGTTTTCAGAAAAAAGCTAAAAAAGTGACTTTAAAATGATTCAATCAAAAAAAGAAAAAAGACCGTTTGAGATACATGCCCAAGTGACCACCAGACCAAATTTCAGAAAAAGTTACTGAAGCGTTTCTGAGATACCTGCGTCCACAGCATACGGCCCACTATGTTGGCCGTATTGGGCCGTGCCATCACATTAGTACCTTGTGCCCACAGGGCACAAAGTACTAATAAATGGGCCGGCCGTATTGCAAATAAACATCGGCTAAGACGGATGAAACTTAAATTCAAAAAGCATGAAATGTGTTACGCAGCCGATCGTACAGACAACGGCCACTTCATACAACGGACATGGATTATACTCAACGAAAGGCTCGGTGTTGCATCTTTGCCAGCGGGCACTTAAATTTTAAATCAAAGCTAAAGCATAGGCAACTGGTTGAACTGTCGTTGCCACCAATGTCTCGCACTGGTAAGGATCCGAAGGTCAGGAAAGTGATTTCGATCAGAAGTGGCTGAAATCGTACGATTGGTTGAGACAAACATCAGATGCAAAAATGTATGGTACTGCCGCGTAGTCAGATCGTTGCGTGTCCGAGTTAGCCATTTCGAGATCTGTGTACGTCAACATGACATTGAAGCCATGTGTGTCACCTCGTGTCACGCATTCGTAACTTGCATGGATTCGTTCGATTGACTTTGAGAAACAATTGCACTTGATCCAGTTTCAAAACCCATGACCCGTTTTACAATATTCAAGGCACCATGAAATGAAATAAAAAGGAACTGCATGAGCTAAAATAATCATTCGTGTGATCATCTGAATACAGAAGCTATGGTTAGGGTATACAGTATAGGTTCAAAGGTCGCGTGTGTTCAAGCGTGCTCCACACAATGCATGGCGGCCGACGCCGCGCAGTTGTCGAAGTTTCGTACGTTTGTCGAAGTAGAAGTCGATGCAATTTCAAATCTTGTTCTTGAAAATACCCGGTATCAATATTTTCGGGCTTCTCTTTATTATGAATTGAGTTTTAAAGTCAACATACATGTATTTCTCTGCAGGCATGCTCTGCTGACGCTGAATTGTAAGTTCAATATTCAGTCCCGTATGAACTTGTCCGTGTAACTGTTTTGCCCGCTGTTTTGCCATGGACGTTTAAAAAAGACGTCCATGGTTTTAGCAATCTGGCTACAGACAAACATGTAGTAACAGAGGATCACATAAAACGTCTGATTTTGAATGTTATTCTAGAGAGAACTGGAAGACTTTGAATGAAATATGGATTTAGGCCTAATATATAGAGTGCTTAATTAAAGTGCATATAAGATTTTACTTTATCCTTTTATTGTGGGATTTTTTCTGATGCTATGGAGTGACATGTGTATTGCACAATTAACATAAAATTTACATAGTCATTGTTATGCAAATTAGCCGACCCTGTTTCAGAAATTTCTGGGGAGAACACTGCAATATGCCCTATGTAATCATCATGAACAACGTACTGGACAGCGGTGATGTCATTTGACCTTGACAGGACCTGACTAAGAAGAAAACATGACAAAATTAGCAAATGAAGCATGTCCATCTCACCTATTGTTTTCAACGTTGTGTAGACAGCCTTCTATGAATTTCATTCTAATCTGTCTATCTGTAAACCAGCACACCAATTGGCAGAGTAATTTCTCAGCTTCTGACGCCAGGCCTTCACCAAGAAGTGACTGGAGGGAAAGGGAAGAAATATGATCAGACAATACTACTACTATTTGGTTTAGGGTTTCAGCATATTACTTGGGTGCTTGCAACAGGAAGGAACATATTAAAAGATTTTCTTGATTCTAAGACAAGGTTTTCCGAGCTATAAATCAATTTAATTCTATGATACAGTTTTCTGAGTTATGAATCAAGAAGGTTCGGCAGATACATTATCTCATTAAAACTTTCACTTAACTGATCCTGTTACATAAAACGGTTGATACTACATTATGATGACATGTTGATAACACAGAGAGGTTGGTTGACACCATTGCCGTTATCATTGTCTTTTTGATACTATAGCGTACTGATATGTCTGTAATTGATATTGGAGTCATTAATAGTTGTTGACCTCTGCAAAGGTTGATGTCAGTGTTGTTGATATAATAGTACTTTTCACATAATGGTGGTTGACATTATGACTCCGGGATGTAGATACTAGGACTCTCTAAGCTACACAGCCCCTGCGTAGCTACACAATGAGGCCCTCTCCAGCCCTGATTTTAAAACAGCCACATTCAGCAAGCTGGTGTTGACAGTGAGGAGAGGTATCTCTCCCATTTGGTTTGTGGCTGGCTTAGCCAGACTGTTTTGGACACAAAATAATGGACACAATTATAAGAGGAAGATAGGGAATGGAAGGATTATGTAGCAAAGCAGAGGGTGTGAGAAAGTCTTGTTGACACCACACTGGAATGATCCAGTGGTGGTTAAATTGAATGAGAGTAACAACAGCTGTCGTCATGGATTGTTGATATCACAGTGGAAATTATCATGGTAACATGGTGTATAGCATAGTAACAGATAACACTCACGGCATTTTCATCCTGTACCAGATCCCAAAGGAGTGTGTTGCCTTTCTTACAAACATCTTCAAAATCAAAGTCATAATGCTGTAATGATTGATGTTCTTGTGGAACTTTATGTTCTGCTACACCCACGCCTACAAGACAGGGAATCAAACAGTCTATTAGATTACACACATTCATGATGAATGCCCGAGATGTACACTGGCATTTTGTGACAAAAACTGTGTACTGATTCAGTAATCATTCATGTGGAAAATGAGAAAATTGACACAGGTATCAAAATGACTTTCACTTTATCATTTACACTTCTGCAAATGTTACTGCAAGAACACTTTGAAAATATATTCAACAGCATACAGGTGCAACTTTATAACAAGATTGTCTGCACAATACCAGACCACTGGCGGTTAAAACATTTGTAACTTCTCTTTTTTGATGGTAAAATGTATTTGATTTATTCTTATCCTGCCAAGTTCACATGTAACCATCAGGTGCAGTTGGTTAAAATAAGTGAAGTGTGGCATGTCCCATATGTAGAATTTTGACAAGGATTTGAATATTTAAAGGCCTCTGAAAACAAAGATACCAAAGGAAATATGAATTTTACTGACATCATCTGCTGTAACACACATGCCAAGTAGATGAATATGCTTTATGGTTATGGCTCAATAACCACTTTTTACTGACTTGGCAAAAGGGGTAGTGACAGAACTGGCAGGATAAGAGTTAATTCAGTTTCTGGGATTTTTGAAAGTGCCCAGTCTTTACCTTGTGACCTTCTATACATAGCCACCTTGGCTAACTGATGTTGTACTTGCGAAGTCAACTGTGCCCTCTGTCGTGCACTCAACTGAGCAAGCTCTTCTTCACAGAGGGATTCCTCACCATCAAAGTCAGCCATGTTTTTCTCAGACTTGGCGCTGGCTTGGGAACTACTGCAACTGATGTCTTCTGTGCTTAGCACTTCATCCATCACATTGCTACATACATACAGATGATAAGTCTGTTTACTAAAAGCAAGGTTCTATCAATCTCTTCAGCACTGTACCATTGTTATCAAGGTCACACCAAAATGTGATACAGAAAGTTGTAACATGCATTTTTGCCACATGATTCATGTAGCTGGTGATGTCCCAGTGTTTCATGTTCTTAACAGTTTGGTATTTGAAATCAAACAGCAGATGCACTACAATTGTTTTACTAAGGCTAGGATATCTACATGTAGGTAATTGGTTTGGAAACAAAGCTAATATTTCCGCAATCACCTGACAATATGGTTTAAAATTAGAGTATACTGAAAAGGATCACAGCTTTTTGACTTCAAAACTTTGAGAACATGTGTCAGTTTACTTGCCTTTTCTAAGACACTGTGCATGTATAATATTCTAACTACAGTTTTAAAAGCGAGCAAATCCTTAGATGCTGTGTAATCTGGGCAGGCTTGAAAGTGAAAAGATTTGACCTTCAATGTTATTACAACGGTAAAAATTAACATACACAACACTGCATTTTGTGAATAGGGTATGGACACACTATAGCTAAAAAAGAACATTAACAAATTTTGACCAAATTTATACCTTCTCATAGAACGACGGTGGTGACGATGGGTTAATAGTCCCCTGCAGTCATACACTTCTGTTTCCACACTACTTCCGTAAAATTCCTGTGTCTCTCCGGAATCTTCCAGAGGCGGCATAGATTCATGTGACTGCTGTGAGTCCTGTGAAAGCTGGCAGCCACCTGTACCCTCCTCTCTTTTCTGACTAGTCCTACCCTCATCATCACAAGTCCTCACACTCGACTTAACTTTCTTGCTCCCACTCTTTTTAGTGTCACTCATTTCCATCTCAACATCAGAAGTCCTGCTGTCTTGCAAAACATGAGGTTCTTCCAGACTTGAAGTGGTAGTTTGATGCGCAGAGTCATGTTTCTCTGTGTACTCACTCTCTTCATCACTGATAAAACTCAGTGATGCAGGGTCACAGATTTCTCCCTGTTCGGCTTCATCACTATGGACACTACCTTCACTACATTCATCAGCATCACTGATATCACTTTGATGTTCATAATCAGTTTCTGATTCTTCCTCCTCTTCTTCTTCCCCTCCACTGCTGTTCTCGCTCCGTTGACTCACTTCACTTCCTTCCTCACTCCCGCTTGTCTCCCTGCTTTCCTCTTCAATGTCATCTTCATTTTCCCCACTCGAATCCTGAAATGTTTTCTTTGATGTTGTACGTTTCAATCCCAACCTAGTACTACTATCACACTTTTGAACCTCGGGAAGGTCTAATTTTTGAATATCAGGACACAGATTTGTTTAACCCTTTGAGTGCTGTCATTTTTAATACCAAAATTTCAGTGTAACATTTGACCAATTTTTATGAACTTGCTGTATTTTATTTTTGTAGTTATGGACCAAATGGCCACAACTTTTCCTTTGCTACAATTATTGACCAAAATTTTGGGAAAAGTCTGAAAAAAATTGTCTACATCTGAAAAAGTTGTTGGCGATATATTCCATCAAGGCAATAAAAGTTGACTTTGTACTAAAAGGGTTAATTTGGCACTCAAAGGGTTAATTCTTACTTTTAACTGAGAAATCTGGCACCACTAAATGAAACAAACACTTTGTTTGGTCTTTTAGTTTCAACTCTAAATTTTATGAGAATAGATGAGATACAGTATTTTCTATGGCACTAGGAACAATTTACTGCTGTGATATAAATGACATTTCTGATTTGAACTGATTGCCTAACAACTAACCTTTACAAAGCCTGTGAAATATACATGGTTGAGTCTGAATGGTCTTCAAGATTCATATTAGATTCCACTGAGACAAGGAAGTCATGCTTACCTGTTGGTGACCTGGTTGATTTCTACCCCTTCTGCCACTGCCACGTTTCCCACGGTGATGGCGTCCATGACGCTGGCGTTGATGATGGTGCCGATGGATATGATGATGATGGTGATGGTGGTGATGCTGATGGGGGCCACACTGATGGGGTTCCACTTCTTCATGTTCAATGTCACTGACTTCAGCACTCATGCTGTTCTCACTGCTGCTTAAACTCTGACGACCGGGAGCTATCACTTCACCTGCAGATATGGTAGAAAAACACACAACTGCTATTCCAAACAAAAATGGTATTCAGTATTATCAGTATGTCATCACATTATGATTTGCAATAGTGATAACGTTCTGTGATGTAGTTCTTCCTTGAATTCCTTGTTATTATCAAACCAGCCAAATACAGTATAATTAAACGATTTCTGTCATAAAGAACTCAAGATTGTGTAGCTACTTATGCATATGATGGTTTAACTTTTCCTGCCGAGCGCCCCTGTCCGTTATCCTGCCAAGTCGGTCAAAACCGGCCCCCTTTTCCGTGTCTACAGAAGATAGGCTCTCCTGCACGCTTTCCTGCCAGGCATTTGGCGGGAAAATACCGCATTTTCGGGGTACGATTACCGACCATATACGTGTTAGACTTCAAAAATTTTTGCATGCCTGTATAGAGGGGCAACCGCTGATGAGGTTGTGTCCAGAAAATGACGAGGTCACGGGCGTTGTTTGCCCCGGGGGACGTGCACTTTTATGCCCTTTTCTAGCTTACTTTCGCGGAAGTAAAGCTCGTTCGCCGGCACGCACGGCCACACCGGGGAAACGTCACCTCTCTCGTGGGTTAGTAGAAGACCCAGGGGTTAGTGCTATGGGTGCGGCAGCACCCTCAAACCTGTCCTGTTTCCCCTGGGTTGTGTCACTTGGCCACGTACTTTGAACGACTTGGAAGAGTCGCACATTGCAGTCTGCTTTGACGTAGTGTCAACGACATAGTTCCGCCATTGAAGGAAGGCGTGTACGTAGTTTGGCCAGTTCAGTGAACACTTAGCTCGTTAGTGTTACCGTTTCCTAACAGGTTAGTTGTGCAGTTGTTACTAAGGTGCAGTTTTGTACCACCTTAGCTCTGGACAGTGCAACTGCTCTATGCACTAACCCCAACGACAGATGGTTGGTACAACGTCTACGTCGCACGAGCACAGCCTCCGTTGGGCTGTGCCCCTCCCACGTGATACAACGCACGTTCATCCATTACTATAGCGTCCTTACGGATCTGCCAAAAACGAAAGTGGGGGTAAAAACAAAACAAACGAAAATATGCGATCCATAGATAGTATTTTATTCGGGAATAATTTACATTATGCCGAACAATAAATCTCGGAGTCTGTCTCGACGTCCGAGTGCATGGTCCGTGTTTCAAAATTACAATCGGGGTGGCAGATCCGTGTTTCAAAAATTATAATAGGGGGAATTGTACAAAATAATCCGTCTAAACAAAACAAACGAAAATATGCGATCCATAGATAGTATTTTATTCGGGAATAATTTACATTATGCCGAATAATAAATCTCAGAGTCTGTCTCGACGTCCGAGTGCATGGTCCGTGTTACAAAGATTACAATCGGGGGATTGTACAAAATAATCCGTGTTTCAATTTACAATCAGCGGGATCGTAAAGCACAAACAAACGGCACAACCGTGCTCAAAATGTGATCATGGTCCGTGTTAAGAATACAGTCAAGCCACTGTTAGGCGAAGCTGTCCCCTGTCCGTTATTTACGTCGGGTTCTCTTGCTGATGGGTGTCGTCGGGGCTGTGTGAGTAGAGGTCTGCACGCCAATGCTCCTCTTACCTCGTAGCATCATGCGATGATGAAAAGCCGCAAAACACTCGCCCTCGTGAAGATGAACCCCGCACAGACTACATCCTTTGGACGTCTCAGACAGTCGTCCGCTCGCAGTGTCTTACCCTCTCTGCTACATACTTTACAGCATTTCTGCCGCCCCTCCAAACGGCTGACAACGTGCATCGGCTGATTTTGTGGATTGATGTACGAGGCAAGAGAAACAGTGGCCTCGACCTCTCTCACACTGGGCTGCGATCGCCCACAATAACCGCCAATGAGTTGTTTCCCGACACGCAGATGAAACATCTTATGGGTCAGCTTACTATCAGGGTGTACATGCTTGAAGCATATATATGCATTTACCAGGGCAACATCAATCAGGTAACATGCCAGATATGTCCACCATCTGTGGTTCTTGCGCCCAGTGTGAAAGTACTTGCGCTTCTGGTTGGCTCGGTCGACGCCTCCCATGTACCGGCGATAATTATACAGCGACAGAGGCACTTGTCGCCGCTCGTCTCCCTCCCCCACTGGCACGCACTCCAAGGGTGGATAGACCGTATTCAAGATCAGCACCTGAGCGTTACTATCCTGATAAGCAGTGATGTTAAGACGAGAGTCCGTTCTGGTCGTGGCTTTCATATCCCCAACAGACAGAGGAAGGCGCTTCCTCTTACCCGGCGGAATTAATTGAGGGGGCATGGTGCGACGATTACGGCGGTTAAAACTCCCGACCATGTAGATCCCGGTCTCCATCAGCTCTCTAGCAGTAACGACCGTGCTAAACAGGCTATCACAGAATAGGCTGTGATTATATCCACAGAATGGCTGGACCAGCTCCATCGTAATTCTTTTCACCACACCTCGCTCCTGCCGTCTCCCATCAGTCCGATCCCGATATTTCACACCTAGGTACGGTGCAAAGTTAGCTATGTATGCAGTGGTGGAGTCGCACAGCTGCCATATCTTGAAACCGTCTCGATCAGGCTTATGCGGTAATCTCTGCTTAAATTTAGAACGGCCCTTAAATCGCACCATGCCCTCGTCGATGGAGATCTCTCTACCCATCTTATAATTATTTACGCACCGGTCAACTATGGGCTCCATCCATGGATTGATTTTATACAGGGGATCCTCCTGACACCGACGTCGGCGGCGTGCCTCATCAGGATCACGACGTGGATCGTTCTCTGGGTCTGCCAGATGAAAGTATCGCATAAGCTGCTGAAAGCGACTGCGGGTAATCACAGTAGAAATACCCTGGTTTCTCAGAAAGGGATCGCTAGACCAATAATCCTCCACTGATGATTTACGGTCGATACCCATACAGACTAAGACGCCAATGAACGCCTGCACCTCTCGGTAGTCAGCGTTACGCCAGTATTTATCTATTTTCCTAGCGATATGTCGCTGGTGGAATTTGGCGTATTTATTAGTCTCGTCCTTGGCCAATCTGATCAGTGTAGCTGGAATAAACTTAAAAAAGTAATCGAGCTCACGGGCGTGGCTGGGCAAGGTGAAAGTCGGTCCTCTCTCATGGTCAAAATCGGTCTCCTCAAATATATTAGCATCGGTAGTCTCCGACATACGCCAGACAGGAGGGGTGTCGTCCTCCGCCAACACAGCAGCAACGTCATCATCGTCGTCAGAGCTTGCCTCACCTACATACTGCCTGTCATAAAAGTCATCGTCCTCTGCCGCATCCTCGTCAACCTCCGAGTCGGACTCAGCGGTGATATCACCGTCGTCTGGCCGTCTGGGCCTGAACTCGCCCGTAGCGGCATCAAGGATCATATCTGGCTCAAAATCAGGTGGGCTATCCTGATAACGACCCTCCGCACTATTTTTTTTCGGCGGGGACATCGCAGCACACGAAACTATGGCAGGAGCGGGCTCGGCAGCCTCTGCTGATGACGAGGACTCAAGCTCTTTCGCACTGGGCACAGGAACCTCTCCTGACGCAGGATGAGGGCTCATAGTAGCAACAGGTGGTGTCTCTCCCGGAGCAGCCGGGGGAGAATCAATGGCATCAGCCGTCTCGTTACTCACTGTCTCACTAGCAGCAGCAGACGTAGTCTGTGCAGGTGAAGTATCTCCCACAAGAGCAGATGTAGTCTCTGCAGGTGAAGTAGTCTCTCCCGGAGCAGCCGGGTGAGAACCACTGGCGACCGGTGACCCGTCATCATCCTCATCGGCAGAACGATCGGTCTTACGTTTACGCTTACCACTGGGTTTTTCAGCCGGAGATGGCTTCGCCTTACGGGAGCGTTTCTTGCCCGACTTCTTAGAACGTTTACTAGGGACATCACAACGATCGCTACCACTACCGCCCGGAGACTCTGCATCTTTGAGCTTCAGTCGTCTGCTCGCCTTCAGAAAACTTTTGCGGTCCGTCAAGCTCATGTCTGGAACAGTGTCGACAGACTAGCAGGTCCCTCCCTTTTAAAGCCACAGGGAAACAAAGCCCTGGACATGATTGGACGCAGGGGTGTTAATATATGCAACCACCTGTTATTATAATGGACCTACGGCAATCAGTCCACCAACCGGCGCTGACATTCCTACCCGTCATGTAAATTGCCTGTCCGCACCATTTGATATGCTAATAATACTCATTTGCGATGCAAATCCCTCGAGCACTTAGCATAACATAGTCAATGTCATTAGCATCTCAACTTGACATTCCGTCCAGCTAGGTACGTGGCATGCGCACCTGCCACCCAAGGACGTTGGCCCAAGCCCATGTTTAGTACGGGTGGGAAACCCGTATCTTTAACCTCATGTCCCTTCTTAGTACGCCTGCGCAGGGCGTATTGTCATCCAAGTCGGTGACAAGCCAACCCGACAGATCGCCCATTAAGCAGTAATGGACTGGCCGTCTCGTTCTTGTACGGCAACGAACAGTGCTTCAGCGGCTTGTTTAGGTCATAACCGTCGCCTGCCGAGCGGCTTACCCAACTAAGGCGGTCAAAGATGAAGGATGCCAAAATTGTCAACGGCTGTCTCGGCCTCGTCCGTTGGGCAAACATGGCTCCTTCAAATAACGTGGCCAGCACGTCTACGTCATCAGCGGTGATGACGACCCGTCATTGACGCCCGAGTGCGTAAAACTCGGAATATACCGACAGGTACCTCTACCTGAGTCGGTCATACTACGGTATAAACCAAACACAGGTCTGCCAACTCCCGTTAGACTCGGCCGTTAGCCGAACTTCACAGGGACAACATAGGCGTAACAAGTCGGTGAACAACGGTTCACGCACCTAACCGCAGCCGCCAAGTCGGTGAACAATGGTATCAAATTTTGAGGCCATGTTCCTGAATGGCAAGGCTGAGGCGGTGTGTTTCGTTGCACGGCTTGAACGTCTAGAGCCAAGTGCAGCCGACAACGTCCGACATCTGAGTGGGTAGTCTTTTCGAGAAGGTAACAAGTCGGTTAAAAGCGGTGGTTACCCTTCACAAATGTCGCTCAAGTCCGTTCGGATCAGTTCCATGTCAGGGACTAATCAAGCCGAGTCCGTCAAATCCGTCCGCACTTCCCGTCAATCAGGACCAAGTCCGTGATTTTCGTCTCGCACCATTGGCAAAAAATTGCACCGCCAGCTGAGGCGGTCTTAGGCGGTTGCCTTAGAGAAAGCCGAGTCCGTCAAATCCGTCCGCACTTCCCATCAATCAGGACCAAGTCCGTGATTTTCGTCTCGCACCATTGGCAAAAAATTGCACCGCCAGCTGAGGCGGTCTTAGGCGGTTGCCTTACAGATTAGCGTTGCCGAGACGGTCAATTTCGGCCGCAATCTATGTAGTGCCTCAGAGCCAAGTTACCCCAAACTCCGCTAGAATACGTCAACGTGCTAACCTGCCAAGTACGCTACTCGTCCCCCAAAAAAAAAAACCAGTCCCCCACCGGGGTGGGGGACTGGCTGGGTAGCTTCCGCACCTTTCCCTGTCGTTGGACTCTCTGTGAACCCATTTCGAGAGCAAACGCCGTTCCTCGCCCAAAACCTGTCCTCGAACGACCCCTAGCGCGAGCAAGGGTTTGCTACACGTAGTTCCGTCGACTAGGCAGGAAAGGGGGTACCAAAAAGTAGCCCGATTTCCACCGCCTTGGCAGGATAACGGCCGTGGCTGCTCAGATTCTAGCTACACCGAATTTCAAGCGGATTTTCACCGACTTGGCAGGAAAGGGTTAAGGAACACTGATATATCAGAGAGATAAACAGCTGGATGACAAATATTTGGACTTTAACAAATGTCCCTATTCACAGTCTTCTCTTCCTAATGACTTAGAACAACTGAGAAAGGTACTGACAATAACTGTGCAAAATAAATCTCGTGATTCTTCTTGTGACAGTAAATCTTGCTACCTACCTCTTTCCAGGGGAGATTCTGCACATGACTTCAATGGTGTGGAGTGTTTCTCATGGCTGACTTGCTGTGTGGCACTTACAGCCTGAGTTGACAAGGCATTTGTCCACAGGTACTTAGTCAGCACAGATGCCATGTATAATGTCTACATAAAATGACATGAAGAGTTTGAAATCAGGGAAATGCCACTTTGTGGTTGTCAACACACTAAAAAAATTTAAGTGATATTTTGCTACTTCATATTCACACTGCAACAGACATTTCTTATAGTTTTAACATCATTCTTTTGTGGGTTGAATCTTCATGTAATTTATGTATTTCTATACCACATATGTATTATGTATATCACAAATGTGGCTGCATGGTTTTGCACATGGATGGCTATCCTTGGTGAGCATATGTATTATGTAACTTTTATAGATGTTGTACAATAACTTACCTGCTCTGTATGAGTCGATGGATGGAGCGTAGATACCAACTTCAACATGTATCTCAGCGGAATTGGCTCTAAATGCTTTATGAGTTGTGGCAGTAAATCATGGACATATCGACTAGAATGTTTGAGCTGAGCAGCAGCCCATATACAGTCTATGTGTTCAGTTGTTAAGTACCCCTCTGCAGCTAGAAAGTTGAGAATCACTTGACACTGCTTTAGAATCTGTAAAGTAAAATGACAGAACAATTCTGTTTGTACTGGTATATTGAAAAGCTGGCTGACAACATTTCTGCATTCAATCCCGTTAATACTTTTAAATAGGATGCACCAGTGCCTTTTCAATAGCTTCATGGATAAAAAAGACATTTACTAACATTATACATGATATGTCATTGATGTCTGAACAGGAATCTTTATGTATATGATCTGAAAATATGTGTAACATCAGGAATACAATAATTTGTGGCCTTGATACCAAACAAAAATAATTTTTGTAGAGCACTACTCACCTCAACGTGTAAGTTGGGTCCAAATATATGTTCAACTATTTTTTTCTCCAGCAGCCATTGAGCTAGCTGAGCACCAACACTGAAAAGGAAATTAAAATTGAATGCTGAACTTTTTAAAAAAGGTGTTTGGCACAATTTTTTAGCAATTGATTTCCATATTCTCTGTTCAAAGACCTTTCAGGCGCTTGTACCTTTTTTTTATCACTTTCCTATTCAACCAATATCTACTCAGACCAAAAGAAAGTCCTGTTTATTTAAATAAAGAACTCTGGATCTCCACTTCTATTCATAGATTATTTCGAGCAACATAGTGAAAGTAACGTTTATCTTCCCTGTTGATATGATAAAACAAAGAATGATCAAAGACGATAACTTACTTGTCAATATCAACAAGGGATTCATTGTTACACACTTCATTAAACATATGTAGCTGGTTCTGAAACAATCCAGAAAAGATTTTCTATGTCAGTATTTCATTAAATGTTTACATCGTGTTCAAACAAAGAGAGATATAACAGAGAGACAATTGTACCAGTGGATTATTACATTAAAAGACTTGCAATGTGAAATAAGATAACTGCAAGCATAGCATAGAACTACATGTACAGACATGCATAAAATTGTCTAAATGAAATCATTGTTTTCTTTTAAGTGACAGTCATAAATGCTTATAGCCTTATCATTTTTTTTAGTTCAAAGAAACATACGTGTTTCATCTCCCTGAAGTACATTGGAGTACAAAGAATTGGCCTTGACAACAGTGCACTGACAATAATTCCTTATTTGGACAGGGATATTGACATGTAGATACCACTTGACAATACATGATTCTGTGTTGACAAGTTGGGCACTAGGCAATTGCAAAATAATAATTGGAGTACAATTGCTTTGCTGTTTGTAGACAGCATATGAATAACAGTTGAAAAATCCTGCTCACTTTGTGTTTTCCAAGGGCAAGAAAAAAAGATGTTTGAGAGGTTATTCAAATTGACTGTCACATGACCATGTAAATAATGATTTCATGATACAAATCACAGAGTTGGCAATATCTAGGTTTGAAGAAAACTTATTTTAAGATAATTTGCAACTTGAAATTAACAAGCTTAAATGATTGCTCAAATTTCCTCAAGTAAACTTTCAGAAGATCTCTTTCAAAAGCAAGAGTAAAGAAGGTAGAGGGAGGTCACTATACAAATTTTGGTACTAGAGAAACAGATTACCAAATATTTAATGATATTTGAAATTCAAAAGGGCCGCCATTTCTAAGTTATCTCTACGGGGAAAATAATATTCCAGATTTTCACAAAACTAAGCTGGTAAAATTTTACTTAGCCCATAAGCTTCAAAATGAGCTTCACAAGTGGCAGGCCAAAATAACATTGTATCATTGAGAGTCCGCATTGCTATCTCTGAGGTACAGTCTTTGTTTTGCAAAACAGTTTGTCAGTTTTCTGTCAAATCTGAATGAAGAAGTTAAGCACTGACATGAGTGTGGAAGATTGAACTTCTAAAGGATTCTTGACACCGTGTGATTCAGGTAGATAGATGATATCAACTGACACTTACAGTAATCTGACTGAGTCCTGCCAGTCTCATAGTCAATGTTGATGATATGAAGTACTTGAAAGCTAGTTCTAAACTCTCCCTATCAAACCACAGTGGCGTATCCAATGGCTCCTTGATGGCATTCCACATCATGTCTGCCATGTTCCGTGCATTGGTCATACGCAGGTCTTTATCAGATAAAGTGCACAGGTACCTGTATAGGTGGAACAGAATCAGAAGATATTCATTGATGCATTCATCAGCAAACTAAATGGGTTTCTTTCTTACTTACTGTATTTTTGCTATGACACAGTTACAGCCAGCGAAAGCTCCTCTTTGTAACAATATTTATCTAGTCCAATATTACCGCTTTAGAAGATTGCATGTATATGATGACATACATTTGTGTACGGTAACAATGCACTCTGCTTCAGAATTATGGCATTTGCCAATGACTGTACATGAATGAACATGAATACATGTGAATCTAGTTCCAGTTGAAAGCAACCATATGGTGCTGTATTACAAATACTATAAATTACAATTTGAAGTGTATCAAAAATATTCTGTGAAAGAGTCTGTTCAAAGATCAGCGAATGTATCACATAATTTATCTTGAACATTTCTCTTAGGATGGCATGCTGTTTACCTTATGAGAAACTTCAACCAGGAGATTTCATAAGAGACATATCATTGCAGTATCTCTATTTACTTAATATTTATCATTTATCACAACAAAACAATATCTAGCTTGTTTTCTAGTCTACATGCAAGCCAAAAAGATGTGGGACAGACAAGTAAGTAACCGACAAAATACACAGTTGTTAAAAATAATGAGAGTGAAAAAAAGACTTAATTATCAAAGGCTTTGAAAGTCACCTAATGATAATTGACTGTTTAACAAGCTCACATGGGAATTGTAATTGACAGAGAATTCTACACTTACTGGATCACTTTGCTACGTAATGGAGACACATACTGCATTGTTGCGTGGACATGAAGCCATATACGGAGCTGTAAGAGGAAAAATTACCAACTTTTATTGATTCCAGGTCTACAAATGCTGACAAGAACGATTTAAATCTACTTGATGTTCAGTAAAGTGTGACAGCATCTCTAGTTTTTATGAATGCATATCAAATTCACTTGTAGTGAAGATGAATTGAACAGATATATTTCTCACTCTGCCAATTCTGAGAGGTCAATTTTGAAATTTGACCAAATGAGTTTTGTAAGCATGACCATTGAAACATATTTGGTTATTATTCATACAATTACAGCTGCCTAATTTGACTACTTCATGTGATATCGTGACAAAAATGCCTCGGTCATATCAAATATTTATTAAAGTGGTATTCTTATGAAGTAAATCTTTGAAAAAATTACGATGATTGCAAGGAAAAGCAATGCACCGTGATATTGCATTGTGTAATAAGGTTTACTCATTGATAAAATATGGTGAATTTCCTGTGAAAGTTTTTGGTTTGAACATTTCAGTCTGAGACAGTGGAGAGTCTGAGACAGTGGAGACGAGATGTTTGTGGTTTCCTTCTCACAATATTTTGTTATCAAAGGCAAAACCATAATCTTGGTTTTAAGGTAAATGATGACATTATGTGTTACAAAAACGTAACATGAGAAATACAACATCTTTGTGGTAACATGTTGACTGGTAAAGCTGGTGACAAAATCTGTTCACTTCACCATGGCAGCTGACAGAGCTGTTGGTAGATGACAGATTTCACCTTGAGAGTCACACTAGACCATGGATGAGTAATACAATATTTATCTCATTTGTACCTAGGGAATTACATTCAAACATCTGAATTCAGTCTACAGTGAAGCAAAGAACAAAAGAACCTTAATCTACCCAAAGTTAAGTTTCATTTAAAATCAGTATGCCATCTAGGCAGAGTTCATCAGTTGTAGTAGCTATGTCCTTCTGTACTACAAAATTAAAATTTAAATCATCAAGATTCAATTTTCATAGTTTTAGGGTATGTGGAAAATATAACTGAACACAAGTGAACTTGACCAACAGAGTACAGTATTATAAATCGAAGTATTAAATATATTTTTCAACTGAGCTGCAGGTAGATGCTGTCATATTGTCTGAATGAGTTTAGTCTCATACAGACTGACATACTTATGTAGCAGCCAGCCAGACTCTTTGGCAGTGTGGTGGTCAAACTTCGATGGTGTGTTACTGAGATGAAAGTAATTTTAAGAGTCTTTCAACCATAATAACATCTTGAACGGGATATAGCAACCATGTATTTGTAAGCAGACAGCAATCTTATGGGCAAATAAGGCATGTGAAACATTTAATTGAATTTCTGTCAAAACAATCATTGTCAAGCTACGCAAAATAATGCTGGACACAAGTTATCAAAGTTGGATTACTGTCAGACCTGATATAGTTTGTTGTCCTACTTCCTGCTTGCCATTCTTGGCATCCCTGATAAACAAGGATAAATTTACTGCCATGTGGTACTTCAAAATACCTTGGTTATATTATAGGTCTGTAAATTTCATGAAAATGTCACAAGTGACTCACATTTGCCACCACAGTGATGAGTGCATGGGCAACATTGAACGGCAGTGTTTCTGGAGAAGCTTGATCAAAACACATCTGAATTGCAGCAAGACCATTGCTATCACAGAAGAAGCACACATTGCGCAGCAGATATAACGGCACTTCCATGTCCTGAAAACAAAATCATACAAATAATCCTGCTGAGTTGTACTTCCAAACCCAAATGCTGGCAAATATCTGATTATATAAATGAATTTTCTTCTATTGCGTTTAAACAATGAAACAGCTATACAAACAGGTAGCAATGGCACCGTAATTTCATGAAGTCTCTTGAGACTGCAAAATGCATTTTAACAGAAACACTGGTCAAAGAATCATGTCACGGACATAATTTCTACACAGGTAATAATTTCAGTTCCATGCCTCCACTGCCTGTTGTCCAAACAAGGTCAGTGGTAAGACTCTAATACATTATTATCATTGCTTCCTCTGCATGTTTGTATCTCCAGCATTCTTCGTCAGCAAATTCCAACATCGTCTCATACCCAGTGTTCACCAAAAACAAACAGTAGAAGAAATTACACAACAACACCACAGATTTCTACATGTTTCAGTAGTGTTTTGTTTGCAGAATCATTAACAACAAACCAATGCATGAGTTTGTAGGGTCAAAAATCCATTTTTCATTTGAAAACATATTGCAATATATTGTTTGTTATAAAACTTTGGGAAATGGTTTCCCTTTGGTTATTAAAATGTTCAACATCCTCAAAAATTACTTCTGCCTCACCACTGGCACAGAATTTTTACAGGACTGATTGAGTGTGTTATTATCTTTGGTCAAGTGACTTAAAAGCTCCCAAAAAGTTTGGACTTATGAGCTATTCTACTTTGGTATGCAAATCCATATCCTGTCCCTTGACTTATCAATACCTGCATGTTATGGCAAACAGGATTTTTTTCAACAGTCAAATATACTTGCTACCCTCTGCATTGTTTATCCACTTACATATAAAATATAAAGAGACTTTAATGGGTAAATATTGTACTAATTAAAAGAATAACTCAGAAATATCACAAAAATTAACAGCCCCTTTCCATATTGCCTCGAGTGATAAATGTGAGGATTCAAACTCACATGTTGTTTCTGAGCTGTAAAATAACCTCTTATTAGGAGACATGCAAGTAAAAATGCAGACACAGTAGGTTGTGGTCCATTAGTAGACTATTTTACTTACATTGATATCACAGTAATTGCCAAGTGCCTCTGCTTCATGGGTGGAAATATCCTGAAATGCAAACCACACATAAACCTGGTATACTTGATTTCCATTTTGAGAGTAATACTTTTCATGTTGGAAGGCAAAACGCCGATTTTTTTATTTTTTTGGAAAGTTATACAATCTCTAGTGAACTGAACTGCAAAACACTAATCATCCACTGTTATTTTGCAAATCAATAAATTCCTTTTCTACGAAGATTTCTCTAGACAGTAAAGGAAAAGATCAGGTGTTTAACTAAACTGTCTGAACATGGGATCAGGTTTGGCAAAGTCAGTTATATTCACATCTGGATGTTGAGCTATGGATGAAATCACTGAAAGAAATATGAGCGTTTTCCTAACAACTAAAACATTTTCATAATTCAATACAGCTTGCTCTTCCCATCCCTTTTGCTTCAGAGCTGTCGATAATTCAAACATGTGCATTACAAAAGAAACTGAGGAAGGGGGTTTAGCCTTATTTTGATTGTTTTGCCCAAATGTGCACTACCATAAACCAAAGTCACATGATAGAAACAGTGTATGTGTGCTGTATTCTATATCTTTTAGATTTTGTTGTGAAAGGTTTATTGCCTGTCTGCAGTGTAACCTTCCAAAAACCATTTTTCAAAAAGTTATCATATCTAGGAGAGTTCAAATTATAATTTCTACATGATCATCTGGGTTGTTTTTTCCACTTCCAAACTTCATTTATTGGAGGGAAAGGGGGATTTGAGGTCACCTGCAGAATGTATCGTTTGCCATGAACATGTTTTTATTATCAACAATGCCTTATCTGGATAATCTGAGCAATGTCATTTTTGCTGAGATGACACTGTCGCTAGAATAATAACTGTAAAGTCATGAAAGATATTTTATCTGAACTTGACTGTTCTTTCTACGATTCAACTTTTTTTTGAAATTCATAAAAAGCTAAAGCATTTTCAGCAGACTTTGCAACCATCAGTGGATGGCTGTGCTTGTCTGCAACAAATATCTATTGGTTCAATTTACCACTGGTTAAATGTAAAACAGACAGTTGTGTTGTTCAGATTGACCACTTTGCATCAGTGTAGCACCGCTGCTAGGCCTGAGACAATGTAAATAACTAATGTGGACACACTGCATCAGCCTAGGGCCGACGTAGTTTGGTCCCCGCAAGAAGGGGGAGCATCACAAATTCACGTGTGTGGACACGTTACATCAGCCCTGGTCCCAGTTGACCAGGCCTCTGCCATGGATCAAAGTTGATCTAGTCATCCTATTTACACAAACAAAAAGTGTCTGAAACTAAAGTTTACACCTAACAAGTTTTCAATCCAGTCTTTATTATCCCATGTACGCAGGACTATATCTTCCCACCAATTTTGCTCCATAAGTGAGACCATGTCATTCGATTCACAGTGCACATAAGAGACGCATTGGTTAAAAACAATGTCAAAAAAGCCTTGCACTGGTTATTTCTCCACCACCGTCGTATATATACCCCACGCTCATCCAATAAATAGTGGAGATCTCACAGATGATTAAAATGTCAAGTGGTGGTCATATTTGCCCTTCTTGAGCGTAAAAAACGCAGAAAAATTATGAACATTAGAAACAGTGTTCCATTATTCAAATCCGCCATTTGAACTTTGACAGGTCAGAGGTCTCAAAGGAGAGTCAATTTACATTGGCCAAAATTCTGGTACGGGTAAGTGTGGATAAGTGCAGAAGCGGCCCAAATCTATTCCCAAAAGGGCATTCATTTTACGTCGGCCAAAATTTCAGTTGGATTGCGAATGTGAACAAAATAGCTATAATGTAATTTTGTAGATCCCATTACTTGAAGTCTTGACATATGAGACAAACCACATCGTGTACACTTTGATCATTACCAGTGCAATGTTCTGAGCCTGAGGTGTATCTCTTCAAACAGACATGGCTATAAGCTGCCTCAAGGTATTGTTGTTTTTTTGTTTGCTTTGTTAATTTTTGAATAAACGTTTCAGGCAATGAATGGAATATTGTTACATTAACAACAACAGACTGAAGGCTAAAAATATCACTTAAACAAAGACGGCCTGTTTTATGTCTGAACCTCTACAGTAACAATAAGAGCTGTTAATTTTGCAATATGACACAATGGCCTTTACATTCTTTGCACCAGTTGCCCATAATTTGAGTGAGAGTGTCTCAGAATTTGACGTTTTGCATTTGGAACTTACCTCCATGCCTGCATGGAAATTCTGTTTATGAGCTGTGTACAAGAAGAAATTTAACTGAAACACTTTGGATATACAGTGTAAAAGTTTTTCCTTTTCATCCATTGTCCATGACTCTGTTTCTACATCAACTTGCTCTTTCTTTGAACTTTTTTCCTCCTTCTTCTCTTTTTCACTCTCTTCTCCCTTATCTCCATCTTTGTCGGCGACATCTTTGTCACCCTCACTGTCTGTTATGGAAGCTACAGCATCAATGGCGAACCTTAGCATCAATTGCACAAGATTATTTGCTCTGTCAAAGTTCCTTATATCTCTGAAACAGCAGCTACATTGTCTGCAAATTGAAAAAGTTGTGAAAAAGAAATGAAAATGTCTGCCTTTGCACTTTAAGGAATAAAAGAAGGATTTATCCTAAAACTGTGAGACATCTTGCTAGTGCATATATACTTAAAATATCATGAAGCTTGTTCTATAGGTACATTATCAGATGTAAAACTTCCTTTTCAAATTACAGCTATCAAACACGTGTACTGGGAAACTCTTACATGCTTTGCATAGCTCAGGAAATCATCTTATGCAAGGAAGCAGATAAATTGAATGGTTGACACAATGTAACTGGAATGTTCATTGTCAGTTAACTGATCACTCATTCCACTGAATAAACAATGACAGATGTTTTGTTCATTCTTCATCTTTTCAATTTTACATGCATCCTTCCCAATGTTTTACAATATATCACCATTTTCATATTTTCAAATTCAACACAAAAATTTGCAATTGAATTTTCAATAACAATATCATTCGTGGAAATGGACTCTCATTCAAAAACATGAGAAATTTGTGTTAATGCGTTGGAGAGAAAAAGACTTAAAACTGTTCCCAATGATTATGTCAGGCCCATTATCCTTAAATTTTTGGTGATATCCTTTTCAAATAACCAACATTTTGATATAACAACTTGTTTTATCTCTTTATTAAAGGTATTTCCTTCTCATCAACTCAGATCTTTATTCATTACTGTACATCACATAAAACCTTCAAGGCAAAACCTATAGTTTGTAAAAAATGGTTCAATCTGTAGTATTTCAGGAAGTGTTTGGCTTGGCTAATGTTTGGAGAAACTTGCAGTTGCATACTTTCACATCCTCCCATTTTAGAATCTCCATGATATATCAAGTCTAGTCATATAACTTTTATCATTATACACCTAACTCTGTAACCTAAGGAGGTCAAATCGCACATCGAGTTTCAGTATCAATCCATACGGAGTACAATAATACTGACACGCAGACAAATAACTTTAGGTGTTATTGGAAGCTATTTGACCTTCAACCTCACAACAATTAATAAGTAAGCACTAGAAAAACAAGACAGGCTTCCAAAAACCTTTGAATTTATGTGAATTAATCTTACTGAACTATAATTTCTTAATGTGCACTGCACTGAGTGTTTGAATGCACTGACAACCAATAAGTGGAGAGCATCCCCAGTCTGCATGCAATTACGTGATGCAGTGTATTCTGAAAATGCAACATCTTCAACTTTTCTTGTAAATTTAACTGAAAAAGGTGTGTAATAATAAGATTATTCACAAAATGCTGGGATTTATGTCTGAGTACATCGTACAATTTGGTAATGTCTTTGACACTACATGGCTGAGGCAATACCTCTGTTGTGCCATGTTCGTGGACATAAATCCCAGCATTTTGTGAATAACCTTATAATTATGGTAAAATGAAAGCTGTCTTCCTTAATATTTTCATGCTTCAATGTAATAAATAAATAATTGTTAAATAATGAAATAAATGAATTGGGCTGAAGGTAATATTTACCGGAAATGGATTGGTGGGAAACCATGATCTCTGTTCAGGAAATCAAGGAGGGCAGTGTTTGGCACACATCTCACACTTGTATGTGTTACTTAGATTACTGTGTCGACTGGACAGAATGTGAAAATGCACTCAGCACAAATGGCGCTTGACAGCACGCTCTTACCTCTGTGGCCAACTTTGGATAAACAGAAGGAGCATGATAATCTCCTTCTTGCTAAGTTGATGATTCTCCTTCCTGTTTTCATCATCAGCTGGGTGAAAAGGAATCAGACAAAGAGAAGGAAAACGTGAACACAAGGTCAAAAAGTATGACAAGTTGCAATATTTTGAGTAAGAAAGTCTGGCTACTTCATTACCCTTTAATGCAGGACTTAAACCAAACACTTAAATTAGTCCTTTATGAAGAGTCCACACCTGAAATTATTTCATACATATTCTTCTTCTTTTTCAAGTTGAATTTTGCAGATTTCTTTATAGTTTATGCACAACAAAAGCATGAGAAACTCAAGTTAGAAACAGCAATAGTATGAGAAATTTTTGTTTCAAAATGTCTATTTCAGACAACCCGATGGGTATTGTTCTGTTGACTCATCATGTCATGTGGAACCTGAGGGCAATAATTTGATCAGCTACTTCATTTGAACTTGAGACTTCCCGCAGTAAATTCATTATGGTAATTGTAAACTACAACAATGTTTCATTGGCACACAATCAAAGGTTTGCAGTTCAACTTGTAAACATCATTTTCAGGATGGGAGATCTTTCAAATGCGAATTCCTTGGAAATACATTTTATCGATGCAATTACATTATGTTTTTTCCCCTTGTTCCTGAGGCTGGTTTATCAGGACACGATATCAATACATTGTAAAATAGCCTACGAGCCACTCATGCCACGCCAGGGCCCATATGCCAGGTTCCATATCCCTGAGAAGGCAGCGGTGTACACATGGAGGCAAGAGTGAGACCGTTCTAACTCCATGGTGCATCTCAGGTTGCATGCTCACCACATGATGAACGTGTTGAGATGAGGAGCACACCCACTTTTACACTGTGCACAGTAGTACACACCGATATCACTATTACCATTTGTGTTCAAAGTTTTGAATTCATAACTATGAGACTCAAACATGCAAACTGACCCTACATTGTATCGAAGAGAAACAGGAATTACATTTGCAAAGCCCCACATTACCACAACTTGTCTGACTTCACTCGGGATGCATTTGCGGTGCCATGCTGTCGAGTCGCACAGCACATTGCAAAGTGCAATCACTTTGCGAACGCACTATAGTCAACACAAACACGATCAACATAGAAAGCGCAAAGTTAAACATGTGATTTAACTAAACAAGGAAGCTTGCACGTTTCCCAATTTAATAAGAGACATCTTTCTGAGACAGGAGTCACCGGTTTATAGCACGGAAGAGACATGCAAACGTTTGTACTTTTGTGTGAAAGATTCCTACTCACATGATTGGAGCAGCTGATGAAAATCTACGCATGCATCACAAATATCCATGATACAGTCCCTCCTCCAGCACCCTGTACAAAGAAAATGTCTCCTGGTTCCACTTCAACGTTGTCTGTTTTGCGTATACTGTTTCACAATTCCATCTGTCACGGCACAGTGCTTATGCTAGGTTTCTCAGTGATGAAGTGTTTTGGAGGTATAACACCCGCCATTTTGGAAATAACTTCGTTTAGGCATTCGGCTGTTCCGATCTTCTGCAATGGGCAGTCTGATTGGCTTGTGCCATAAAAGGAAATTCTCGGAAAATCTGCAGTCTTCGATTGAGGGCGCTGTACAGATCGAACACTGGCACTACAACACAAGAGGGCATTATGAAAGAAAGAGGAGGGATCCCGGGGGGGAGGATAGGAAGGGATCCCGGGGGGGGGAGGATAGGAAGAGGCAGGGTACATGATACAGCAAAGTTAAGATTGATTGAGGGTATTCAAGGGTCGATCAGCTGACGCTTCCTTTACATCACTGAAGCAGCGAACAAATGAATGGTCGAGCAGAGTTAAGGGCGGACCATTTCATATCCTGGAGGGGGGTCCAAAAGAGAGGGGCCGGGGGACTAGTAAACATTAAAATCAATGGAAAAATCACCTGCAAATAGCTTGACTGCAACAAACGAAACGGTTGCAAGCTATCTAGCGTGAAAGAAAATATCTGTCAAAAGGTACCGTCTGGCACCTATCTTACCTTCAGCATGCTCCGCAACATCACATTTTCCAGTTCCCCTCTAGGCAAAGTTGTGTAGCAAGACTGAATGTTGCAATGTCTGGTTTTGTTGTCCAGTATAGTCCGTGCACTTTATTCTACAAAGTTTTGGTGTGAACAGTGTCATTACTGTATAATTATGATTTGCAGTACTTATTTTTGCCATTTTTTAAAGAAAACAAATATTAATAAAGGCAGAAAGCTAATCAGGGGCATCCAATGATGCTGTTTGTGTACGAAGGTGTTCAAAAGCAGTTCTGTTGCAGGAGGGCATTTTAATATCTTAACCTATCAGTTGGCAAGGAAGAGGGTAACTTTTTCATATCGGTTCAGCAGGGATTTATATTCTATGACACATTTCAGTTGGAAGGTATAAATCATATGTTGTGAGCCTGTGAAGTGAGGGGAGTGGGGAATTTTTGTTATGTGAAGACAATGGCACTGGAGAGTTTTGGTGGGGGGAGGGGCTGGAGCATTTTGTCAGTGGGAAGGGGGATGGGAAAAATTGTGTGCAGAAGGGCAAGCTTTTTCAAATTATGGTCGGAGGGCAGTTGTAAAGTGTTTACTTCCCCCCAAAAAAAGTTTTTTAAAGGTAGGGGACTAGATACCAGGGATCAAGCTTGTTCTAGTCTGTAAGATTATGGAGGTGTTTTCTGTTGAAATTTCAATCTAGTGAATCAATTTCCTGGCAAGACAATCCGGACTCCTGACACAGGCCGTTAATGCTATAATTACACTTAAAAACACTGAAAACACCTTTGGATACAATTTCTAGAAAAATCTTGGTTGGCTGCCCCTGGTTCATTTATTGGACGGCACACAGAGTCCCCCTTATTTCTAAAGGTACAACAGCACAAAGATGAATATGCAAATGCAGGTCTTCCATCAATGATAGATTTCAGTCACCCTGTACCAGGCATGGCATAATAGCTGTAGCTGTAGAAATGACCCATTCCAACAGTAAATCTGTTCCACTTATTTAGTAGGCTAATTGTATTTTTGAATGAGAGATATGCTGTGATGGAGCATCAACATATTTCCTATCATTTGTAACTCCATTGTGTGTACATACTGTATACCCTGGTATATGAAAGAAAGTGATTAATTCAAAGAAAAATTTTGCAAACTGATTATTTTTACATAGAATAAATGTGCATTGGGGTTTTGGAGGCTGCAGAGATTCTGTTTTCTTTCTTTGGAGGTATCATACCCTTTTTATTTTCGCCATTTCAAAAAGCATTATTTCTATCAACCAAAGCAGAATACCAACTAACAATTGAAATAATTTGTGGTTTAAACTTTATTTCTTGCGTGAAAAGTGTAATTGTGAGCACATCACAAACAATGGATGTAGACTATGATTGTTTATAATTTGTGACCTGGTCACAAACCACATCTGAAAACAAGTTGTATACATTCAGTACAATTGATGATAACTAAAAGTAGGTGTAATAAAAATGGTGGCTGCAACTGGGAGCTCAAACTAAGATAACATCATTAACAAAACACCAACGTTAGGTAACTTACAGGTTGTCTTCTTTGGGAAACAGAAGTTAAAACTTAAGAACTTTAAAGCAAAGCTTGCATTATTAGCTTTAGTGAATATTCAGCTTTATTCACTATGCTGACAACAAAGGCTGTGCAAGCTTTGAAACTTGCAATGTAAACTCCGTCATACATTACTACCCTCAAGAAGGCAACCTGTGAGTTGCCAAAACATTCCTGTTTTTCGTAATAAAGATTTGAAGTATGAGCTCCTGGGTTTAACTGCCCTTGTTACAACACCGGCTGTTATGATTAATTTTGTAATGATCTCCTGTATTTCACTGACTTCAACAGCTGTGTTGATTCTTTTCCAATCATACAAAACCTCTTCTCTGGTGGTCAGTGACTGAATATACTCTCATCAATGTTGTACAATCACTATGCAAAATAACACTGACAGCAAATTATTGTGGGACCACAGACATTTAAAGACTGCATTTTTTTGTTCTCTATCTTTTTTGTACGCTATCTTTTATTCAATGAATCATAAACTGACAAAAACAAAAGAAATATGGCCCTACAGATGCAACGACTTCAAGTGATATCAATGATTTGAAGGAGTATCACATAAGTAAATATACCATCTCCCACAGTTCCTCCATGGAGGGACTCGGTGTCACCTTGTCTTCAATTCAGTACAAAAGCTACTGCCTGTGCAAAGAAGTCACTCTGCTCCAGCAAACAACAGAATTCCCTGACACCATATTCTCAATATCATTTGTGCTGGAGAAACTTTGCCAAAACAACACCACAGAATATGGTTTAACCAAACATACATGCTGATGATAAAGCGTTACATTTGCATGTCTCTCATTTCACATTACTTAAGGCCTTTGAAGTCATCAACATTGATCTCCTTCAAGTCTTTTAACTTCTTCAGATCTTTGAGTCCCTCAAGTGAGAGATATGTGATTTCACATTGTGGTAAGGCCATCCTTAATGTATCTATTGTGACATCCATGTCTTTGACAGCAGGCAAATCACACAGAAATAAAGTCTTCAGCTTCCTGCAGAAATACATGACATGGAAAAAACTTATTATCAGCAAACTTAGTAAGTTGAAATTTGTTTATATCTACATGATTCCTGTTAACAATAGTTCAGTGTAAAACTAAGTTAATGTAGATCACTTTTGGTAATATGACAGCACAATTTCAAAATGAATGCCTAATTTTGTAATACATTATGTGCTGTTTTCATCCATCCTTTGGCCATAGCCAGCTTTATCCAAGTTTCCCGGCAAACATTTTTCATTAACTGGGTGGAAAACATGAAGACATAGTTTAAACTTCAGCAGACCACTATTGTAACTTTTTCTATCACAGAAGCAGTAGGGTAAAATCCACCTTGGTGGCAGATTTTCAGACTCTCAAATTTTTAAAATACTGTTTTGGTCTACTATTAGTGGGGGCTCTTTTAACACTCCTGAAATAAAGTTTTCACAAGCTCATTTTTTGAAAATCGAGCATTTACTGTTTACCCCATAGACTTACCACAGGGTTGGCAGCCACATTTGAATTTCAATAGTTGATAAATTATGGAAAATTTGTTTCTCTAGTGCCAAATTTTGCATGTTGACCGTCACTTTTATTCTTGATTTTGTTAAAGAATGATTTAAAGTTCCCTTGCGAAAAGTTTGGACAAAATTTAGGTTTTTCAATTTTGATGCATGTACTACCTTAATGTAATACAGTATGTTGAAGTCTTACTTTAACTGATGAAGAGCTATCAATCCTTTGTCTGAGATATCACCACAACTGCTCACTTGAAGGTCTTCCAGAGTGTCTTTAAGATAGTGCAAAGCAGACATACACTCATCTGTCAGGTATGTGCAGTGATGAAGTTTCAAAGAACGCAGGCAGTCTAAATCCTCTGGAAACAAAATAGTGTTTGTTTACGTGATCCAAGATGTCTGAGAAGATTATGTGCAACTGTTTAAATTTGCTCTGTCTGATGACTTGATAATTTTGTCATGGTAAAAATGTTGTATTCTCAAAATTTTGGAGGAAACGTTGTTCATTTATGCAATCAAATTATTATTTGTATGAAATGAGAAATTCAAAGTTTTTTATCTGTCACCTGTAGTGTTCTGAGATACCCTTAACAAGATACAAACGTACCTATACTAAGAATTAACCAACAAACAGACTAACAACTGATTTTTATTCTTGACTTGCCAAGAGAATGGTTGAAAGTTTCATTGAGGAATGTTTGGGCGAAACTTTATGTCTTTCAATTTCAAAATGCGTACTACCTTACAAATACAATTTTCGTGTACTGAACAATCATTTACATACTGTATTAGCCTCTAACTGTTAGAGTACATAACTTATGGTACATAAAGAATTTTGATTTAGGAGTTTCATATAACTGACCAGTCAGTGAAGACAGCTGACTTATATACCTACTAAAGTGAGGGAAACCAATGTGCATAATGCTGGAATCAGTAGCATCAACTGCTTCTATCTTGTATTTTCTTGGTGGTCCTGTTGGCAATACATTGTAGTCCACATTCCACTTGTTAAAATCTTTGAATTTGACATGGGCACCACATCTGAGAAGCCATTCTGCTGCAGCTCTGTCAGGTCCTACCTCACTGATACGACCATAATCAACTCTGTGAAGAAACATGGAATTGTGAGCAATCCACAATACCTGGAGGTGTGACTCACAGCTTGAACTGCCTTCTATAGACATGATTCCAATAGTTTTTCCTTTTTCTAAAATTTTATATGCAGGTAAAAGCATCTGAAAGTGATAAGAATAATTATATGCACATCCCTGTCTCCATTACAACTTTGACAATTGTAGGAGCTAAGGTTCCTACAAAGAAGAAATGAAGTGAAATGAGTTCAGTAGGTGTCCACAGACCTCACAGAGTTCATACAGCCTATTAGCATGTATATGGCTTCATCGTCACTTTACACCCCAGCTCGAAAAGGCCAAGGGGATCGGAATTTTAGGAGGGCAACATCCTTGCATTATTTGATGCACAACTTCCAAGAAGGCCACTGACTAAAGAACACAATTTCAGCAACCGTCCTGAAGGAAAATCTGTTGAGCACTGAGCTTGTGCCAATGATAATGAGTACAACTGTACAGTCACAAAAAATAACTTGAGACCTATTGACTGCCTATTTGTTGCAGCTATTCGCATCATCAAATATTGTCACACATATGTTAAACATGATTTTACAAAAATAGAGATGAAAGGAAAATTGTTTATGTAGATAATTGTAATGCCACAATACATTTATATCTGTGAAAGTAATCACAACAGTCAGTTTAACTCCATCGGTTATACAGATAAACTCTCTTATGAATTAATATATTCTATCGTTGATGTAGTGACCGTTGAATGCACCATTCGTGAAATCGATCTAATATAGCAAAATCTCTCACAGAAAAGTAAATCAAAACAACTCAGATTTTGACAAGGGTTTGACACGGGTTTAGCATTAAGTTTATCGTTAGAGTTGGTTGTAGCTTAGCAATTTTCCCTTATATTTGAATATTGGTGGTTGGAAAGGTGGGCCTTTCCCTACCACCCAAAATTGCCCGGTATACTATGTATAAGAATGTGGGCTACCTCCACCATGGTCTACAGAGTCGCAGCATGCAGCAGGGGTATAGCTTGACAGATCTGCTCAAAAATAGTCTAACACTACCGTATATACTAACCTGTTGAATATAGCGTTTAGAATACCAAATAAATGCCTACGATGAAACTTTGTGGGGTTTGGAGAAAATTTTGATGCATTCAGCACGCGGGTATTACCAAATAGGGCACACTCAGTCCTGTGAACGGTGCCGTATGACCGTTTGATGATGCTGACCCCACGAACAAGGTCAAATGGTTTCACCCTGCTAAAGGAGCCGACTTTTCGAAGCAAAGTCCAAAACATCATGCTCGTGTCAAGAAGTGGTTTTGAGCATCATCAAAATGCAAAATGGAGAAGGATACCGGAAGTCCGTGGCAAACACTGTTTACCTTTGAGAGCTACAGTAGCTAAATATATAAATGAACAGTTCAGATATCGCGATCAAGGGAAGAGTTAGTCGAGTTCGTCGAGCAAAACATCAAACGCACTCAGGTTACTGCGCCCTCACACGATTCGAGCCCTCTAAGTTACAAGTCTTTGATTTCAGATGACCCCCTAGAAGACACGATATAATGTATGCCTCATCGGCAATCTCACTTTGGCGCACATTCGGTCTATTTATATGTTGTTTATGATTAGCTTTTTTCTCTGAACAAATGAAAGTTACATGGATGACTACAGAAATTGAAAATGTTGTAATTTTCTCTGAAATAGCAAATATTTTAGCAGCTTTGGGTAGAGAAGAAGTATGATAAGAAAATTGTTTTTCTCATCAAATCTTTTGAGATGTTTCTTTCGGCGTAGATTTCTAAATATTTCTTGACAAATGCCTTCTAGGTATTTGAAGACATCAATGAGTTGCTGACAAGCGATAAAGATGCACAACTAAACTCTCATATATTTACCCAAAAATATGAGGAAAAACTGCTGAGTCAGCATTTTTCCGTCAGTTCTGTTGACAAGAAAGAGATTATTTTGCCATTTTATCGCGAAACCTAGGGTCGGAACAGTAGCTTTAGAATAGTTTTCGAAAAAACGCTTGCACCGAACCTGTGTGAAAGAAGGCTCTGATGTAAATTAAAATTACTTAAGCTTGTAATTCAGATCACCCTCTTAAAATGAAGACGAGGAAGAGGAAAGTGTCAGGAAATAACAAAATTCCTAGGAATTTTCATGCTGTTCAGCGGAATTATAGGCTGATGTTGCATAACGCATGAGTGGTCCACTATGCAATATAATATGGCCGGGGATCGGGCAGGCAACACTCAGAAGAAGGTATCTCATGAAATTGGGAAACTGCATTCACACTTTTATAACAATGCTAGCGGCCGAGTTACTGGGAAGAGTAATTTTCATCGGGGCTCAAATGGACATAAAGAACCACAGAGGAAATCACAATGCATTGTCAGTGAAAACTTCAAATGGTGAAATAATCTGAAAATTCAAAACAAGTTGGGATTTTGTACGGCGCCTAAGATCATTCAAATAAAGTTTGAATTTAGTCACCCAATAGGTTGAAGGAGTGTGGTTTTAAAATCGTATCGATGAGATCGATAGAAGATTCATTCATCGTACGCGTGGCGAGGTTAACATTGTCACAGATTATAAGTTCTTGTACGATAGAAAGATAGCAAACACCTGGTTTCAGATCAGCATCTCAGCACTGTGTGCAAGAGTGATTCTAACAGTGACTCAGTGTAGAGTTTATGCCATGATTCATTTGTCACGACTTAATGAGTTTACGTTGTTGTGTTACTGTTTGTTTGTGTTTAATCGTGGTCTTTTATTTCTGCCTCCAATTGTTACTTTAATTTCGTTAGTTCAATGGAGTATTTCATGTACAGTCATCGCGTGTGAATCTGCTATTATCAGGTACTACCTTCTATTACCTCCATACAGTCGATGGACTTTCTTTATTTCTTTATATTTCTTTCTTTATTTTTTCAATAATATATAGCATTCATTAATATATGAATCGCGGTGTAGTTTGACGAAAATGATAGAGGGCTCAAGCAAAACATAATTAGCTTTACATTAATGAACGCTTAATCCAATCATGTCTGTTGACCAAAGTAGAGATGTTCGTTAATAGTTTCACTCTTAATTATAATTTTCACTCTGTTTGGTTTCCGAAACACTGACTAGACTTGACTTGTCGTCAACGTCACTATACCTCGCAAATTCTATGGCATTTTACCCAATTCGTTATTTCCATTTCCAGTCATTGATTAAAAATAAGGTTGGCCTAATCGGTACGATACCGCAAAAAAGTGTTATTTCAAGAATTTGGCGCAAAAATGCACCGTCCCATAATGAAGTTTGGTCAAAAGTAATCGGCTCAGTCACAATCAGGGTGCTCTAGAGTGTTTCACTTTTGTCAAAATTTCATCTTGTAGACACATATCTAAATTTACTAAATTCACAAAGCTTAAGGTTTGGTACATATTTGCTTGAAAAGTTGTGAACCAAACTTTCTCAATATCTCCATGGCAACCAGTTCTTTATTGTGTTAACACACCGTCACGGACACTACAAAAGATTTAATGAGTAGATGGAGAAATAACATAGTAGACTATACAACATTTGTACAAATATTCTTTTTAAAAGTTTAACCAGAAAATATATACATCTGTTGTAGAAAATAAGGTAAATGTATCAGGATTTTACCCATGCAGCTTTGCATGCTTTCCGGCAAAATGATTTGTTACGAAAAAATAAGAATTTTTCATTTTTTTCTCCCCGTGAGCTTATGATTCCTCTAGTTTACAGATTTGCCCTTCGGTACATTTAAGTTATTTTTTACTGCAATTGTTGAAGTCTTTAGAAAACATTAATAGTATTTGCAGCAAAATTTTGCTTATTTTTTGTTAGTTTTCTAGTCATTTTTGTAGAATGGTAAAAGCGTCACGGACACTACACATTCAGGAATATGTGTGTGAAACAAACTATTGTTTATTATAACCAGTAAACCTGTAAAAATAGTAAAATTATGACAAGAATTGATTACAAACAAATCAAAAAAATATTATTAAGGAAGTTTGACATAAAGAATATTTGTAGTACTGGTATTTTTCAATAACCAGAAAATTTTATCAGAAATACAACACTGAATGCGAAAATTCTTGAGATAACTGGTATGTAGACAATGATAACTGGTATGTAGAAAATGCTATACAATGCAAAACTGTCCTAGTAACACTATAAAGTGAACAATAAATGATTTACTGAACATTTGGTTTCCAACATATTATTGTGATCTGTATTTCAGTAGCGTCACGGACACTACACATTTGAATACTTAAAGGGGCAACTTCTTTATCAGTTTTAACAGACAATATTAAACACAAATTCTCTATATCAGAAGTCTAATTAAAGTCATGAAGAGTATAATATAATACTCTCTTGCCACTCATAGTGATATTTGTAGGTGACTGGAGTTTTTTAAGTATTTGGTCAGCATCTATTGTGTACAAGGGGGAAAGAGGTTGCACATCTGACTGTTTATGGTGGTACTGCAGTAGTGTGTGCTCCATTATTGATTTTGTCAATAGTGATGTATGTAAGGGGAGGATTTATGTCCTGTAATGTTATTTTTCTGTTTTATCCCCTTGTTTGCATTATAAGGTTGTATTATTTGTGTTTGATAAACTTTCAGTCGTGTGTTGTTTGTTTAGGGAAAGCTATGGCAAGACATAGTCGGATCTAGCATGTGGTGTCTTTTGAATGCTGTGATCCTGAAATCAATGTTTCAAAACCCAAGTGTGTGGTTTCTCCTCAGTCGCAAAGTCCTGTCTTTCCTAAGTTGTTGTGTCAGATATTTTGATTTTTATATGCTTGTTCTTGTTGTCGTTTTCATGTGTTATTGGCTTCAAAAAATAAAGCCAATATTTCCATATTTTTATCTTGTGTTGAGATTTTTTTGTGAATTTTGTTTTTTACAAGTGTGTCTTTTATGTTTTTGTTTCTTTTGTAGGCTGTTGTTTGGGGTTCAGGGAAAGGGTTTTTAATGTTTTGTCCTTTTCAAGTTCCTCTCATATTTTGCAAGACTTTCTTTCAAGTATTTTGTTTTAATATATGGCCTATATGTTGTTACCTTCTTTATTTTTCTTGTACTTTTTGTTGAGTTCAATTCCTGTGTTTGATTCTGTGGTAATTCTAGTTATTTCTTTTTCCGTGTATTCTCTGTAAATTACTTTGCTTGTAAAGAAATCAACTATCTCCTTGAAATCGTTTGGGTCATTGCATGTAATGAAGTATCTCAGAATTTCACCTTCAATTAGTCCTTTAAAATTTGATTTGGGTAACATGGTTCTCTGTGCAGGTATTGGAATGTTCCAATTAGTTTTGTGTGGGTTTTAATATCCAAAATATTTTCTTGGTTGTGCCTTGGGCCCTTCAAAATTTTGACGTCGAGAAATTATATTTATTTTCTAGTGATTTCTTCACAGTAAATTTAAATGTTAGGTACATTTTGTTTATTCTATGGGTAAACTCTGCCAGTTGGTTTTGTGTTCCAGTAAAAATTATGAAAATGTCATTTCTGAATCTTTTTCAAAAGTGAATCACATTTTGGTATTCAGAGATGATTTCCATTTCCAGTTTATGAAATGCAATCATGGCAATCTCCAGCATTTCAGCCCATTAAACAGCCACATGTTTGGCGGTAGAATTCACTGTTGAATAGCCCAAAGACTTGAAAGAAAGTCTTGCAAAATACTGGCAGGAACTTGAAAAGGACGAAACATGAAAAATCCTTTTCCCAAACCACCCAATAATAACCCACAAAAAGAAACATGAATAGAAAAGACACACTTGTCAAAACAAAGTTCACAAAAAGAGACAAAACGTTAACAATAATCTCAACAAAAGATAACAATATAGAAATATTGATGTCATCATTTGAAGCCAATAACACGTGAAAACATTAACATCAACAAGCATAAAAAAATCAAAATATCTGACACAACAACTTAGGAAAGACAGAACTTTGCGACTGAGGAGAAACCACACACTTGGGTTTCGAAACAGATTTCAGGATCACAGCATTCAATAGACACCACATGATAGATCCGACTATGTCTCACCATAGCTTTCCCTTAACAGCCAACACACGATTGAAATTTCATCAAACACTTATAATACAGCCTTATAATGCAAACAAAGGCTTAAACAGAAAAATAATTTTAAGGGATATAAACCCTCCCCTTATATACATCACTGTTGACATAGATCCGTAACGGAGCCAACTCTACTGCAGCACCATGATAAATAGTCAAATGTGCAACCACTTACTCCCCTTATATATCGCCATAGCTTTCCCTTAACAAACAACACACGATTGAAATTTCATCAAACACTAATAATACAGCCTTATAATGCAAACAAAGGGTTAAAACAGAAAAATAATTTGAAGAGACATAAACCCTCCCCTTATATGCATCACTGTTGACAGAGATCTGTACTGGAGCCAACACTACTGCAGCAGCATCATAAATAGTCAGATTTGCAACCACTTTCCCCCCTTATATAATTCAAAAACACATTTTCTTTTGTTTTTAAAAGGATTTATTATGGTCTATGAAGTTTACTTCAGATGTCAGGTGAATTTAAATGTAAATGCAGTAAAAATGGTTAACCACTTGTTGGGTGTAGTGTCCGTGACATGAAGCCAGTTGCAAATGGTAAGTGGTTTAATAGGAAAGTAAATTAGTTTGTTAAGTGTTATGCCTTAATTTCACTATAAATAACATTTCTATCTTAAAGTTATATTGGGAAATAACTGATAATACTATTTCTGTTCCTTTTTTAACCCCCTTTACCGTTGTTTCATAGGACAGTTTTTTAACATTACAATCTTAAAAGGTAGAAAAAACATCTTTCACTGGTTTAATATATATCATTTGATGTCTTACTCAAAAACTAAGTCACTCTCTTATAAAAATGTAACTTCAACTGGTAAACAATAGAATTACCAGCTTAAATCAAAGTAACAAGTAATGTATGGATTTGGTGTCACGGACACTACATTTGGCCCCTTTTTGATATACTGAAACAATACAAGTGGTAATGGGTTATATTTTTATAACACATAAGGAAGGCAAACAGGGCCACTTTGGCTAATGACATCAGATCTCTACTATCTGAATATGGCTGAAAGTTATGAGGGTGTCACGGACACTACAAAATTTTGGGACAAAAAATGTGGGCAACTTTCATGATTTGTCATTCATAATCAATACATTGACCCTATCGACATTTAGTACCAACTAAACATAGTTGGTCTTCCAATCAAATAGATGTTTTAGGAAACATTCTAGGGTAATGTTTTCCAAGTGATAATAGAGAGATAAATCAATGCTGTTGTCAAAATATAAAAGCTTAACGACACACCAAATTCACTTGTTATAACGCCATTTCCATTCAAATCCATGTATTAAGATGAAATAACTTGCAAAAGAAAGAAGAAATGCTATGTAATACTTTAAATATTCTGAATAATCAAAAAATTAATCTAACAGTTTCAAAAAGTGAGTTTAAAAAATGTGCTTTTTCAGATGAAACAGCGTAACGCCCATTTTGACCCATTTTTAGGGTACTTTTTTCACTACTCAGCTCAAAATCATTAAAAAACTCCACTTTTTCGATGGGGCCTGTTTGGTTCTACTGGTTGTTTCATATTAAGGACAATATTGTATTAAATTTTGCTCAACATTTTTTTATATTAGAGCGTGTCGAAATCTGTCTAGAGCACCCTGATTGTGACTGACCCGAATATGATCAAGTTAACTGAGTCTGATGATTTAATGAAATTTGCTCACATATCAATCCACGGCCATTCTCTGATTTCAATCGAAAAAATTGTTATCCGAATGTAACACATTGTCTCTCAATAGAAAAAATAATAGGGTTGATAAAGCAAATTTTCCGACAGCTTGACGTCCTGAATTATGGTCAGTATATTAACATAAGAACAACGGAGCTCGTTATGGTGTCGTATTCTGCAAAGACTTAAGCTTTACTTCCCACCACTTAGTAACCAGCCTCTTATGTTTGAGGAAAAATTTGGATGTGGCTGACTGGTATATCTGTAACCCATTCCTGATTCAAGATAAGCCTGGATGCATTATCATAACCCATGAAAGCCGTTCTAGATCCATGGCTGTCCACGTGCCAGACCTTTTCTGTACTTAATCCTTGGCCTGTTGACCGCTTACTAAGAAGTACACGCAGAAACAACACGTTTTTAATGACCCACGAAGACAGCTCCGACAAAAGTGGCGCTTTGCGCACACATTTGATTAACCTGTTCACCCCGATTCCATGTAAACAGGTCCACAATCACCATTGGTAAAAATGGGTTTGGACCAAATCATGGTGGTACCATGCTTCTGAGAAGGTTAAGTTTCTGATGGGATGATTAAAAGTAATAAAACTAGGTTGGATCAAATCAAATAATCGAAACAAGGCTGCATGTCCAAATTTCACTATTCTGTTTCGATTCATAAATCATGTCAAAACATGTTCAACACAAAGTCACTAGCGCATGTAGAACATTGAAATTCAAACACCTGAAATTAGCCAGAATTTGCTATGGATTCGTAAGATTTGCCGTTTATATACGACGGGATAATGATATTGTATGAACTTATCGCGCGAAAAGGTTATCTTCAATAGCTATCCTGTGATTTTGCCGTTGGCACCACACACATGATGCGATTACGAGTTATAATGTATGATCGTAGATATGACAAAAACGAATCGAACTGACTGCTTTATACAAAAACAAAAAATCTGCTGATTTCCGACTTCTTGTTTCACCTTTGTTCTTCTTGAGGGAAACATTCGTAACATTTGAAGAAAAGTAAGAATTATCATTTGTGGTTTCAAACATCGACTAGCGTACGTTCAGTGTGGACTCAAAAAGTCAGACCATGTTACATCTTACAGAAATTCACTCAACTGGCCAACTATCCAGGAAAGGCACGACCAACACTTAAAAAATCTAGTTCACAAATGTATCAACAAAAAAGTTCCTGTCTACTTGTCTGACCTTCTCACAAAAAATTCAACAATTCACCAGTATAACACCAGAAGTAAATATCATGTTTCCAAAGCCCACAGTCGCTCATTCAAATATCGTTCATCCATCATTGCCAATACTATAATTTAAACTACTTTACTGTGCCTGTCTATTCTTTTCTGAGCCATTTCTTGACCGATTTGCATGTCAACTTCCTGCTTGTTTTAATTGAATACACGGTGCTCACTAACTTTTTATGCTTATCTTTTGATGTGTAGTTTTATAACTTTTAACTACTGGTTTTTTATTGAGTTATTTATTTATTTATTTTTATTCTGTATATGTCCATGTATTTTATTCAATGCATGAAAATCCATTTATGGATGCATTGACTTGAAGTAATAAAATTACAAAATTACAAAATATGTAACACGATTGGACCTAATTTGGGATAATTGGATGGTGAAGACATGTCGATTTAATCTGCAAATGTATTATCTGCTACACACTTGTTCTTATGAGTAAATTGTAATATCGCAACATTCATCTATAGGGCACCTAACACTTTTGAGAAATATGAAAAATATAAAGATTATATCCCAAATTAGTTCCAATCGTGTTATATATATATATATTGGACCTCATGATCAAGCTATCATTGCGCGAGTAACCAAGCGGTACATGCCTGAGTACTTGTTATATATTATTTTTTGTTAACTGATGTTTTTAAATGTTGGGAATGGTCACTCTTAACTAGGATGTGTTTGTGCTTAGCACGATGGACATGACCCATTGTGCGATTTTTCAACTGACTCACACCACCCAATCGTGCCGAGGTATTCACAAAGACTAGCATTGGACATTACTGTTCTTCGTAGGAGTTTGTTTTACAGTTGGCGTAGGTGTTACCTACTCGGAAATGTAGTGTTTTACCAAGGAAAATATCTAAGTGTCTTGCATGCGGTATGCCAAGATAACCTACAAAGGAAACTTCCTTTAATACCATAGTGTAAACTTCGAGCGAATGTCTCGTCGTAGAATGGTGTTGTAGGTAGAATGCCTGACAAAATTTCGTCTTTGGAATACTGCAGTACATCTATGCAATACTGCAGAGCGGGAATGATATGATTCAAACTATAAATGAAATACTTATGCTTAACTGTCCTTATGACATACCGATCTGGTGAGATACTTCGATTATGTTATGCAATGATCCATTTCTAACATGCGGCACACGTAATACTATAATATATTATTACACATATGAAGACTTGAGTGGAATGGAGAGAACTGACACGCTGATACACCGGGGCAAACTATTGCATATTAGGTTATGTGAACGGGGAACGAAGGGGTGAAGAGACAAAACATTTATATAAAATCTTACCTGATGTGTTGTAATGTCTGTGTGTTTTGTGACATTTTGCTATTAACATTTTATGTTAACGTGACTTGATTACCAGTCCATCGAAATACTTCATTTGAAGTAACGTGACTTGATTAGGGACCGAGCACAATTGGCGGCGCAGAAGAGAAAATAGGGGGGGGGGGGCCACGAAAAAAAATGAGTGTTCTTGGGGTGGGCAATGGAAATTCCAGGGAAGGTAAGGGATGGGCCACCAAAATATTTTACACCATGACAGGCAGAGAATATTTTTCAGAATTTTTGTTCCTTGTTGAAGCTGGAGTTCCTTGTTAAACTTCTTGTAGATGATGAAATACCAAGTCTTAAACCTCACAATGCAGTTGTTATGTGTAAAATGAGCAATATTATTATTGAAAATTGACTTCATTTGTCAACAATAATAATGGTTGGTAATGATACAGAGGCTAGGTTGAAACTGGTTATTATTGAAACTGGTTATAACAGCACTGAATGAACTTGTAGATTGTTTATAAGGTATTTGGTAATTTCATCATTCTTTGAGATTAAAATAGCATAACACAATACTGAAAAGTAGCTGTAGGTGTTACAAGTAGTAAAGCTTGAACATATGTTATTTTGTTTGTTTATTATTTATATATTTATTTGTTTATTATTTATTTCAAGAATGCAAGAATGTTGTTTTCACTAAAGCATATATTAAAAGTTATAAGGATTATATATATGTGTACAACTTTGTACCTATGTAATCTTTCTTTTTGGGGAGGGGGGCGCACAAAAATTTTGTTGCCGGTGATGGGGGGCCACTAAAATTTTTGCTGGTGTTAGGGGGGCCTGTAAAAAATATATGCACCACATATTTTCTCTTCCAGCCCCCCTGCCGTTAATTGTGCACATGCTCGTTCCTTACCTGTCCATCGAAATATTTCATTCGAATCTATTGAGTGCGAGTGCTTTGTCAAAACCATGATCCATTAAGTCAATGCTAGCCTAGAATCCTATTCGCCCGCTTGCCTCCGTACCTCCGGGTCGGAGGTACGGAGGAAAGCGGACGAATAGGATTCTAGGCTAAATCAATGCTGGCATGGCCTGGCCGGGGGAATTGAGAGTTGATCTTTGCAGGCAGTTGTATTTTTTTTTAATTGGAGTAAAACCAGCTGCAATATCACAACAACCCAAAAAACAAAGAGCAGGAACACTCAGAAATCCTAATATGAAATGGTTTGACCTGCTTACTTAAGTATTATAAGTTTCCGACATCATGCTGGGCGTACTATAGGAACCTTGGATATCGTTACATTTTGGATGAGGGGTGGATCATTTGATTTCTAGGGGGTTGGGGGAAACATTGTCGGCAGGTGAAGAAGCAATAAAAAATAATTGATCGAGCAATGTCTCGAGAAAAAATTGATCATAGCAGACCCAAGGAAAAAAAAATTGTCGCAAGGTTTAGGGAATCTGAATTCCTCATTCTCCCATTCTCTGGAGGTGCGCCGCTAACATTTTCAAAATACATGAAGAAGTCCAATGTCTTTTGCCAGTATTCGTGGTATAAACACACAAGAAAAGTTGGGTCAAAACTCGTTCCACAAAAGGCTTTTGTTGTATGCTATGTCCTGGCAAACATATTTCATGGTTTATCTTGCAAATAAACATTGTCATGGATCAAAAGTTACATAGAGATATTTTCGATTGACTTGCTCAGTATAGTGAAAATGTAAAACAACATGATAGGATTCATTACACTAATTTTAAACAGGATATATTATTATTTAGTAAATATTTGAAGAAAATAAACAAGTCTCTACTGTGAACGCAAATAAAGTAACAACAAACTAAACAAATGCCACACTTTCAGGATATATATTTACTTTTAAACAGGATACATTACTATTTAGTAAATAAAAATAAACAAGTTTTTCCTGAGAATGAAAACACAGTAAAGACAAACAAGACAATGTTCATATGAAAAGTATGACTCGTTTCTATAGACATCACAAGGAACATTAGCACAAGATGTTCTGGTAGCTTTTTCCAGTTAAATTCCAATAAAGATAGAGACAATCCTTTGTTTTACACAATCTCTGTCCTCTAATCTAATGTCGTCTGTCCTGTACTCACGTAGAATACTCGTTATTTTTAGAAGTGCAGTTGATAACCAGTGACATTGCTTCCACATGTGTCTTCAACTCAAGAACCGCATATTAAAAAACTGGTAATCACGAAAAAAAATGACATTGCTTCCACATGTGCAAAAAATTGATGCAGGACAGACAATAGAAAACATTGCTGCCACAGTGGTGTGGAAAAAGTTTGCGCCATACCCATTCCCTCCCCCCCCCCCCGAAATCAAATATTATATTATATCATGCTATCATGCGCCATTCTGATTGGACGAGAGCTCATTCCCACCGATGCTAAAATACTGTTCATCATAGTTGCAGTCATCGCAAGTCTGGATTATTTTAAAACTGCTTGTTTTCTGGTACAATTAACGTCCAAATTATCCATCAAAAATAGATCCTGTAACTTCACTGTGCCACCACTGAATGTCGCGACGGTATGCGGTACAGAATGAGACAAATCTATTTTTAGTATGCCAAAAAAGCCAGGACTATTGTTCTTATGTAAATTTATGAAAAAATTGTTACTTTTTTCTTTTGATTTGAACTCTTGACCCATTTTCTGTGTGAGTGCAGCAGGTATTTTTTGACAAGTATCGTTCGTGTTGTAAAATGCAATGTCGATATGGACGTAATGCGTATTTATCGTAGGATACTGTGTGCCTGTACGGAATCCAAACTTATAAAAATGCTCGGTCTCGGGCGCAGAATTTCCGACGTTCGATCTCTCAGACGTCCGTTTTCTGCATTTGGCGCTTAGAGTGATGAAAATACCCAAGTAAGACAACAAATACACGCAAGTTGATATAATATAATAGCAATAACCCCCTTCGCAGTCGGGTATACACTCGATTTTGGTACAATTCGCTCCATATAGCACTCGCCTATCGGCTCGTGCTATATGTCGCGCATTGTACCAAAATCTCGTGTATACCCTCCTGCGGCGGGGGTTATTGCTTAAGGGGGGTATACAAAACGAAGACCGAAGATCGAAGACCGAACACCGAAGATCGAAGACCGAAGACCGAAGACCCCTGATTTGGATTAAAGGCATGATGCACTCTAACCGGCAAGGACGGATCGAACGTTATAGTATTTAGTACGCAGTAATAACGCTGTTTCAGACATGATACACGCCAAATTACCATCACATCGGAGTCAAACTGAAACACTCGCCTGCGCGACTTGATAACGATGGCGGCTAACATTTCAAACACAATACACGAAGTTCAACCGAAATTAAGCCAATACGGCGAAATATGGCCCTTAAATACCGGAGATATCACAGTTCTTTGATTTGTACTTTTGACTTTGACAGATACGGCAAGCCGCTAGTATTGGTTTCGGATTGTAATTCTCAAATAGGCGCAACTATTTTAAGTTTTAATGTTTCATATAGCCATTTTTGATATAATTGTGGATGAATAACTCTCACCTTGACCAATTGAAACAATCCCGACGAAATATGGACGATTTTATATTACGAAAGATATGCCAGGGTCTTCGTTTTGTACATTTGCACTTGAAAACCGCCCAAATTAGTAGGTTTTTCTTAAATTACTCCAAAAATATACGTCCAAATTTTGTTTTTGGCACGGAATTGACTTCCTCCCACTATTCGTCACAAAATAAACCAATACCGACAATGAATGATCCTTAAATACCGAAGATATCAAGGGTCTTCGTTTTGTACACTGTAAAAATAGCGGACGCTAGACGCGTCTTTACCTGTTCAAAACGTACGTGTCGGTGTTCAAATTTGAACGGCTAGTGTTCATATTGTTAACACTAGTGTTCATATTATTAACAATGGTGTTCTAAACCTGAACACGTAGTGTTAACAACCATCTCCTTCAAGTGTTCAAAAACTCAGCATCACAGAAATTTTACAATACTGTGAAACAATTACCAATCTTTTGGGTTTTTTTACTTTACAATGGCTATATTAAATTTAATACTGCCTCGCTGTCCGGCAAACGTACACGGATTTTGGTGTGTAACGAATTTCCACTAAATGAAAAAATATTTCCGGTCTAAAATTGCTGAAAGCATGTTTTTTCTAAAAAAGAAAGTATACAAAATAATTTTATACGTTTATTACGTGTTGAATTTTGAAAATTTGAAAAGAAAATCAGAAAACCATCATGAACGGTTTAATTTTAACATCGGCGTGCAAGAGGCGTTCTATTTCTAAACACTTGGTGTTCAAGTTTGGTGCTTTTTCCTATCCCATGATGCATCAAAACGGAAGTTGCGACATTTTTCTTGTAAGCGCACCCGGAAGTCGGGATCGTGCTGAAGCAAGACAAGAAAGGGTAAGTTTTCTCTCCAAAATAGTTAAAGGTATTAGATTTTGAAGCATCTGTATTAATATCCTTCGAAATTAAACGTATTGTACTTTGAGATGGCTTAACCGTGAAGAAACCTTTTTTCTTTTAGTGGCTGGTATACCAACAACAAGCTGTGAATACGCAGTGGTACTTTGGCCATGGCGTATCGATCGATCTCACTCGGGTCAAGGGTCATTGCAACACAACTGTAGCGATAACCCTTGACCTGAGCGCGATCGATACGCCTTGCATAGTACCGCTGCGTAATCACAGCTGACACATGTCTTTTAGTAGAGACAATCGCATGTAAAAAATCAATTAAACATTGTAGAGTATACAATGTATTGTTTCAGCATAGGAGAGATTGGCTTTTTTATTTTAATCAGTTGATGACAAGAAGAAGCCAATATTTTGTAACAGTATTGAAAGAGGCACTATGTATGAAAGTCTCCCCTTTTCCTTAACCTAATCAGCTCCTTGTCTTTCATTTAAAGTCTCATCTCGCCATATTACCTATTGTTGCATTTTTTCAGGATGTAAAAAGTTGGATATAACTGAAAATCGAAGAGTTGTTACAGAAGCTGGCGGTACAGATAATGAAGAAGATAAGTGTACAGGTAGCTGTCGGGAAACAAGCTTGAGAACCTTCAGTTCATCTGTAATGTAGATTTAAACTTCCGAGGGTCAGTAACTGAATTTTGATAAGTTTCTGAATTTTTTCTGAATTAATCTAAGCTTTGGTAGCATGCTATGATCAACTAAATGTTGCCGGAGGATAAGCTTTCACAGACGTGTAGTCTCCTTTATCAGATGCAAGGGTGGAATGAAAAATAATAGCTGAAAGCGACAGAAAATTCAGAGTAATAAAATATCCACTCTGACAGAATTACTGAATTTTCTGAAATTTTCACTCTGAATTTTCTGTCACTTTCTGCTTCAATTTTTCATCCCCCTTGCATCTGATAAAGGAGACTTCACGTCTTTGGAAGCTTATGCCCTTTTAACATTTAGTTGATCATAGCATGCTACCAAACCTAAGAGAATTTTGTATTGTAGCTCAACACGTCTCTTGTTCTTAGCAACTGTTTTTTAGCTTTGCCGTCAGCTAAATAGGTGGATGTGTAGTATTGCCCTCAAATTTGTATTCCCAAAGTTTTTCTTCAAACAGCCTGTATGAATTCTTTAATATTTGGATTACAGGTCCCCAGGGATTACCCTAATCACATATGTTCAAATTATGATGAACTATGAAAATTTATATTTTTGTGCTAATTTTGCTATTTTTGGCAAAAATCTTCTTCTCTTTTACTAACGTCTTCAATATTTGGTAAACATGTCCCTAAGAATGACCGTAGTCAAATTTTTGCTAGTTGTAATAAAATATTCAAATTTGTATATTTAATGGCAATTTTCGTCATTTTTGGTCTAAGAATTTTTAAAAATCTTCTTCAAAACTACTAATTGAACAGCTTTGATATTTGAGACATAGATCTCTACTGATAGCCTTTTTCAGATTGTTCAAATTATGCAGAAATTTGGAACTTTGTATTTTGAGAATTTAAAGACATTTCAGACATTTTTAAGATATGAGGGATTACCAGGATGTGATATATATACGTTATGATGAAATTTACATTTTTTTATTTTAAGGGTGAATTTTACATTTTTGGTAAAAACATTGTATAAAAATTAATAGCAAGGTACACCAGAATTTGAAAGGTGTTTACAAATATGTTTTGAATTTCTGAGAAGTAGATTTTTGAAATGTCACCGATTTATTTCATTGTTTATTTAAAGATATTACAAACAAACAAACCTTTTTGTTTATGAAGGACTTTGTTGGACAAGGAAAAAGGTTTTACCCTGCCAAGGACCAATTTTCCCCACTTTCTGCATGTTGTGCCTTACTGTGACACTTTGACAACTTGACATGTTGTGTTTACTTTAATGTGAACAACTATATACCATGTGCACTAGAGAAGCCTTGACTAACTTTTTTTTCTTCAAAATTTACAATTGTCTATACAAGAGGAAATGTCTTTAAGAAACCATCTTACAACAATGAAGTATGCATTCCATACATATATGTGTTTTCAACACAATAAGTAAGCCAAATTTTGAGCTTTTTCAGATGATTTTTTGTACATTTTAAACAAGTATGAACCTAAAAACGTTATCCACAATATTTAAGTAAAACCTGTTTTGTCATTACTTTGTTCATATTTTTTAAAACGATCTACAGTGTTCATGGGGATTTTTATTGCTTTTGCTTTTGATAGGAGGGTGTTAACACCGTTGGTAGTTTCCTATGACAAACTTTACATACAAATTGGCAATGTTTATTTGCCCACTTTACAGTAAATTATTGTATTTTACTCTAGAATTGTTTTGTGTATTTTTAGAATAAAATAATTTTACTGTATATCAGTGGTCTGTAATGTTATTTCAAGGCTTGAACACCCCCTGAACGCCCAAAATTAAAGGTGTTCAACAAGCGCGCATTATGTGTTCTAGCCTTTAACACACTTATCGTTGAACGGCGTCCATGCGTTCAAAAAGTGTTACAGCCCTTGAACGCGTTAATGCGTTCAATTTTTTGAACACATTTTATGTGCAACGTGTGTTCAGATATGGAACACTGTGGTGTTCAATATAATGTCTGATGAACACGTAGCGTTCAAAATCTGCACACGTGTGTTAAAAAATTGAACGTTGGTTGAACACGTAGTGTTAAATTTCTGAACGTCTAGGAGCGTTCAAAAAGTGTTACAAAAAGGCGTTTAATTGGTGTTCTATCCTTTAACACTTAACTTTACAGTGTACTTTTGACCTTACAGATACGGTAAGCCGATGGCATTCGTTTCTGATTCCGATTCTCAAATAAACGTAACTATTTTAGGTTTTAATGTTTCATATGGCCATTTTTGATATATCGTTTGTGGATGAATAACTCTCTCCTTGACCAACTGAAATATCCCTACGAAATATGGACGATTTTTACGAGAGATATGCCAGGTTTTTTTAAAACTTCTCCTTAGTTTTTGTCTTTTTCATTATTCTCGGTCAGTTCTATTATATTTTTACCCAATATCACATAGATATCAGTTTTTACCTGTAAAATATTAGTTAGCCGCCTCTGATGACTACATTTTGTCGTCTGCCACACAGTTACGCGTGGTTCGATACATAGCGGCCGCCGCGCGTGGTATGCGTGCATACCACGCGGCGACCGCTATGTATCAACCGCACGTATGTGCTAGTCACCTATGCGAATTCTGGCGGAATCAGCAAACTTTTGTTTTCCGTCTTTTCTCCGAGTCAGTAAGACTCGGCTTTCCCCATGGGGCATGACCGATCACCGACGCGAGTGTACTGTGGCATACAGCAGCGTCAGCGTAGACTCGTACTCCATAGCTTAGTTGATAATGGCCCCAGTGCCGAACGTTCGATGTTCGGAAGCTGAATTTAGGTGGGCCACCGGAATTCAAACTTTTACTTTTTTGAGGACATGTTTTTATCGATATCTCGCGATCCGCGCGCAGTCGCCACGTCAAATATCGACCATTGGCATTAAAAATATGTTTTAAAAATGTTACCAAGTGGGAGTGCCTCTTTAAGTAGCACATAGTGGATAAATCGAATGGTCGTACTGGAATTTGTTTCATGCATCAAAATTGACTAATGTTTACTTTAGCATGGTATTGTGGATATATTAAAATGGCTTGAGTGGTTACACAAATTCGTTTTTTGTATTGTTATTGCCAAGTACGTGACCTAAACAACTATGTGTTTCTTGTAACATGTCTCCGAAAATTTGGTTAGGTAGGACGACGATTGTTTTTGTGTGATAACACGATTGGAACTAATTTGAGATAATGGGATTTTCATATTTTTCAAATTTCTCAAAAATTGTACGTGCCCTATAGCGGAATGATGCAATATTACAAATTTCTCATAAAAACAAATGCATTTGTCACTTAAAAAGACAAGCAACCTAACGGAAGATATAGCTACGCTGTGTTTATGTAGAGAATAAACTATTTTTGACACATGTTGATGAAGAAGGTGGAAATCTTTGATAGCTCAATTCAGGAGCCGGAAAAAGTGGCTAAAATAGCTGCAAAAATACACAATTTCATCATAATTTGAATATATCTCATCAGATCATCCCTAAGAACATGTCAACAAAAGCTATCTAACGAGTAGTTTTTTGAGAATAAAATTTTCTGACCAAAAATGGTAAAGATTGCCCCAAAAATAAACATTGCAGATTTCACCATAATTTCAATATATCATATATTACAATAGCCCCTTGGAAACTGTATACCAAATATCAAAGATATCGACTTGCAGTTTTTGAGAAACAAATCTTTGCAGTTTTTGAGAAACAAATCTTTGGACCAAAAATGGCAAAATTGGCATGAAAAATACAAAATTACAGATTTCATCAGAAATTAGTTGATCTGTAGGAACCTCTATACCAAATTTCAAAGCTATCAAACCAGTACTTTTTGAGAAACACAATTTTTTACCTAAAAAAATGCAAATTTGAATATTTTTGCACAATTTGAACAAATCTGAAGTAGATCATCCGTAGGGAAATAGCAAAGCTAACTGACAGGTAGTTTTGAAGAAGAAGATTTTTAAATATTTTTTTACCAAAAACGACAAAAATTGCCTTAAAATACAAATATGCAAATTTCACCACGATTTGAACAAATCTGACTGAAGTCACCCTAAGTAAACTGCATATCAAATTGCAAAGCAATCGGACAAGTGGTTTCAGAGAAGAAGATTGTTTTACCAAAAACAGGAAAAAATGCCCCTAAAATACAAATACGCAAATTTCACTACGATTTGAACAAACTTAAGTGAAGTAACCCCAAGTGAGTTGCATATAAAATTTCAAAGCAATCGGACTTGCGGTTTCCGTGGAGAAGGCAATTGTTGACGGATGACGGACGACGACGGAAAATCAACCAATTTGATAAACTCCGCGTCGCTGACAGCGTAGCTAAAAAGTAGATGAGCTTACATTTACAGATCAAATAGACATTACTTCACCATCCAATTATTACAAATTAGTACCAATCGTGTTTGATTTTATTTTGTGTGTAAAACCCCATACAAGATATACAACGCTGAAATTACATAAAATTTAGTAAAATTTGCTCTGAAATTTGAAAGTGACAAAGTTTTGGGCTGACGATTTTTTTGGGACAGTTTGGTTACCCAAAATTTGATATCCAGACACTTGTTTTTGTGCTAAATGTTTCAGGCGCTGTGCAAGACCCGGACGATCGTTCATAACGGTTGTAGTGCTACAAATGAGAAGTTCAGTGACTAAGCAAGTGTTTGTAAGCTTCAATATTGAACATAGATAATCATCTCACAGATAAAGGTATATTGTTTCGCACTTCAATGTAAAACGTACTATTTTACTCAGTCTCAACACGCATCAAATTGGCATTTGTTGTTAGCGATAAGGAGAATCACAGTTACTTATACGGCGATGTCAGGATGGCTATTAAAATGCACATCACCAAGTTAGGGTCTGTCGTACTACCCATGCTATTACTTATTAAGCACATGTTCACATGTACCTTGTGTAAAAATGTTTCAACAGTATCACAAACCGATGACCCTCGCTGTAATTGTTCTAAGCAATTGTTTATCTTCGTAAGATAATACCGATCACAATACAGTAGTATCTTGAAGTTCGAATTGCTACAAATTTGATGTTTTACCATTACAAAGGACTATGTAAGGTCAGCGTAAAATTGACAGTTCATTTTGTTTTAATAAAAAAAAACTTTCAAAGTGCATTAAGCTTGTTTTATCTCTCTCTCTCTCTCTCTCTCTCTCTCTCTCTCTCTCTCTCTCTCTCTCTCTCTCTCTCTCTATATATATATATATATATATAATCTATCTATCTATCTATCTATCTATCTATCTATCTACCTCTCTATCTATCTGTCTGCATGTCTGTATGTCTGTATGTATGTATGTATGTATGTATGTATGTATGTATGTATGTATGTATGTATGTATGTATGTATGTATGTACGTATGTATGTATGTATGTATGTATGTATGTATGTTAATTAATATAAATAAATAATTTATTTAACTCTTCGATATTCATTTATGCATTTATAATTATAAATGTAGTAAAAATGCCTCACAACAAATAAAACAAATATAATTCAGTGAATTTTAGATTCGTAATCTGTAATCAACGCTAGGTCATGCTTTCGTACCTGTCAACGTCAAAAGTACAAAACGAAGACCCTTGATATCTCCGGTATTTAAGGACCATTCATTGTCGGTATTGTTTAGTTTGTGAAGAATAGTGGGAGGAAGTCAATTCCGTGCCAAAAACAAAATTTGGACGTATATTTTTGGAGTACTTTAAGAAAAACCTACTAATTTTGGGCGGTTTTCAAGTCCAAATGTACAAAACGAAGACCCTGGCATATCTCTCGTAATAATCGTCCATTTTCGTCGGGATTGTTTCAATTGGTCAAGGTGAGAGTTATTCATTCACAACTATAGCAAAAATGGCCATATGAAACATTTAAACTTAAATAGTTGCGCCTATTTGAGAATTACAATCCGAAACCAATACTAGCGGCTTACAGTAGCTGTCAAAGTCAAAAGTACAAAACGAAGACCCTTGATATCTCCGGTATTTAAGGACCCTTCATTGTCGGTATTGGTTTATTTTGTGAAGAATAGTGGGAAGAAGTCAATTCCATGCCAAAAACAAAATTGGACGTATATTTTGGAGTAATTTAAGAAAAACCTACTAATTTTTGGCGTTTTTCAAGTCCAAATGTACAAAACGAAGACCCTGGCGTATTTCTCGTAAAAATCGTCCATATTTCGTCGAGATTGTTTCAATTGGTCAAGGTGAGAGTTATTCATCCACAACTATATCAAAATCGAAATATTGAACATTAAATCCAAAAAATTTGCGTTTATTTGAGAATCGGAATCCGAAACGAATACTAGCGATTAGCCGTATCTGTCAAAGTCAAAAGTACAAAACGAAGACCCTTGATATCTCCGGTATTTAAGGACCCTTCATTGTCGGTGTTCGTTTATTTTGTGAAGAATAGTGGAAGGAAGTCAATTCCGTACCAAAAACAAAATTTGGACGTATATTTTTGGAGTAATTTAAGAAAAACCTACTAATTTTGGGCGTTTTTCAAGTCCAAATGTACAAAACGAAGACCCTGGCATATCTCTCGTAAAAATCGTCCATATTTCGTCGGGATTGTTTCAATTGGTCAAGGTGAGAGTTATTCATCCACAACTATAGCAAAAATGGCCATATGAAACATTTAAACTTAAAATAGTTGCGCCTATTTGAGAATTACAATCCGAAACCAATACTAGCGGCTTACCGTATCTGTCAAAGTCAAAAGTACAAAACGAAGACCCTTGATATCTCCGGTATTTAAGGACCATTCATTGTCGGTATTGGTTTATTTTGTGAAGAATAGTGGGAGGAAGTCAATTCCGTGCCAAAAACAAAATTTGGACGTATATTTTTGGAGTAATTTAAGAAAAACCTACTAATTTTGGGCGGTTTTCAAGTCCAAATGTACAAAACGAAGACCCTGGCGTATTTCTCGTAAAAATCGTCCATTTTTCGTCGGGATTATTTCATTTGGTCAAGGAGAGAGTTATTCATCCACAACTATATCAAAAATGGCCATATGAAACATTAAAACCTAAAATCGTTGCGTTTATTTAAGAATCGAATCCGAACGAACGCAAGCGGCTTACCGTATCTGTCAAAGTCAAAAGTACAAAACGAAGACCCTTGATATCTCCGGTATTTAAGGACCCTTCATTGTCGGTATTGGTTTATTTTGTGAAGAATAGTGGGAGGAAGTCAATTCCGTGCCAAAAACAAAATTTGGACGTATATTTTTGGAGTACTTTAAGAAAAACCTACTAATTTTGGGCGGTTTTCAAGTCCAAATGTACAAAAACGAAGACCCTGGCATATCTCTCGTAATAATCGTCTATTTTTCGTCGGGATTGTTTCAATTGGTCAAGGTGAGAGTTATTCATTCACAGCTATAGCAAAATGGCCATATGAAACATTTAAACTTAAAATAGTTGCGCCTATTTGAGAATTACAATCCGAAACCAATACTAGCGGCTTACAGTAGCTGTCAAAGTCAAAAGTACAAAACGAAGACCCTTGATATCTCCGGTATTTAAGGACCATTCATTGTCGGTATTGGTTTATTTTGTGAAGAATAGTGGGAGGAAGTCAATTCCTGCCAAAAACAAAATTTGGACGTATATTTTTGGAGTAATTTAAGAAAAACCTACTAATTTTTGGCGTTTTTCAAGTCCAAATGTACAAAACGAAGCGTATTTCTCGTAAAAATCGTCCATATTTCGTCGGGATTGTTTCAATTGGTCAAGGTGAGAGTTATTCATCCACAACTATATCAAAATCGAAATATTGAACATTAAATCCAATAATTTGCGTTTATTTGAGAATCGGAATCCGAAACGAATACTAGCGATTAGCCGTATAGTGTCAAAGTCAAAAGTACAAAACGAAGACCCTTGATATCTCCGGTATTTAAGGACCATTCATTGTCGGTGTTCGTTTATTTTGTGAAGAATAGTGGGAGGAAGTCAATTCCGTACCAAAAACAAAATTTGGACGTATATTTTTGGAGTAATTTAAGAAAAACCTACTAATTTTTGGCGTTTTTCAAGTCCAAATGTACAAAACGAAGACCCTAGCATATTTCTCGTAAAAATCGTCCATTTTCGTCGGGATTGTTTCAATTGGTCAAGGAGAGATTTATTCATCCACAACTATAGCAAAAATGGCCATATGAAACATTAAAACCTAAAATAGTTGCATTTATTTGAAAATCGGAATCCGAAACGAATGCCATCGGCTTACCGTATCTGTAAGGTCAACAGTACAAAACGAAGACCCTTGATATCTCCGGTATTTAAGGATCATTTATTGTCGGATCATTTATTGTCGGTTGGTTTATTTTGTGACGAATAGTGGGAGGAAGTCAATTCCGTGCCAGAAACAAAATTTGGACGTATATTTTTGGAGTAATTTAAGAAAAACCTACTAATTTTGGGCAGTTTTCAAGTGCAAATGTACAAAACGAAGACCCTGGCATATCTTTCGTAATAATCGTCCATATTTCGTCGGGATTGTTTCAATTGGTCAAGGTGAGAGTTATTCATCCACAATTATATCAAAATGGCTATGTGAAACATTAAAACTTAAAATAGTTGCGCCTATTTGAGAATTACAATCCGAAACCAATACTAGCGGCTTGCCGTATCTGTCAAAGTCAAAAGTACAAATCAAGAACTGTGATATCTCCGGTATTTAAGGGCCATATTACGCCGTATTGGCTTAATTTCGGTTGAACTTCGTGCATTGTGTTTGAAATGTTAGCCGCCATCGTTATCAAGTCGCGCAGGCGAGTGTTTCGGTTTGACTCCGATGTGATGGTAATTTGGTGTGTATCATGTCTGAAACAGCGTAATTACTGCGTACTAAATACTATATAACGTTCGATCCGTCCTTGCCGGTTAGAGTGCATCGTGCCTTTAATCCAAATTCAGGGGTCTTCGGTCTTCGGTCTTCGATCTTCGGTGTTCGGTCTTCGATCTTCGGTCTTCGTTTTGTATACCCCTTGCTTAAGTGCACCCCTGAGGCGGTTTTGCTTACGTAAGAGATAGTCTGGGCATATAATACAGAACACTTTCCAACGACTTTGAACAACCGCGGAACAACCTTGCTTAGCGGCTTGTGCAGCAAGTGAGAACATTCTGAGTTTCCGCATTCCCGTAAGTAAGAAAAGTTTCACTGTACACCAAGATTATTCAGTAAAACTCGCTCATCAGTTCTCAGCCATCGTATATTTGCGAGTATTGTACGTATCCTTTCTTTTGACTATGGGCTATATGCTGTAACCTAACCCGGCACGGCAATCATGTTACGAACAAGGAGGTTGCACTCTGTGTGCTCCAAAATGGTAATAGAAATTGTCTCCGATTCTACGACACCAGGGTTGAACATGAACCCGGCCGGTATAGACTACACCTATATCTTTCGAAGCACGGTGCTGGGATAATGGGGAGGAATTGAAGTCGGAGGCCAAGCCTTTGTGCATATAGTGATGTTAAACGCCTTATCCCAGCAATGTGTCGAGGGCGAAGGTTACCTTCATGGGCCTCAAGTGCAAAATTATTAGGATATACTCGCTCTCGCTTCTGGTTTCATGTTGTAATCTTCAAGCGCTGCTGCTTATCCATCAATGTTGTCTTGCTGCAGTTCTGTAGCCCTAAACTTCCCCCGGCGGTCCTGGGTGGTTGGGAAGATTGTTGGCTACAGAACTGCATCAACGGCATAGCAGTAGCCTGGGGGGGGGGGGCAGCTGCCGCCCCCCCCCCACCCCCGGCGGAATTTTTGGGAAAAATGCAAATTTTCCGAATACACACAAATGCTGATAAAATCGGTAATATTTCCGGGGCGATTCCCAGCACCCGTGCTTTGAATTGATGGTTTACTATATCAAGCGTCTCTGTACTTACTATGGCGCGTAATCAAGGCCAATATTCGAACTCTCCATTTTGGATTCGTACTCCCCATTTTGGATTCGTAAACGCAATTTTCAACTTTCGAACTCAACATTTTGGATTCGTACTCCCCATTTTACGAATCCAAAATGAGGAGTACGAATCCAAAATGTTGAGTTCGAATATTGGCATTGATTACGCGCCGTAATACTTACACTGATCAGACTCTTCGCTATTATTTGTATTGTTCCTATGGTTTATTGTACCCTGGGTTAACTGAATCCAAGTGTTACTTTTTGCAGTGCGCTGAATAAAATGTAGCTCTTTTGCGGTTTAAACGAATGATTAAATATTTTTGTGCGGGAAAATGCAAAAAGAAGCGCGCGCGCACATGGACCATAGGGATTCAGTCTCCGATGATGATGATCAGATGGTGACGATGATGATGATTAAACATTAAAAATGAAGGAAAATAAAATATAATTGGACTCAGTAAAGTTGTTGTTGTTGTTATTGTTGTTGTTGATAGTATTTGATGAAAAGAACAAAGTATGGGTTGCAAATTCAATACAGCCAAACTATACACATGCACTGCAAAATTCAATACAGCCTTTATAGAATACTATACACATGCTGCAAAATTCAATACAGCCTAACTATACATGTGCGTTGCAGCCTAACTATACTATGCGTTGCAAATTCAATACAGCCTAACTATACATGTGCGTTGTAGCCTAACTATACATGTGCGTTGCAAATTCAATACTTTGCAACGCACATGTATAGGCTACAACGCACAAATTATGCAAATTAGCACTAATTATGCATTCCACAACCAAAACAATAAGGGTGCATATGTAGGCCATAATGTATTCTCTTGTACAAAGTTTGAAAGGAATTGGCTCAGGCATGTCTGACATATCTGCGTGGACGGATGGATGGACGGAGCCCAAACCATAAGTCTCTTTGACTTTGTCCGGGGGACTAATAAATCAGATGATATACTGATACAATTATCAAGATTCTAAAGTGTGAATGAAATTATTCTGAACTGTAGGCCTTTAAAGCCCTGTAGTTGTCTTTACTATTTCAAAGGCAATAGTTCATGTTTGATCTAATACAGAAATAACGGGCGACGCGCTGACCGTTAACGTTTATTTGTGGGCAAGGGCAAGAGGAAAGCCAAAAATTAACGGGCGAGGCTTGCCGAGCCCGTTAATTTGGCTTTCCTCGAGCCCGCGCCCACAAATAAACGTTAATGGTCAGAGCGGAGTCTGTTATTTCCATTATATTATCAGCGAACCCAAGAAAATCGTGAAAATTTCCGAAAATTTCAGGAGCAAACGACAACTGGACAACTGAGCAATACGAGACGCACTGTCAGGCGCGCTGTAAAAATCGGCAAATCCGTAGATATTTTCAGAAAAAAAGTATCTCAACTTGACCTACAAGTGCTCCATTTTATTTTGTGATTGATTATGATTTGCGTTTGAGCTGTAAAGTTACGATACTTTGAGTTGTTAATCTTATTATCATATTCACGGGCATGTAAACAAACTATTACTGTGTATTTGTGGTCAGTCACGCGGTTCAGCTCGACCAATCAAAATGCGACGGGCAGGTCATGTTGATCTAATACTGGATACCAGCGCGTCATGATTGTAAATGCCAGTTGTTGTGTGTCTCATCTCAATCATAGTTTCTCAAGTATGTTAAGGCATACTTCCCTGTACCAGCCATTCCCAAATTGAAGAAAGAGGTAGCTTTTCAACATGCATTGTCATTGATTTTATTAAATTATAACATATTAAGTACAAAACATGTTTAGATCTTGTGTCACATGACCAAAAAGTATTTCCCTGCCAACATTCATAAATTTATAAAAACTCAATATTTAGCTGCTAGTCATAACACTTTTGTTGTTTTTACTGGATATTTGGCAAGAATACCTATCATTTATCTTAAAAAATACCTTACCCTAAAAATATCATATGAGATTTCTTGCAAATATTTAAAGCCTAAAACAGAATGTAAAAAGTGACTTTTTGGGGGTGTTTTGGGACCAAAAAGCCAGAATTAAGTAATTTTGTAACAGTGAGAGGTCATCACATAAGCTTGTGCGCCATTTTATATTAAGTTCCCACTGTAGTTGTTAAGTGGTTGGAATATGCAGTTTTTTTTCAATATATGATTGTGCCAGGAAAAACCTGGTCATTTGACTTGTCTCATATCTCAAGAGATGTAGAAATTTTTTTTTTTTGATACAAATTACTTTGGTGAAATTTCACATCATTTGAACAAGATCTTTCCTAAAAATTGCATACTAACTTATCTGACATGCTAAAAGTCTTAGAGTTGTGCCTTTTAACATTCATGACTTGGAAAATGTAAATTACCAGTAGATATTCTCTGTTCAAATGCAGACATCATACGTGCAGTTATGATTTTGCCATTGAATTACACTTCATGTGATTGTCAAACCATCAGAATATCAACTGCAGTAATCTCATCACAGATTAAGTGCATATGAACTGTACATCTCAACTGGTTACCTGCTTTGCACATTGTAGTAATACAGAGGTAACATCATGATCAGACAAGGTGTCACATCATATTGCATCGGCGTTGATGTTGGAGGAACCAATACTGATGCAGCAGTGGTCCAAGGTGATGTTGTTGTTGGTTTTTCCAAGACATGTACAACAGAAGACATTACCAGTGGTGTTATCGGTGCCATTCACAGTGCCTTACAAGATGCCAATGTAACAGGTAGCTGTTGAAAGTTTAATTAAACTATAACCTACAACCTGAAATCTGTGAAGTCTTACTTTGTAAATGATCAATGAAGTTGAGTATGCCCAGCCAACTAAAAAATCGATCCAGATAAATAGGCAAATACATATCTGGAAATAACTAATCATACAAAATAATTTTTGCGGAACCATCATCCATAAACCAAATAATGATAAGAAAGTTGAAAATTATTGTTAAATAGGGATATATGGACCCACTGACAAAATAATCACAAAATCATAATATAATATGGAAATTACGGTAAATTAAACAAGTGGTAGAAATAAGAAATAATATTGAAATCATTAAAACTCATTAGAGAATAAAGAAATTATGTTTAGACAAATTACAAAACCTCTGTGAAATATGGAAGTAATCAGAAAATAATCTCAAAGTCATTTTAAAATTTGAAATTCATAATGAAATATCCTAAATCGTACAAAATGAAGAAATAATGATTTGATAATAACAAGATCTTGGAGAAATAAAGAAATAATGATAGAACAATATGTTAAACCAGGAATTCAATTGAACCACTGTACAAACAAAACCATGTGCAAAAATACACATAGAAATATTTGCATACATGCTTGAACACATGAGTTTGTTTCTACTGGCATCACGGGATGTCTAGGGTATACTGAGTCTGAAAAATACATTTCGTCCTTTTATTCCAGGATAAAACCATTACAAAACCATTATAACATGAAGAATTCAAAGAATAAAAATAATGAAAAATACTCCACAAACGAGAAGAAATATATAAAATTAACAGAACATTATCAGGAAATAATAATTTTTAAAAATCCTAAAATAAGTATAATTACAAGATCATGACGAATAACTATTATTGAAATAAATACAAAACCATCATAAAATAAATGGAAAGTGACCCAAAAATAAAGTACAGAGCTATATCTGAATTCTATAATGATAAAATATCAAAAAAATGATAACAGACAGTAATTATTATAAATCGATATAAACCAAATACTCTTTTTTGACTGTGATCTCACCCATTACCTTCAAAGTTCCTTTTTCAGAAACGTATTGAATTAAATTGCTGATCAACGTACTGCCTTTTTCACTGCACACAACTTCATCCCCTTCAGGTCTTGAAGGTCAAGTGTCACAGGTCAACATTGGTACCACACATTTCATCGATGCTGTGATCCAAAGGAAAAACCTGACTAAAGTATCTGTAATAAGACTTTGTGGTCCTGCCTCTACTGCCGTACCACCATTTTCTGATTTTCCAGAAGATTTGACCAAGGTAATAAATAAAACTTTTCATCAAAGAAAAATGTTCCAATGTCTTCCAAAAAGTATTCTGTTGGTTTTAAGAAATACAAAATGTTTCCCCGATAGATACTTAAACATTCTTTGAACATGACCTTGCTCAGATTTCGAGAAAGGGCATCAAGGAAAGATGAAGCATTTTATAGTATATCAATAGGTATATTGTTCTCTGTATGCAAATGACAAAATGACAGTTCAAACGGTAAAATGGTATCTTAAACCATAAAACACATTGTGGTAGCTGTTATTACAATAGCATCAATATACAGACATTTGATAGCTCTGTTTTACGTACATGACACAATTTATCAATAAATTGGTTAAAGGGAATTGCTAAGTTATTTGTCCATTATTTTTATTTATTCATTTATTTATTTATTTATTTATGTCATAATTTTGGGATGCTTCTCCTTTTCCAGAAATTCATGAGTAGTAAACATATAATAACAAAACAAACAAAGTACAATTTTGATAATGTAAAAACCAATACGAATGTAATGTACAACGGAATAAATCACCAGAAAAAGGTGTAATAAAACAATGCATTCTAAACATTAAAACTTGAAGATCAGAAAATTAGAGGAGCTGATGACGGTCAATTTTTTCATGACAGACAATCTGTGGTTCTTATCACTTCCTCAATGGTGGATACCAGTATGATGGGAAAGAGATAACAGCATTTGATGGAGATGAACTGAGACAATGTGTCAATCAAATCAAAGATGATGGCATCACACAGCTGGTTGTTTGTGGTGTCTTTTCTCCAATCAATCCAAATCAAGAATTAAAGGTATAAATAATCAGTATCACTCCAAATGGTACTGTTCCCACATGGTCACATGACCAAAAACATAGGGCCAAAGTCCCTGAAGCTACTATAGACATGGATATAAAATTAAGTATTTCCTGACTGTATGAAATTATCTCACTAAGGTCATCCTAGTGACCTGTTAACCAAATATTAAAGCTGTCTGATCGGCGGTTTTGAAAAAACAAGTGACCCAACAGTTGACAGAGCTCTGCTGTGTTATGTAGAGAGTAACTTTTTGTGACAAAGGTGGATACCTTTGATAGCTCATTTTAGGATGGCATGACCAAAAATGGCAAAATTAGCTGCAAAAATAAAAAATTGACGATTTCATCATAATTTCAGTATATTACATTAAGATAAAGCCTAGGAACCTATATACCAAATATCAAAGCTATCTGATGAGCAACTTTTGAGAAATATATATTTTGACCAAAAATGGCAAAAATTGACCTTAAAATACAAAAATTAAAGATTTCATCAAATTTCAATGTATCACACTAAGACAACCCCTAGAAACCTGTGTACCAAATATCAAAGACATCAGACAAGTAGTTTTTGAGAAACACATTTTTGATCAAAATGGCAAAAATTGCACCAAAATACAAAATTGCAGATTGTCATGTATTCAATATATCATATTTAGTTCATCTGTAGAAACATCAAAGCTGTCAGACGAGCGTTTTGATGAAATAAAGTTTTGACCAAAAATGACAAAAAAATTCCTTAAAAATACAGATTTGCATATTTCATCACAATTTGAACAAATCTAAGTTGGGTTATCCTAGGGACCTGTATACCAAATAATAAAGCTGTCTGAACAGTGGTTATGAGAGTATGAGAAGATTTTTTACCAAAACGCCTTTTTTGGCATTAATTTGCCTATTTTCAACAATATCAAAAAATTAAAAAAAATAGTTTCTCAAAATCATATTTTTCATCTACACAACAAATATCAAATCAATAAGTACTGCGGTTCTCAAGATATTTGAGTGGATGGACGCCTCACAAACGGACATACATACATACATACATACATACATACATACATACATACATACAGACTGACGCCGGATGGATACCCATCCCAATAGCTTCTATAGACTATAGTCTATAGTAGCTAAAAAAGTATTTTTATGTCATGACCAAACTGAAGAAGAAATTCTGTATTAAGCACTTGAAATTTTGTTTAAAGTGAACTTATTAAAAAACTTTTTCAAGAAAATATATAAATAGGATATACACTAGCATATCTTCTAAAATTAGATCTTTTGAGCTTTTTTCATGTTTCTTGATGAACTATTCTTTCTTTTAAGTTTTTACTTAAACATGAACTACTTTTTGTTATTTTTAATTGCATGTCAAATTAGGAACTAGTTCTTGCAGCCAATTCATACTATATTGTCACAACAGGTAATTAGAACTTCAAAACTGGTCAGAAATTACATCCATCCAAGGCAAGCTTAAGCACTACCAGCTGGTCCGTGAGACATTTACTACTGTTTTATACATATGAAATTGGGACCATTTTGAACCAAAAATAATCGCAGTAATCTACACAGTGTAAGAATCATGCATGGGCCTTATTTAGCATAGCCTAAGCATATCACACCTGCCACAGTGATATACTGGGTCCAAAATTGTCAAATTTTTTTGCACTTCAATGAATCATTGAATTAAGTCACATCACTCATCTTTTGAGTGACTGAAGTATTTCTCCACAAAATCTCCATACCTACCATAGAACTTTTTGAATGATCTTATCGGAATATTTGCCAAATATCCTTATCTCCCTAGGCTACATGAGGATCAGGGCATGTTTCTTTGGTTTTTGCTTGTTCCTTAACAATTTTCCAAATACAATGCAAATCCTGATTATCTTTTTATGGATATGAAATTAAAAAAAACCCAGGTGATTACAGCCTCGTAAATCATCATCACCAGAACATATTTGCAATGCTGATGATGTTCTTGTTTTGTCTTCCCTGACAGGCAGCAGAGATCCTTCAGAAAGAATATCCAGAGCTGAGCTTCACCTTGTCCCATAAATTGGGTCAATTAGGCATATTGGAGAGAGAGAATGCAGCCATTTTGAATGAAAGCTTAAAACCATTTTGTCTGCAGACTATAACAGCATTTAAGGCAGCTTTAAGAAATCTTGAATTAAACTGCCCATTTTTCTTGACTCAAAATGATGGTGTGGCCATCAGGTAGGAATTTCTTTTTGCTTTATATTAGGAAACTTAAGACATAGATTTGTTCCAAATTTCTTGCTTTGTGCTTTTTTACAATTTGTAGTAAGTATATGGATTGAGTATGGATAAAAATTCATGATTAAAAGGAAAATTGGCTTTACTTTGTATTTTATATAATATTTATTCTATACAAACATGTATCATAAACCCTTTTTCCAGTTTTCATCAGAAATTAAATTTGAAACAGATATGATATTTGGGAACTGCATGTCATCAGCTCTCAAACACATAAATTCACCAAAACCTTGAAACTCATGGTTCATGTTTTTTCTTTCTTGAATACAATGTTTATTTTTCAGTACTGATGAAGTTGTTAAGCTTCCTCTGTCTACCTTCCTATCTGGTTCGACCAATAGTATGAGAGGAGCTGCATTTTTATCAGGAGTTAGGGATGCCATTGTTATTGATATTGGTGGAACCAGTTCAGAGTTTGGATTAATCAAGGGTGGTTTCCCTAGGCAGGCTTCAGCGAAAATTAAGGTAATATCAAAGATGTGAAGAAAACTTTGAGTCAAGGAATTTTTGACATTTGGAAGGATGGGAGGAATAACTATATGCAGCTCATTATCTAGTGGATGGGAAGGAGCAGCTGGTTTGCACGGCAGAAATCTACAGTATGTATCCACTTTTAAACTTATGAATGCAAATTTTTTAGACCAATGAAACTTATTTTTGCATTCGTTTATTGACTTTATAGGTGGGAGACGTCCGAATAAACTTTCCAATGCCAGATGTTCTGAAACTTTGGCTTGGAGGAGGATCACACGTCACCTGGGAGGATACAGGAACAGAGCACCAGGTGTGTTAAATTGAAATGATTGCAATAGGTCAATGGAACACTTCTTTTTGTCTTCATAGGTTTATATGGAAAATCACAAAGTAAATTCCACAGTTGTACGAACAACAGTCTAAAGTACCATTCAGATAATTGAACTGCTACTCTTGTACACAAAACATAATGATACAACTGCAAGTACTCAGGTACAGAGGATGTAGCTGAAAAATAGCACCCGGAGGCCCTGCTGCTCATGTTTACAGTGATTTCTCTTCCGCAATGGACTATTGACCTATGACCTTTCTTCATAAATATGTAGATTTGTGTATTCCTTTGCTAGCTCACAATTTACAGCTATTGAGATTATACTGAACAATTTATGTGCCAGAGAGTGAAATTATTTAAATACATGTGTCCAAAATCACTGAATAGAGCTATAAATCATATTTAAAATTTTGAAAATAAATATGTTATATTGGATAGACTGCATCTACATGTAGATCTTGTGAAGATAATTGTTGCACACATCATTCATGCTTGCAATTGGTGACTTCACTGATTTTTGTCAATATTTACCGGTAATTGTGTAAAGTCAAAAGAAGAAAATTATTAATTCATTGAAATATAAAATATATTACTTTGGTAAATTTCTCATATTATTTCAGTAGATCCACAACTAACGTTCACCAGGTCTGCACCAGACCTGGTGCATGGCCCGTGCATGTCTGGCTAACAGGTCATTTGCACAGATATGGACACACACCTGCAGCAGTCCGCTTGATCAGACCAGCTTCAGGTCTGACCAGTCGTACCTGCAACAGGACTGATCTGTTGTACCTGTAGGAGGCCTGCAGTGTCAGACCTGTAACATATGACTGACCTCTTAGACCTGCTGCATTTCTGATCTGTCAAATTGGGAACAGGTCTGACGACTAGCAGTGCACAAGGTCTAACAGACTAGGGTTGTTCATTTTTGTTGCAGTTGAATTTGCATTTTTTTGTCATTTGATACTATTTTCATGGATATATATGCATGGGTTTCTGATTCCCACACCAGATAGTTCTAAAAAAGAGGACAAATTTCATCTTATTTTGAATAAACTGAACTTCATGTGTTGCATAAACTATGAGTGAAGTTATATGACGTGGAAACTTATGTTTATGAATTAGTTTACATACATATTGTGTATACACATTATTTATCCACAGCATTTAAATTGTATTGTGTTTCGCAGCAAAAAACATATCATTAAAGGCCATTATTTGTAACTTTTGACCATTTTACCTCGGAAAATTCCATGTTGAGGCTCATATTTGTTGCAAAGTGTTGTTTTACGAAGAAACAAACATGATTAGTGATGTTATAGCCACATAAAACTGCTAATTTTTGTTCAAACGTGCTGCCCTTCCGAGCTCGTTTGTTGACGTCTGGCATGCTCAGCGTGCTGGGGAGAACGCAGATATGGTGACGCCGCGATCACGCGAAATGTACAAGTTCACGTTTATTGCGGGATCAAAACAACATTGCATCGTGGATTGCCAGACATCTGGCTACGCAAGGTGCTCGGACAATGGACTACGACGTAAGTACCGGGCATAAGTAATGAATATTTATTTTGAAATTGCTGTAAATGGCTCGCGCAGGTGCAGAAGAATGCCTACGTTGCAATCCGCGTGTCAACAGAGTTTGTATTTCTGTCCGGACAAAAATTGAAATTTTCGTTGTAAAATCACATGTTATGTAGTTGTAGGGCACGTAATGTTTCCAAATAATATGCGATTCTCTGTTATTTTACAGGCTATTCAACATTAGCCATGTTCAATCAAAACTAACGGGAAAATCGCCAGAAGATACAGCTAATGGAACTTTAATGAATGCTCCGTCAGGTATGCTGCATGTCTGATAAGCCGGACCTATGGCATACCTGCTCTGCCAGATATGCTGCAGATCTGGTGAGACAAACATGCAGCATACCTGCTCATGCAGTCATTATATGCTGCAAGTATTCTGACCTGTTACAGTCAAATCCTGCTACAGGTCTGTCAGTCTTAAGCTGTGTATCTCTGTAAAACTCAGTTTCTGGATTAATTATATTGAGTCTAATTTAGACTGTAACGACAGCAAAAGGCGGTGAAGCCAGCGATTTTCTTGAAAATAAAGCTATTAAAACTAGTTACTTAAGTCTCTGGAAAGTTAGAAAACATTGTCAAGAGCTGGGATAGCACAAAACTCCTAAATTACAGTCTCCAGAGAGTTGAATCAAGACAGAGAGTGATGAGTGAGGAAGCAAGTCCTTCTCTGACTACAGGTTTGATGTAGGTCTGAAATTTCACGGAGCAAAAATCTGGCGTGAATGTCTTGAAGTCAACAAAAATCCCAAATAGTCTGGTGAAAGTCTGTACTGCCCCGAACTGAAAAGAAGTTATCCACAGCAACACCAGAAAGTCTAAGATTTTCTATTGATATGCTAATTACTGTATCTTCACTTGTAGTAAACATGACCTTCAGAATGCTCCAGACTAATTAACTGGTCATTAGGGAGATTCTTACTTACCAACATAACAATACTTACATTGTAATATTTTATGTCAGGTTGTCATTGGACCAATGAGCTGTGGTTACAAACTCACATCACAGAGCATGGTTTTTGGAGAAGCCACCGGTAAAAAAGTCTTGACAGCCACAGATATTGCTGTTGCAGCTGGGTTGGTAGATCTAGGTGACCCTACCAGAGGTCATGACCTTGACAAAAAACTAGTGAGTCAAGCAGTGGATACAATACATAGCATAGTTGAATCAGCAGTAGACCAAATCAAAGTGAGTACAAATGACAATCAGGAGAGAGTTATATTCTATAAATTTATACACTGGTTTCATGTGGAGTAAATTTTCACAAAACTTAGATAACAGTCACATCTGGATAACTTGATGACCTTCTTTGATGAGTGCACTAACATTTGCGAAATTAAAAAGCAAATTTTAAGACCAAGTTTTTAGTCTCAGCTAGTTAACTTGATAATCAAAGATACAAGCACATCTTTATCTCCTTGTTCTAAAGTAACACTGGTATTGATGGAAAGCATAATCAAACAAAGATCAAAATAAAACACTACGGTTCAAACTGAGTTCATTTTTGCTAATTAAGTAACACTCATTTACTAATTCACTAAAACATAACTTACAATAATCTGCTTTCATATCTTATCATGTTTATTGTATTAATAATTTACTCATGGATTGAAACAATTATAAGAAATTCCTGCTGGACTTGTCAGTCCTATGAATATAGCCATGAAATGCAATGATTGAACTCCTTCATCACATTACATTAATTATTACCTCGTGTTTGAAAGGTTGATGGATTCTCACTTTTGTCACTTTCTTACACTAAATGCCATATAAATTTGCTAAATAGGGTGTAAAGATGGTAAATGTTGCTTATGGAGCAACTCAGAGTGTCTATCACTCTTCTGGACTGTCCTTTCTAATTCCTTTATTTGTACTTATTATTTAAGTGATTCCTTTTTTGAACAGGGTAGCCCAGAAAATCAACCTGTGATTCTTGTTGGTGGTGGCAGTATTCTGATACAAGAAGGAAAGCAGCTGAAGGGTGCATCCACAGTGATAAAACCACCTCACTTTGATGTAAGTCAATTCTGAGCCGTTTGCTAGCTCCCCCTAATAAACAATTTGCAAACCATGTATATTTTTCTTATATATGTATGCTCAATTTCGGCATCGGATGAGAAGCAATATTGATTGGAGGAAGAAAGGTATTTACCAATAGCCCACAAATTTATTGGCCAGTGTTCTATCTCCTTACCATAAAATCTGTTATGTTTTAAATTACAAAGTGATTGAGAATTTTCCAGGCCTTCAATTTTCCTTCTTGGCATGATTGCAGAAGTGTCTCAGATTTCACACAACATTAATGCTATAGTCTTGTCACCTTTGAAGTACATAAATGAAATTTAGAAGTTGGCTGTGTGGTTTTCTTTACAATATGCACCAGCAGAATCTTAGTCTGAGCATTAAATTTCTACACAGTATACTTATTATATTGGAATAGGTTGCCAATGCAGTTGGTGCAGCACTGTGTCAAGTCAGTGGTGAGGCAGACATCATTATCAGAATGGATGAAGTTATTGGTGAGATTCACAGACAGAAAGCAACAGAAGAAGAACTGAAAGTGGCCAAAGAGAAAATGATCAGGGATGTGAAAGTGAAAGCAATACAATCTGCTGAAAAGGCAGGTGTTGACAAGAGTAAACTTGAGGTACAGAAAATACAATTGTATCCAAGAAAGAGAATTTTGCAGACTCAGTCTGGCTCTTTAATGTTTATAGTACAGAGGCCAAAAGGATTTGATTTTTAAAAAATTCACAAATACACCAGTTTATAGGGTGTAATATCACTATGGACACACTTACATTATATGACTTAATTACTGCAATCAGTTTCCAAATCATGTAGACATTTATCCTTTCCCTGCTTTCTTTTATAAGCATTCTAAGATATGTAGAGTGGATCACAAAATTTAATTAATCATAAAACCTATAATTTCCAATCATATTGCATTTCATTATCTAATGCAAAAGAGTCTGGGATTGTTAAGATGTTTCCTATCAGACCTCGATCCATTTCAAAGTCTATGAATGTTACTTCCCTCATCATAGTGTTGACCTTTAGCTCTTGAATTATAGATGGACATATGCATACTGCAGGCACGGGGGAGCCAGGATAAAAAAACAAACAAATAAACAAGCAAACAAAAACAAAGATAAATATGATAGAAAACAATAAATTGAATTAGATTTGAAATAATCAACTGAACGACACATGCAACATATTCAAGATGTGATGTCCGTTTCACTGCCCACTGTCCAATGAGATACTGACATCACATCTTGAATATCTTGCATGTGTTGTTCAGTCAATTATTTAAAACCTCATTCAATTTATTGTTTTCTCTCATATTTATTTATTTATTTGTTATTTTGTTTGTTTGGTTATCAATTTTTTGTTTGTCTATTTATTTATATTGTAGATTCCCTGTACTGCAGGTTCATATTATTCATAACAAAGATTTGTTCATCCCCAGTCATTATCAACTATTGAACAGCAGCCCTAACGTATTTCAACACGATATAGTTGGAACAGCATGTGGACAATTCACTAGTTCCTATTATCAAAGTGCAAACCATAGTCAAAGTGCTGGCAAAAATTGAGAACCTGGGATTTTTTCCAGCTTCATTCAACTGCAGCAACCTTGTCATTGGTCATTTCAAGATATCTTTTCAATGATTTAGAATAATTAACTACTGCACAAAAGAGGATATATCAAACTGAAGTTTCATATGGCTACCAAATATTTTCAGATACAAGCTGTAGAGGAGATTTTATGTACCTACCAGACTGGAAATGCTATCAGATACAAAGTCAAGGCCGTTGGTCCAGTTAAGCCTCATGGTATTCCTACCGAAGAATTGCCACTCCCATCTGTTCAAGATGAGAAACAAGCAAGGGACAACTTTGATACAAAATTTCAGCCAAGTAAGTCACTTCTGAATCAGTATTTTTGTTGCCTGGTTTTTTAAAAAGCAAAACTGTGTTTATGTGGTTTTTGGGCAACTGTAGTCATGGAAATATTCTAGATTAGCGCTATTAAAGAGTTTAGATGTGTCTTGTCAATGATCACTGCCTTGGACAAATAAAAGTCTTGAATGCATGTGCATGTATTTGTGTCTACATGGGCCAAATTTTAATGCATAAGCAACTAGGATCTGGAGCTTTTGCTTTTCTTTGGAAATTAAGCAGTGAGCTCATCTCTTACCCCGATATCTTCTAAAATTCCTATTCTCTAAAAAAACCCAAAAATTTGGATAGACCATTACTTCAATTTGAAACTTTCATTGGAAAAGAAATGTGTGCCAATACATATAAATACAATAGCAAATAAGCCACTGTAGATTATATACAAACAACTGCTGATAACGGATCAGATTGTATCTGTTTAATTTGATTTCAACAGATACCAAACTGACTCCTAACATAATACTTAAAAATAACAGTTTTGAATAAAAATAAAACAAAATTAATTTTGAACTGGCGAGAGTTTTTATTGCACAAAATGAGGGCAGTTTTGCCCTTAGCATGACGCAAGAATGTGGCTGAGATTGATGTATGGTAACCAGTAGTAATATTTGATGTAAACCTCCTTTGTGTACTATATAAGCCGCAGAAGAAGACACTGCTTCTGGATCAGATGATTGCTCCATTACAACAACTGTAAGAGACAGAGAGGAGACAGTTGAATGTACTGAACCATTGATAGATGAAAAAACAGGAGAATGGATTCTATCAGAATGGGACCTGGATTGTATCGCTTTTGGAGCTGGAATTCTAGGCTGTGGCGGCAGAGGAAATCCCTACATCGGAAAATTAAAAAATAAACGGCTTTTAAAAGCTGGGAAGAAGATAAAAATAATTGCACCAGAAAGGTATCATCTGAATGATATTTGTTAGCCTATTCAATAGGGGATGAAGTATATAACTCTGCTATTGAGATTGGTAACTCTGGCATCAGTCCATATGCATGTATGTCTGTATGTATATCTGAATGTATTATGTATGTCTGTTTGTGAGGATGTACGTCCAATCAAATCTTTGAAGAACTGCAGTACTTATAGAGTTGATATTTGATGTGTAGATGCACCATGATATTTTTCGTTTCTTAGTGATATTGTTGAAAATATGTAAATTAGCTCATAACAGCCATTTTAGGGAAAAAATCTTCTCCATAACCACTGATCAGCAGCATCGATATTAGGTATACCTGTATATATACAGATTTCCGGGGATGACTTTACTCAGATTTGTTCAAACTGCAAAAGTATGGGAGTTTGTATTTTGAATGCAATTGTTATCATTTTTGTTCAAAAATCTTTAAAAATTTTCTTCAGAACCGCTAATCAGACAGCTTTGATATTCCATAATACTGTTCCGCATCCAGTACATGTCAAAATTGATGACACTTAATAATACGTTACCATACATGTTGTTCATACAGAGATGTACTGACACAGAAATGCATATAGCAATATCAAATTATTAACGAAGCATCATTTCAGGAACTGCTTGTCTAATATTAGGTCTTTAACATTTCAAATTTTGTACTTACTGCCTGTATCAGAGTTGTTTGAGAGACAGTCAAAGAAATCATATAGGGCTAGATGGCAGTAAATTTCTATGCTGGCTATTGATGAATGTCTGTGTATATATGGGGGGAAGGTCTGTAAGTATGAGGTATCTGAAACAATTCTTCTACCATAAGAATATTGTCATAGGATCTCTGCACTTGCTATACCGGTAGCTGGTACGCTATGTACATCTTCCATATCATCCAAGGTTATAGTTACTCTAGCTACAAGGACACTGGCACTATATTTTTCCATTTATAATAAATAGTTGTGCTCTTGATTAACCATCATGATAATCATTTCTGTGAATTTTCACTTTCATTTTTAATAGAATAAACAAAGATGGACTCATTGTAATCATTGGAGGCATGGGAGCTCCGCTTGTTTTGGTTGAAAAGTTATGCAATGATACAGAAGCATTAGGGGCAATCTGCGGTTTGCAAGATCTTCTGTACAATTTAGAGAGTGATGGTGAGGTTTGCAAGATTGTAAATTGTCAGTTATATTATAATATGATGAAAGGCACTTTACACAGCAGTATTAAATGTAAATAGAAAGGCTTAAAGGGACAAAGTCGGCCATTTTTCATGAATTTTGTTTGATACGAGATACTACTTATATTGTATGACATGTTTAAAGATAATGAATGGGTGACCATGCATATGTTCGACCCCGGTTAGACCCGATACATGAAACCTTCGCAAAAATGAATAAATGGTCATGACCATTAATTCATTTTCGGGATGGTTTCATTAAATTTAATCTAAAACCGAGGTCCAATATAAGCATGGTCACTAATTTATTCAGTATCTTGGTGTTTGAGGAGTGAAGTACAGTATTTTGAGTGCAGCTCAATGGAGATGTGTTACACAAAATATTGGCATTTTACTTTTTACGTCATTTTTTGCCCTAAGTGTTCTGGAGGCACACTAAGGGGGCCAATGTCATCATTTTGTCAGTCTGTCTGTGTCTGTCTGTCTGTCTGTCTGTAGACCAAATTGTAAAGCTTATAACTCAAAAATAAATCACCAAATGGGACCAACTTTGGTGTGAGGAATGTTTTGATTATCTAGAACTGCATGGGTGGCATCTCAGAAAGATTATGATTATTCATTAATTTAAAAACAATTCCGTTAATGACAAAATTATTTATATGACAATTGTACAATGTATTCAATATCTGTTCAAATCAGCATAACATTTGCATATTTGTGTATGCAAATCAGGAATGACTTATGTCCAATACGTCTTGATTTGGATTGGATTTTAGGTTTCGGGATACCCTGATGAACATATATCCAAACGATGGAGAATTTTAAGTAAATATTGGGCCTAGTTTTGTCATTTTTGTCAAAAAATTATATTTTTCAGAACTGCCGGTGTAAGAGCTTTCATTAGTATTGTATTACATACAACAATGGAAAGTAGCATGTGTCATTCTTCGGAGTATAACATGGCAGCTAGTTCAAATCGCACTGACCCTCAGACAAACTTTGAACGTTACCATAAAGACAGAAGATAGTTTTAGGTATCCTTGAATCCATCTATGGTCACTGTTTGGGTCGCCAAGTATTTATTTAATGGTTTTTTGTCATCCAGAAAAGGTAGAAAAAGACTGACTTTGTCCCTTTAATCCTACAGATAATATCAGCATGTGCATGACTCTGACATATGGTATATGGATAATACTCCAAATTATCACTGACAAGTTGTGCATGTTCTTTAAAAATCTCAAAGGCAAATGCAGCAGCATTAAAATCTAGCAAGTACTGAGTGTACATTTAGGAGTATCAATATACTCAATATACCTAAGTCATGGACTTAAAATTCTGACAGAACTGCTCCCTTCATGTTGTGGCTCGTGTTTGGCAGTTTTTGTCAGCTGTGTTAAGAGTACAATAGTCACCTGTCTTTAAACTTTACTCACTTCTGATAACATGAAAAGTACAGGCAAGAAACATTGAAATGTTGAATCTGTGAGGGGAGCAGTGAGTCTACTGTGAGGGGAGCAGTGAGTCTACTGTGAGGGCTATAGTTAGTCAGTTCTAATCTTAGATATGGTATTACTTTTATGAGAGTGTGCTTCCATGTAAAGATTGTGTAAGAGCCAGCTACAAATTGGCTAAGCTGAAAGAAACAGGCTGTCAATATCACACCAGTCAGAGATGATACTAAGAAGTATTATACAATCTACACAGGGATCAAGAGTGCCCAAAAACTCATGATCTAAGGAGAATATATCATTGCAGATGATATAATTGTTCTGCATCTTTAATTAATAGTGCAAGATGTGAGGTCGACTTTAATATATATAATTTATGAGTATTGTTTGGGTATGGGTTATGATTCCTTTTCATTGTGGAATATTCGTGCACCTCACATCTTGCACTGCATGTTCTGGATGTGATAGGCATTGTATTCGAGTAAAACTGTACATCTTAGACACCGGTCCACTTTTCTTCAGATGGTTTTGAAATACAAGAAGGTGATGGCGTAAAATTCATTGATGGCTACATTCCCAGAGAGAGTGAAGGTTCAGAGCAAGTTGAAAAGCACAAAACGAAGATAACAGGAATTCTCTGTGCTGAGATTGGAGGTATGAACAGCATGGAGCCCCTGTACATCGGAGCTCTGCAAAACTTGCCAGTGATTGATGCCGATTGCATGGGTAGAGCTTTTCCAGAGTTTCAGGCAAGTTCATTTGAGTCTGCTTCTTACAGAGTTAAAAAGGCTCTTCATTAAAGCTTCATGGCCTATGTTCATCTATATACTTCTAAAATATTTAGTATTTTGAATTCCAGGCAGAGCTTCTGTTAACACAAAATCCTGTGTATTTCACGCACAATTTCTCTGAAGTACACAAACTAAATTGACATCCGCGTAATCCGATAAGCATTGACAAAAAAACAGCCTCGGTAAAAAAGACATGAGCACACGTGGTTTCCCTCCAATGCGTAGTTTATCCAGGACTAAAAATAAAATATTTGCTGACAAAAAATGTTCATGATTTTGAAATATTTTGTCCTACATCTTGTCAATCACGTCGTGTAAATTGTTTCCTTCAAGGCTGTACCAATGTAACATGGTCAATAGAGTTCATCGTTATTTCAAAAATGTACTTTTGTCTATTGCTCCTGATTCGTACTTGTAAACCTTGAAGATCTCCACTTCGAATATCAACAATTTAAGCAAATGCTACGCGAACTTAGAAATAATAGTATAATGGGGGTCTGCATGCTTCTTTTTGAATATCGTGAACTTTTTCCGAATATTGCAGTTGGCTATAAGTGCAGTTTTGATTCCAGTCTCATCTATTCCATGTGAAAGTGGGTTCAATATCAAAAAACAGGATTAAAACATTGAAACGTAGTTGTCTGAGTGAGAATGTCATAAATGTTCTGATGGTGATAACCATGGAAGGCCAAAAACTTGATGAATTTGACTTCAGAGCAAAAATGATAGAGCTGAGGCAGCAAAGACATCATCGGAAGTTGCAGACAGAAAAAGTAAAGAATCGGATACTGTCGATAGAGAATAACTCATCAAAGAAAAAACATTGTCACTACTGATATTTATTGAACACTTTATTCATCGACTTCGAACTGATTTTTGATATCGCGTATACAGCTATTTCATAGGTACTTACATGCAGTTGGCAATGTACGCATTTTTGATACATTTCACCCAAATAAAAACCAATTGTGTACAGCCTTACGCAAGCGACGTAGGAAAACATGCAATTTATGGTTCCAAGAAAAGAATGATTTGGTTCCAAGAAAAGAATGATAGAAAACAATTAAATGTATGGTTAAGAAAAAATGCCCTATGCCTCCATAGAATAATTTTTTTAATTGCGATATGTGGCTTTATTTTTTTGTTGTTGTTGTTCATTTATTGATTTACCGGTATTTCTCTTGGAAAACACAAGATGACAGGACCATTTATCTATGGCAGGGAAGCAACTCCATGCTGCATCGCAGATGAGAAGGGAAGAAAATGTGTTGTCTTACAAGCTGATTCACCGAAACATATTGAAAAACAACTGCGCCACTTTGCTATTGAAATGGGGTACGTACATGCTTGGATGTCCACAGTTTATGTGCAGTTGCTATGAGTATACAAATGGAAATTTCAATTTTTTGTATAAATTCTAATTATGATTTGCCCATTAGAAAGCTTTCATATTTGGTTAAACAATTAAGTCCCAGAATTATATTTGTATAGAGGATGATGATAATGATAATGAGATGAAATTTGAAAATGCAGTTTTTCAGGCTGATTTTTGCCTATTTTGTCATCTTCTGACACTGTAATAAAAAGTACAAAGACAACTTCCAGCAGGAAGAGGAAATGTTATATCCCATCTCATCTATATTATCAAAAAGGTTACATTTTTATGATGCTGTCTTGCAGATAGAATTGTTTCATACTATACCTTTCTGCTTTTACTTTTCAACACAGTTCCAAAGGTTACGTGGCATGTGCTCCTCTGAGCAAAGAAGATGTGATTTCAAGCACTGTACTGTATTCCCTGAGTCAAGCCTGTAAACTTGGACGAGCTGTATTGGCTGCAAGAAAAGAAAAGAAAGATCCAATTGAAGCTGTTCTCAGATTGGAAAATGGAAATTTGCTTATCAAAGGAAAGGTAGGAGATGAGAAAATGTGTTTCGCTTAGAGCCAACAGCCTGGAATCTACCATTCCCCTGCCATATGTATGTTTGAAATTTTAACCTGATCTTATTCATGTTGTCAACTAGAATTGCTTTTGCCCTTCTGATAAGCAAGCAATGCACTGTTTATGAAAAGTTATTCAGCAAATACACAATGCAAATGTATTCTGTTTGTAGATCCTATTTGGTGAGTGAGATGTTGAGATGTATTTATTTCTATTGGACAATTTGCTTTATCTTCAGAATGCTGAACCATAGTACGACCCAGACTCTGTCCTGAATTTGACCATCAATTTTTTCCTGTAAAACACTGTATGTCTTTCTAGCTGGTTACTAGTTTTAACCAATGGAAGGAAAATTTTTATCAGATACACACACTTAAGCATGATGGGAATAAAACGTTTGATATTGTCGTATCTATGTTACTCTTTTCAAAATATATTGACAGGTATCAGACATTGCCCGGACAACCAGTGGAGGATTTGATAAAGGCAAAGTAACCGTGGAAGGGTTTGGAGAATTTCAGGGCAGCACTCTCACTGTAGAATTCAAGAATGAATTTTTGGTTGCATGGTTTAAAAGCTATGATGACACTACAAATGTAAGTAGTTGGTGAAATAATATACTTTATGCATTTTTTATTCAGAACAAGTCATAGACAATGACATAGTCCAGTAATTGGGAATTTGTCACTGGAAGTGACTAAATTGAAGTCGATACGAAAAGCCCTGTCTGTGACTGATGCCCATATTGGATTGGATTGTAAATAAGTAGACCTTATAGTCCAGAAGAGACTTACTATAATCAGCTATTGATAGTGCTAAATGCCTTTCTTGACCATTAAATCTTTGATGATCAACATCTGCAGCAAGTGTCATCAGATTTAATGCAGTCATTCAGCTGCAAGATATAGACCACTAATTACAAACATTGTTTCCCTGTTTAGAGGCATTACTTTACTACAGAAAAGAATGGAGTTCCATACCATGATGGTAAAAATGTAAAGCCAATCTGAGCTGGCACCCAAATTGCAAAAGGTCATTAAATAATTTAATCAATAATTAATCAACAGGATGTTGCTAAATGCTCTGAGACTACTAGAAGATCCAACATCTGAACCATGTTTCATCAATTCTGATAAAGTCTATTTCGGCACACTAATTAGAAAATTCATTAAATAGGCAAATTAGAAAATAATGAACACGATACTGATAACGGTCTTTCTACACATTTAAAGGAACATGAGCTCAACATCTATACCAAGTTTCAACAAATTTGAAGAAGTATTTCTTGATATATCAGCCAACTTACAAAAATTCTTTAAATACGCAAATCAGCAATTAATTGCCATGATACAGCTAATGTCTTTGCATGCTACAACAACACTTTGAAATCAACATCTGAACCAAGTTTCATCAAATTTGCAGCAGTATTTCGTCACATATCACACTTATTATGAAAGTTCATGAAATATGCAAATTAGCAATGAATGAACATGATACTGTCTTTGTTCATTATTACAATGCTGTGTGCTAAATATCTGTACCAAATTCCATCAAATTTGCTGCAGTAGTAGAGTATTAGAATACTTGGAGATTAATACCTGTACCATGTTTCATCAAATTTGGTCCAGTATTTCTGGACATAGCATACTAATTAGGAAAGTTCATTAAATATGCAAATTAGCAATTCATTGACATGATATTGCTAAATCTCTTTGTTCATTATTAGAGTGCTGTGTGCTAAATATCTGTACCAAGTTCCATCAAATTTGCTGCAATATATCTAGCATATGACCCCTAATTACTGAGATTCATTAAATATGCAATTAGCAATTAATTGACAAGATACTTCTGAACATCTTTGCATGCTATTGGAGCACTGAGAGATCAACATCTGTAGAAGGTTTCATGACATTTGCTGCAGAATTTCTAAACATGTAACTTTAATTTAGAAATTCATCAAATATGCAAATTAGCAATTAATTGACATGATCATTTGCACACTGTTACAGCTTGGTATATCAACATCTGTACCAAGTTTCATTAAATTTGAGTCAGTACTTTTTGACATATCACCCTAATTACAAAACTTCATCAAATATGCAAATTACTATTAATTGACATGATCCGACTGAGTGGCTCTGCACACATTTACAGCCCTGGTATATGAACATCTGTGCCAAGTTTCATCAAATTTGAGTCGGTGTTTCTTTACATATTACTGGAATTATGAAAATATATTAAATGTGCAAATTGGCAAATAATTGACAGAATACTTACTACTGTCTTAGTGTGCTATTAGAGCTCTGTGTGACCAACATCTGTACATAGTTTCATCAAATTTGGTAGGCTCTTAAGAATCATAGTTCTTTTTTAAAACTTACTAATTATGCAAATTAGCACAATTATGTATGCCACACAAAAAACAATAGGGATGGGCGGATGGAGCCAAAATCACACTAGCAAGTCCCCCAGGACTTTGTCCGCGGAGACTTATTATACAATTGCAGCCAAAACCAGGATTTTCCCTTTTGTTGCATGTGCAAGAAAAATGGTGCTTAATAGCCTTTTATATCTGCATGTCCTAGCTGAGGAGCACACAGAGCTACTTACCGAACATAAATTCTGAAAGTTTTTCCCCTCCATGTTGTATTTCAAGGTGGCTGCCTGTGTACCAGACCTGATATCCTGTATGGATTCAGAGTCTGGAGAGCCTATAACAACTGATGAAGTCAAATATGGCCTTCGTGTTGCTGTGGTCGTATTGCCATCATCTCCCTTACTGCGAACACCGAGGGCGCTGCAGTATGTTGGTCCCCAAGCATTCGGTGAAGTTTAACCCGGTCTCAGAGTACACCTTCCATGATGCCATACCACCAAAGTGAATAAGAATTAATCATTGATCTAACTCAATCGATAATATATGCACTCTTAGAAATTTTCTCTCAATTTTCATATATTCATGGCATGTGTAGCAATATTGTAGAAACTAAAAGTGAACCCATTTTCCAGATGTGAAAAATGGACGATTATCTTCAGAACTGAAGAATACTACATTTGCATTTGATCAATATGAATCGTCATGCATCACCATGAAAATATTTGTGAATATTTATCTTCAGAAGAATGCCAATTTATTTCATAACGGCTTTGCTTATTTTAATGAGAACGAAAATAAGATTTGTTTTGTTCAGAGACAAACTTTCGGAATCAATGTCAATATGTAAGAAAGAGCAATAAAGACAATGACTCTAGAAAATATATGCTTGATCCGCCTTTTTGTTGATATGATTTGGATTTTATCGTGATGAATTTGCAGAATTAGGAGCCCTGAGATTAAGGCACCCATGCTTAGAATAGCTGGTCGTGATTTGCTCTCAGAGAAAGTTTTTAAATCTAGAAGTTTCTGTTTGGTACTATACTTAAATATCCAGTTTAATAATACTTTTTGACACAATTATTTTTCCAAAAGATTTCTCTACGGCAAGCGTTATCCCTCTATGTAAGTGGTTCAGCCGACTCTCCTAAAAACTACGCGTACGGAGGAATATTGCTGTCGAGTGTCTTCTTAGTCAAATATTTACTCATAATTTCTCATCCCACCAACTTTCCTAAACACCATAACCTTACTTTTGCTAACATTATCCTTTCAATTTCCATTTGGCTGAATAAGACAAATTATTCAGTAGGCAAAATAAGTCTTTTTGTTAAAAAATTCAGTTTGTTTTTACGACACACGTTGGCGTGTTCCGTAATCCTGTGATGGGAAACTTTGCAATCACTATCCGTTGCGCCCAAAATGTTGCACACAACAACTTATTTCACTCAATTTGCCTTGAGATTGCGTGACTTTCAAGTAGGAGCAAATGTGTACAATTGATGGACGTGTCGTCGTCAACAACACTCCAGATACTGACGCAGGGCCGTTCACAAACTGATCACAAGTTCGCGCATTAAGTGGCGTTACTCCACAGGGAACTTAGTACTCTTGTTGTTGTTGTTGTTGTTGTTGTTGTTGTTGTTGTTGTTGTTGTTGATGGTGGTGGTGGTGATGATGGTGACGATAATAAAAAATATTAAAAAACAATGTCTCATTCCTTGCTGTCGTTTGTCGATATTGTAGATAATTGTAAAAGAAAACTGTAATCGTGATCAAAAAACGACGTAGGTCGCCCAACGTCACTCCCGTCCTGTATAATAGGACGGGAGTGACGTTGGGCGACCTACGTCGTTTTTTGATCACGATTACAGTTTTCTTTTACAATTATCTACAACATCGACAAACAACAGCAAGGAATGAGACATTGTTTTTTAATATTTTTTATAATCGTCATCATCATCATCACCACCACCATCAACAACAACAACAACAACAACAACAACAACAACAACAACAACAAGATTACTAAGTTCCCTGTGGTTACTCAAGCACCTGAATGCATCTTTAGAGTCCAGCATGGGGCCATTTTATCACCTTTGCTTTTTTGCAATATTTGTAAATGATTTGTGGCAACAACTCTTTCTAATCCATATCACACAGCGACCGTCGTGTATCGATACACAAGCGGCTGAAATTACACCACTACTTTTACTCTTGCTCGGCAACTGTCGTGAGAGGCGCACTTCCATACGTGGACGGTCCACCACTCTTACATGTACTGCTGTCAGGGCTTGAAATTAGCGGTAGTCCCGCGTCCACAGACTACCAACTTTTCCCTGGGGCTACCAAAACGAATGAAATGGTAGCCCACACGGACTACCAAAGCCTGGGGCATGAAATTACTTAGTGGGTGACATGATGTTGATCGCTGTGAGATGACCAACGCTCATGGTAGTACAGTCAACCCAGCTGGACACAGAAAGGACATGTCGACTTTGTTGCGACAAACTTTCAATAAAATATCATTATCTGAATTGAAGTACTTGGATGACAGGCTTGGGATATGATGGCCAATGAAAGTTCATTTTCATAGTTATTTAATCACAATTTATCAATCACAATTAAACACAAAATTATTCAAACTGCAAATTTTTTTAAGAAAAAGCTGTCTGGCCATCCGGAAATTTCGCTTTCCGAAGTGTACGAGATCATCCCATGATATGGTGGGGAAAATAGTCAAAATGGCCACGAAAGTATTAGGAACATGACTGTACCAATTTGTCATCCTGAAATTCATAGCCAATCTATTTTTAGCCATGTTATGTTTACAAATGCTGAGTGAAAAGTTGTCATTGCGAACATCAAAATTTGCATATAAGCTATGCGTAATGTGTGAATAGGTCGTCAAACTTTGAGGCGTCACCGTTGTCCACTGCTCATGCTATATATCGTTCTCCTAAGGCTATGATCTGCAGGTATTGATGTCAAATCACTAGAACATTCACTTACTTACTGGATAGAATCATGCAAAATAAATCGTTCATTGTCTAGATATAAATAAAAATATCCTTCACCAAAAAAACCTCTTCATTCATGCATGGGCTACCAGACCTTGTCACTGGGCTACCAACTTCAGAAAATGGTAGCCCAATCGGTCTACCAGGGAAAAAAGTTGATTTCGAGCCCTGGCTGTTATTATCTGAAAATATATCATGGACGAGACCAAATGTAGTTTTAGAAACGTAAATAGCAGGGTACAAAACAGAACAATAATGAGAGTCTACAAGAACATATAACGAAGTACATGAAGATAATGAAAAGTGTGAATATGTAACCATGAACACGACAGGTGTAATTTTACCAATATTGAAAAGAATATCGTCCATGAATACCCAACCGTTTATATGGTATAATGTGTGCGAATAAATAATTAGAGGATTCGGAAACATGATTTTTCGATGAATTACCACTGAATTACAAAATTTTCGTAATCCATCTCGGATTATCAAAATCCTTTCTAAACGTGCATACTATGAGTACTACAGTGGTCGAGGTTGCGTCAACTACAGCTCTTTTCGCGACACGGGAAGTTAACTCCCGACCAAACCGTAGAGGACGATTTAAATAGCAGTGGTCAAGTGATTTGCAATTTTGTATCAGTCTTGACAGCTATACTTACTGCGCAAATGGTAATAGACATGTAAGAAAACTGAACAGCAAACGTTCTTTGAGTTTTAGACCTTTGCTTTAAATTATATTGATCTTCTTTTGATTCACGCGATGCAAACAATTTACACAACCGAACTGATTGACTTCAGACAACATAGTGCACATGTGACCAGAATGAGTTGAATTCCGGAGACACAAATTTGTCATCCTGGGATGTCCTATGAGTTAAATTTTAAAATACAATTGAATATCAGATTTTGGAGGATATCAAAGACACAGAATACATATTGTACATAGGAATTTTACAAATACAACGCACCGATAATCTGTTAATCATCAACTACTGTTCAAAAAGTTAAACCACATTTGTGTAACTGATTTTGCTTATGAGTGGTTTAGGGAATTATCTTTCCAAACGCTCTCGGTAAGTTTAAGTAAAGGATCTATTTCTGGAAAGGAAAACATATTCTAAGGTATCCCGCAACGTTCTGCTTGAGGACCTGTGTAATTAATAATTTTATCAACAATCTTCTGTCCACGATAGACAATTGTAAAATTGTCCTTGATGCCAACATTACCGCTGTAATTACTTCGGGAATACTTTTAGTGAGATTATTGATATCCTTTCCTGCGGACGCGGCAAAGTAGAAAAGCGGTGATAACTTTAGACTGAAAGATCCGTCGCTCGAGGACGCTTTCTGAAGAGGGGGAGAGTAAAGAGCGCCCTCGAGCGACGGATCAGTTTGTGATAACTTTTATCATAACTTTTTTATTGTTCAGAAAGAGCGACAAAGTTCCGTTACAGAAACATACATGTAAACAAATGTAGGCCTATAAGTTAATCTTTCCAAAAATAGTGTCACAGAATACATGTTTCTCTTGAGGATTTCAATCAATTTATGTTGGAGTCTAACAAAATCTCTATCAGAACAAAAAAGTTGAAATTAGTATAATTTAGTTGGACATTTTGTCACCGATAATTCCGTGTAATAAATTTCTCTACTTCTGGAACAAAAGAACGTCTATGGATTGTAATGTCTGTAAGAAGATAGATGCCCTTGAACACAGATTTTTGTCAAAGTGCTAAAGTTGTCTGGCATGCTACAGAATGTATCGTCAGTAAACTTTTGAAATCGCCAGTACATAAAAGAAAAACACATTGCACTTCATTGTTGTGTGAAAAAATTTTCAATTTTTCTCAAGATGATGATAACTTTGTTAATTTTCTTTTACTTATTTGTAAATGGAGAAAAATATTTGAATCGATGGTCTCTTAAAACTCAGCTTACTTGCAGAACTAAATACAGCTTTTATTCTAAAACGTAGAACTATCCATGGCAATGAAATTCATACAGCCCGGTTATAATTGCAATCAACTTACTATTTGGAAACTTGACTTGATGTTAAACGCAAGTATTTGCTTTTGAAATAAGTATTTTGATAAAAGAAAAGCGGTCAGAAATAAAATTCACACTGAATTTACAGAAAACCCAGTGAATGCCTTGGGTCGTATCAGAAATTTAAGCAAGCTGGCTCATCTGATATCAAACTTTTGACCAAGTTATCGAGAGGGTAAATTCCTTCAAATACCATGGAGTTTATTTAAATGGATTTTTTAAATGGGAATTATCACCTAACATGGTTACACAATAAAGTTCCTTCTCGCCTAGGAATGTTATGCCGTATTAGTGCCAAGATCAATACCAACCCAAGTATTCTGTTATATACCACTTAAGTTCTGCCTTTGATTTACTGTTGTTATATTATTTTGGACAGGGCCTATAAAACTCTTAGAGCTTTACTTCAATCGCTTCATTTCAGGGCACGCTGCTCGTATTATTTGAATGATTTTTTTAGCGAACTTGTTATCATTTCGATAAATCCGGACCACAACTATTACCTGCCCTGTACCATTGACTCACGGCGTCGATGTCGTGATTGATATGATGTTTCAGTGTTTGAAATCACGTCATGGGAATAATATTCAAGATATATATATAGAAAACATATTTGACGGTTACAAACTAACCCCATCAATTTTCAACGAGAAATACTCACAATTTTATTTTGACGCCATTGAAATAATCTAAATCCGGTGATCTTATATATACATTGCCATTCGCTATTTTAACAGTTTACAAGCAAATTCAAGGCTTTACTCAGAAAGCATCACTTTGTCTGATTATGTCAAGCGTGCACATCATTCGCTTTTGTTAGTTTTCTTTTGTTTATTCCTTGAGAGTAACTCGGGTTTGCAATTCATATTCTTTCGTTTGTTGTTTTGAATTAGTTCGCTGAATTTCAGTTTTGTTGTGTTGAATATTCTTGTTCGCTTTTGTGTATTTTTTATTTTTATTTTATTGTCTTTTTACTTTTTCAACTTTCACTGGTCCTCCTTGGAAATCAGTCCTATTGACTGAGGGAGACAACCAGTATAAATATGGATAAATAAATAAATAAACAAATCACTAAATTTGGACAGGATTTCTGATGAGAGCCCTCTAGTGGTAGGTTTTGATCTTGAACCTGTGGTGTTGGTACCAGGTGTTTGAAGTAACATTCTATGGGTGACACATGGTTGAACTGGTCACGTGCAAATAATCTAACGCCACACCCCTTGGTTGGAAATCGATAAGTATGAGACTAGACATTGTTAGCATACCTAAACGACACATATAGCCTACAACAGTTTTGATCAAACTGGTAGTACTTCGTCATCAACAGTATTTTTATTGTTTTATAACTTTGTCATTCCATTTTTGTGTTCATAACAATATATGATTTATGTAATTCCTATTGTTTCATAACGTTTGCTCTATCCTTCAAAAGTTGGCGCTACCGATTGTTTTACTATAGCTTACATGCTGTGTGATTCAGAAATGTTTTAAATCTTGATAAGTTTTGTATTTTTCCTATTCAAACGACAAAAAATAGACACGTAATTACACCAGGTTTTTTCTAGTTTTATGGACAAAATGTATGGCTGTCGAGTGTTGCCAGTGTACAGTATTTATAGATACAGGTGATAGAAGGGAAATTCCAGTCTTTAATGGCACGGTGACACAGATTGTGACCTTGCCCATAAATCGTTGCCTCGACGAGTACACATAACACCGGACAAGCCTCCACTGATATAGGCAACTCTTTATTAACCACAAATTAAAAGTTTATTCTTTGAATCCTTAAAAGCTATGATAGCCGATGATATCATGTTCCAGATTCATTCTATACCAGGTAGAAGGTCCAACTATGGCATTATTCCTTAACTTTGAAATCGCTAGTATGTCACAGGTTGTCTCCTGTGATGTTTAGGCCGCGTTCACAAAAAGTGGGGGGGGGGGGGCTGGATGAATTCAGGGGGAGATTCGAAAATCCTGGGGGTAGTCGATCGGGACTTGAAAGTTTTGCCCTGCCTACGGGGGGACTTGAAAATATTTTGGCTTCCAACATTTTGATGTCGTCCAGTGGCTCTAATGTTAGTAATAATTAAACAAAATCTAAAACCATTTTGTCGCATTTTATGTCTTTAATCTCAAAATAATCTAAAAATGTATGAATGCCATTAAATTTTCGTAAAAAAAACGTTGGCCTTGTAATGGGACAGGAACTGCAACAGTTTCTTTAATATTTATATGCAATGTATCAAATACAGTTTCTTGGTGTCTCTCTACAGCATGCTGGGAAAAAACAATATTCAGTTTGTCAACAACGCTTGCTGTCTAAACTGATAATTGAATTATAGTTCAGAATGAAAGTTATTTGTCAATGATACGAATACACGGTACACGTAGGCTGTGTTGGCAAGCTGAATACTGGACAGTTCAATATGCTGTAGGGAGTAGAACTTGAACGCAGTTGTATAAACTGAACATGAATATCGTCAAAATAGAACGTTAATACAGCTACTGCCCTGCTACTGCCTACGGGCAATGTCACTGTCACTGCATATCGGCAGTGACAGTGATAGCTCTGATGTCTGATGTAGTTCAAGTAGAGTTTGGATCATAGGACACTCAATTGACAGTGAAACATACATGTACACAAGATCAGAGCAACACATAGAAGGCTAGGAGACTGAACAACTACCATGGATTTTTGAATTCTGACATATGAGAAGAATAAAATATTAGAGAATAAAGATGGGGTCACCATGCTTGATCTTATATCTAAGATGAAGTCAGTTTTTCTCAAATCACTTAAACATTAATATATAAAACCATTCATCGCCAGTTCAAGCAGTCTCGCTCCAGGGTCTATGATGCAGTGAATGAAATTTTCACATCTCACCGTAAAATAACACAAAAGTAAACCTTTAAACTTTGTAAAGACTCTAATTTAAATGAAAAAATGTGTGACTAAATGGAATTACTTTTTTTACCAAATTTGCCATAATGCAAAATTTCTGAGATTAAAAGTATTTCAACCTTACGATGTTGTCAATTTTGTAAAACATTTATAAGTACCAGCTAAGTTGTATATGTCGTGTACTTTTGAAAAAAATATTTTTTCGGTAGGTCACTGTGCTCAGGTTTTCACAATTGGTAAAATGTCGCCAGGAATTCATAATTTGCATATTCTCTCATGATTGTCATTTTGTGTGCTTTTCAGCTGATGCCATTGACCCGGCCAGAGTTGGATAAACTCAAGTCGGCTTAAACTGATAAATCCAAAAAGTCAACTGATGCATTTAAAAATGAATCAATCTAAGAATTTGCCCTATGTGTAGGTATATGGCTCTACAACCTGCCGGTAAGAGATATAGTGTCGAACATCTGGGTGCAGACCTACGCAATATATGTTTATTTGTACTCTGCGTGCATTCCTAATAAATTTGCGGCTACATGATAATTTTGGGGGCTTGAATATTTTTTATCATATAGACAGGGGACTCGACAATTTTTAATGGTATTGAGGGGGGGTCTAAAAAAATGAGATTTCAATCGCGATTCCTCCAGCCCGCCCACCCCCCTACGAATTTTTTTGAACGCAGCCTTACTGACGTTTTCTCCAATTCCTTCAACGTTATCATCGAAGTGCCGTCAGGTAGATATTTATTAACACCGATCAATACATCTGTCCAAAGGTCAAAAGGTTTTGACGGTGCAGTTACTATAACAACACTCGAAATACACAATACGTTTGTCTGTGTCCGTCTGCGTTGAAAAATATACGCTGTCGACTGATATCCTAGTATTTTCACAACAGATGGCTGCAACAGCAACTGTTTCGCCCGAACATGGCCGTCACTCAACAGCAGAAATGTCACCTACTTCTCCTACACGGGCAGAACTGCAAGTACAAGATATCGAGACTGTGGCGCCAAGATCGCAATATCAACATTTGAACCTCGGTGGTGTAACGGTTAGTGGGATGATGGGCAGCGGTGCTTATAGAGTAAAAGGACAGATATGGCTTTCTGAAAGTCGTCTTACACGCTCCGTTCTGGCCAAGTTGTTTTGCCTTGATCCGAAGACTATCGTCTTGAAGTCGAGTGTTGATAACTTTCTTGTAGGACCTGAGAGTGGCGGGAAATTTTCTTTGGAAAGGCTCGACCCGTCAAGAGAATGGATATGTGAGGGAGAACCCGCGCGAAAGGTGTGTAATTTTGTGTGAGATTAAAAGATGATTGCAATGCAACCAACCGTCTGGTTGGGAAACTATTCAGGCAAAGTTTACAAGTACAAACTTAAGATAGGAACTGATATGCCACGAGCTTGGGAAGAGTATTCGGAAAATAGACCATCAAATTTTGGCAAATTTACCAGAACTTCAATTTTCGGCGTAGAAGTTTTGATCGGTTTCATGGTTATAGTGTTACGTGTAATGCATTCCGTCTCCCACTTTTCTATGCGTGATTTTCTCTGAGACAGCGCTCAGCATAACCGTGATGATTTTATCCTATGTCGATATCCCAAGAATACAAAAACTCGGATTATATTATAAAGAGGGTAGTTGTCTATATTCTGTATATTGCGGGATCTTAACTCTTTTGTACGGGGTTGCATGGAAAGCGTTCACCATTTTCTTAAGATTAAACATAGCTATAAATTTGCAGACGATTAAAGTAAGGCCACTTTCCGACTGTCCTCATGTAAGTTGTAACGTTTGCAAGGTATAGCGTTTTTCTAACTTGTAAGTCCAGATCAATCGCTTGTAGTTTCAAACCTCAGTTTTCCCTCACAGTACATATTCGGCATTTTATCACATCGAACGTAAGTGGTTAAATTCATGTTAGTTAAGCGATGGTCTCTTCAAATTGGTGCGAATATTATCGTCTACTAGCGACTTAAAAATTTACCTATTATATAGGGAAAGGGTCCCAGATACTGTAGTTCACTATAGTAACTGGGTATAAGTAAGACTAAGGGAGCTTCGAGTATTGGAATTTTTGAATTTAAGGTATAAATTGTTTCGTTGTGAAATTAATGGACATAAAGGGATGACTCTATCTCCAATTTCCGGAAGCAGCTATGCACTACTACGCTCAGAAGGGCATTACACGGACTGTTTTGGACCAGGACAGGGAACGAAATAAAAAAAAATATTTTGAACAGATATGATAATATCACCAGCATCGTGGAAACGTTCCCAGAAGTCAATTCTCAATGAAGTGTGTCATACATTGTTTTACAGAATCTCAGTAATTATAGAAACAATGAAATGCAGTGTACATTTTATGCAGAATTCCAATTCATAATTTTTGGATATTGCTTTTCACCAAATCGGTTTCCTAATTGCATGAAACGTTTCTTTTTTCAACAGTATGGTACCTTCAATGTCTACGCTACCACAAAGACGATCGCCATCAGTATCTTGGATTTTGGACTACTAGTGTCACACGTCTGCATGTTGGTTTCTCTCACAGTGAACAAACACGTTTTTCTCGGCAGTTCTATGTCGGAAGGTCTTTGGGAAGCTGCCATCGCTTTTTGCGGCCTCTGCATCTTCCTGGACTTTGTTCTGGCGTACTTGCTGTACCTGGTCGGCAGTGTCGACATCGACGACGGGGACGGACAGGAAACGCTCGTGGCACCTTGCAGTTGCTGTGAGAGGAGATGCCGCACAACTGTACGAAAGTTGAATAATCACGTGACGTTGACGACTGCCATCACCATAGGATGCAGTCTTGTTTCAAACGTTCTTTACATGTTACTTGTAGTCCAACTTTAATTCCCAAGAAACCTCTCCGTGACTTTAATGGCGAATTTCATCTTCGTTTTCACGGCCAAACAGAACAAGTTTTGCCTCCAACCAATAGATAAATAAATAAATCGGTGAAAATAATTGAATAGATAATATGGCATTTACAGCAAGCAGACAAGTCCGACCTTTCCGTGTAACATACCAAACATCTTTCGACGCCAGAGACGTTTCAATAGCAAACTGTTCGTTCTGTTTTATGTTAAAATGTAAACTATTTTACATGTAATATCTGTCAATTTTATTCATACAATGAAGCGGTATCAATTCATCAAAAATAAAGGTCAATGGGGATTATTAATTTTCCTTTTCCCCCAATCCTGGCCTAACAACCTTGTCACGTACTAAAAGATTAGCCCTAATAGCCTGTTCAGTTCATAAAACCCTAAAAGAGGGTGGCAATTTTGAGTTATGCATATTGTGGATAGTAAGAGGGGTGTACATGATCGTATCGGTGAATTCTGTCACTTTTCGTTGTGCAATAGTAATAATCTTACCCTCTTCACGTCAATACGCTGCCCATTGTTTCAAGTTTCTTCGAAGTCAATGCATACTACATCGAGTGAGTGCACACACTGCTCTCTCAAATAGGGATACAGCTTTTAAAGTAGTTTTCTCCTCGAAATTGAAAGACTTAAACTTTTGCTCAAACTTGGGGTCACCGCGCAAATTTTGGCACCAGAGAAACAAATTATCCAAGATTTACGGATATTTGAAATTCAAATGGCCGCCATCCCTATATCAACTCTTTGAAGAAAAATAAGGTTTCGATTTTCGAAAATCTAAAATACTAGAAATTTTCCTATGCAAAGAGCTTTAAAATGAGCCCCACAAGTGATATATAAGAAAGAATTGAAAAGTTTGAGAGTCCGAATATCTGTCCCCGAGGCACATTCTACCTTGAGACTACGTACCAGATAAATATTCAGGAATTGACCTTTGTTCTTTATGTACTATAACCTTTATAAGAAAATATAAAGTTATTTTAAGCTCTCCGTTTGAATACAAGTATATTGTATGACTTAGGTCAGTATATAGATAAATCAAAAGACAGGCAGACAGACAGACAGACAGACAGACATAGATAGAGAGTAGATAGATAGATAGATAGATAGATAGATAGATAGATAGATAGATATGCAAGTAGTTGGTAGTTACTCATTTCCTGTGTACACAATAAAAGACAATTATTTTGTAATACCATCGTAATAAGTCTATATACTTCTCGCAACAAAGTCCAAACCATTGTCCCATATACACATTCAATGGTTGCTAGGGCCAAGACAGAAAAATTGGAGCATTAATAATGTATTTATTTGCATTCAAGTCTCAAAGGATTAGCTAGTTTCACAGTACGCAATTGACTTTATGTAAGATAAATAAACAGGATGGTCAAAGTACCATTTTCGAACTCGGTGAAGGACTTCAGTATAGTCATGCCTCCATAGCTATGTTTGACAACACGGAAGTTGGTTTAAAAGCAATCGCACACAGTTTGCAATAATCTAAATCAAAATAGCGACAGACTTCCATATACACCAAAGATTACAAGTGATCCGACACAAACTGTAAAAATCAAACAATGGTGACTTACAAGTCACCATATATTATTTTAAAAGTACAGTAATGCAAGCACAATTATAATGAAATATTTTCTCGACATCGTTGTCTACGATTCAACAGATTTGTGCATCATCGCTTTTTTTGAAAATTCTACATTTGAGTCAGGAAATAAAGTGTACTCATCTTTCCAGAGCCCGCATTTCCGGTTCCCCGGTCCTACAGCTTTTCATGGAAACCTCCCTTAACTTAGGAATGGTTTGTTCAATGAGGTCTGTATATATCAATATTCCCGTAAGATTCAACATTGGGGTCGGTAATTTTTCGATTTGTCTACATATTATTTTTTGACCAAATGATGCGAAACGGGGGTTTTTCTTTTATTATGTGCATCCTGGTGCGTTACCAGTGTCCTCAGCGTTGAAGAACGAGAATTACCCGCGGGAGAACTTTGTAGTTCAGTATATTTTATCTTATGTTTGTTAGCAACTTGGGAATGGTAGAGAAACACTGAAGAGTAATGTATTATAGTGAGTAAATCTGCTGATTTGTCTGTATCTGGTACAGAAAATACCAGGAATAATCCATCGTTGTGTCAAGAATCGATTTACACAGCACTGTGACCTTTGACCTTGCTGGGAAGCGGTAATGATGGCACGTTTGCACAATTTGCAACAGTATAGATTTCCACATTGAGTTGCAAATAAACAAAATTTAAATTGCCTCAATAACATGTTCGCTCTTTCAATATCGTCATCATCATGCATACCTCTACATACGACTCTAAGTAAGGGCCACTTCATCCAACCATTTCACATACAACATGAAACAAATTTCGCAAACTTAAAATGTAATATGATAAATTGAATCGTTTAGCACGGTTCAAGCAAGAACTATCGATGGTGTTCATTTTTATGGACAACTCACATTTAAAGCAAAGGCCTATGTTTTATATCGATCTTATTACGGGCAGTTTTGGCAGGGCATGCGCAATCGAAGCAGTCCATAGGTCATTAAATGTTAACCTTTAACCTTTGCAGTTATGCTCAACGGAAAGTAGACGATGAGATTAAATGATACCTTACTCAATTACTAATTTACATCAGACACTTTATTTCTAAAACTACACTAGTACCTCACAATATTGCTTGCGAGCGGCAAGTTCTCAAAGACAAGAATAACAAATACCAAACCTAAATGATTCCTTAACATAACAGTCGCTTGCCTGCTTCTCTGCCGACATGAGTGCCTTATCTCTTTCCACTGGTTTATTGCCGTAATCTTATACCACGATACTAATTACACAACGACAAAAAGACAACTGTAGTTCTTGCTGAAATGAACGTCATCGCCGGGTAGACCGGCCGACATTGTTGAGACACTGCTCAGTAAGTGTCAAGTAGATTGGATTTTTCAATCTTTCAAATCATGACTTCTGCTTTTGCCAATTTTCATTTTCTTTGACACTAAAATACCTTAAAACAGATTACCCCTAATTCTTTGTATGAAAATGCCTCGACCTAACCCCCCTAATTCTTTGTAAAACAGGTCCACACTTACGATTGATAACAATGGGTATTTTGCCAAACCATGGTGGTGAAAATGTTACAATCAACTGCCACTCTGTAATTTGTGCTAGAGTGAAGATAAGTGTGGACAAAAACATTTGGATAAAACTGACTTAATTGGCAATGTTATCACGCATGGGGGTCTCTAGCTATGTACCATATCGCCAACTTTACAATTACCTAAGCTACTGATGATTAATGTGAAATACTGTCTATGTGTCCACTGTTCTGTGTGTCTCTTCTAGCAGTCAAACAGTGGTGCAACTATTCTCATGCATACTCTTCCAAGTACATTTGATTGGGATGTTTAACGTTTTGTGTTTATTATATCCAATCAAATGAGACTTTGTCTATCTGTTATTCAATGGCTCAAAATTGATGAGGGTCAATTACAGATTTGTATAATCCTCTACAAGATTTACTCGCCAAACCAGAGAAACCATATAATTATTGTCTGTCTCAAGATATCTTTGCAAGAGCTTTTCAGACAAACGTTTGATTCATGAATGATGAAGATGTTTCATTATTTGCCTTTTATATATCTCTTTGAGAGGCATATATGTTACTTCATGCTTCAGCCAACTTACAGTTGTCTTTTGTCGCTGTGTAATTAGTATCGTGGTATAAGATTACGGCAATAAACCAGTGGAAAGAGATAAGGCACTCATGTCGGCAGAGAAGCAGGCAAGCGACTGTTATGTTAAGGAATCATTTAGGTCTGGTATTTGTTATTCTTGTCTTTGAGAACTTGCCGCTCGCAAGCAATATTGTGAGGTACTAGTGTAGTTTTAGAAATAAAGTGTCTGATGTAAATTAGTAATTGAGTAAGGTATCATTTAATCTCATCGTCTACTTTCCGTTGAGCATAACTGTTAACCTTTGCAGGAAATAACCTTGTCTTACTATCTTCATAGATAATTGCCATGATTACGTGTATTGTCTCCGTTGCAATTTGAATTCGAAATAATGGTGGAATTCTTGTTTTATCTAACTCCCAATGTTATCTGCAGACTGATTCGATCTCACTAAATTTATCAGACTTTTTATTTGTGTAGTTACTGTTGCTATCGTGCTTGATATTGTGTAACGCCTGTTCTCTCAACAACCAGGTAGTGTACGCATGTAGTCTTGATTGTCACTATTGCAAGGTATTGTGGGAGAATATTTCCGTCGACGACGACCATCTTTTAAAAACATCAAATCTAGCCTTTGTTTCTTTGGAAACCATAAAGATTTACCTTTGCTATCGACATCGTTGTTTCCAGGAGAGAAATAAACCGATCGTCATTCACAGAACAAAATCGTTGATCTCTCTCATTAGTATATTTAAATTTTAAATCTTAAAACGTGCATATTTCACTAAAATCCAAGAGCAGGTGAAAATAATATTTATATAGAAGAGTTGCACGTTGAGTCAAAATGGACAAAATTCAATGTCATCATAAAATAATTGAGCTTCTTTTCGATTAGCTTTTGGCGTTTGCACCATATGCCTGCTCCATTACTCTTACAATGATACTTGTTTGTAAAGTAGAAACAGACTATATGAACGTGCGATTACACGTCGTTATCAACTGTTGAGGAATGTACACCCCAAAAAGCAATCACGACGTATCTCGTATCCATTGATCTTTTTGACTGCACAATTCGCCAGTTTCTTGGCCTTTATTACCGCCGGACACACAGGGCTTCACATTGCGTCATCCAAGTCATTCCACGTCCCGGTGTGTATCAGTCTATCATTCCATGAAGAGTAAGGTTCGCAGGTTCGCCGTAGACTCCGCCACGTTACAGATGAATAAGACCAGTCTACAGACCAGGATCGGGAAAATATTGCCCCGTCTTATTGACGAGCACACTTCCAGATAATTAAGGGAAAGTCGTGAAGGAGAGCCAAAGCTTCATGAAACGTATGACCAAGATCATCAACTCACATGGAGAAATGTACACTCGTAGTTCATGTAAATGTGCTTTTGTGAATAGCTGATCCTTGAGGAATTTCCGATAATGGTTATTCTTTGCTGACTAATAACTGTGCGCAAACTTGTTTCTATCGTCATTATTTTTTTTTATTTTATTTTATTTGATACACAGATCAACGGGCAAACCCACTAACAGATCTGCGAAACAAAAAGTCACACAAACACAAGACAAATATACAAGACAACCATAAAAGTAGCACGATACATTAAATTGAAAAAAAAACATGCACGTATCAAAAAGGAGAACTGTTGAAATGACTGGATAAAATAGTTTTAAAATTACACAGCGTAGAAAAAATATCTATAGTACATTTTAAAGAGATATCATTAAAAACAGACATGCATCTGGGCACTGTCGAGAATTTTCAGCAATTAACAGAACACAAGTCTGGTTTAAAAAGGGGTTTCCTTCGTAAATTTCTACTGGGGGCATAAAAGCAGATTTGATTTAGAATATCTGGAGCATCATAATGTGAATGAATTATTTTGTACAAAAAGCACATGTCAAGGGTTAGTCTTCTATGTGTAACTTAGGAATGTTCAGAATTCTGCAATAAAATGGGTAGCTGGATTTACTGCAGTGAACATTGAGTTTGCGACAAATGTATTTCACAAATTTAATTTGTACTCTCTCGATTTTTTCTGACCGGCCCTGCTGGTGGGGTGACCACACAACAGAGCCATACTCTAGAATAGATCTCACATAAACAAAATACAGAGAAATAATTGCTGAAATGTCATTGAATGGCTGGCAGAGACGCTTAATAAAACCAAGAGATTTGAAGGCTCTAGAAACAATGTTATTGATGTGAAAAGAATAATTAAGGTTGGAAGTAAGGTAAATGCCCAAATCCTTGACAACAGAGACCCGTTGAAGAGGGGTACCATTGATGGAGTAATCAAGAGAGGAAATGATTCTTTTCTTAAGTGTAAAACTGATAAATTTACATTTACTGATATTAGGTGACAGTTTCCAGTTGTTACACCATTGTGCAAATTTGTCAAGATCTTGCTGTAACATGACACAGTCAGCGAGGGATGTGATGGTGCGATAGATCTTGGCATCGTCGGCATACAAGCTGAGCTTTGCAGAAATATCTAACAGTGAAATATCGTTAATAAACATAACAAAAAGTAGTGGCCCCAAGAGTGAACCCTGGGGCACACCTGACGAAGCAATGTACCATTTTGACGAGCAACTACCAAACACTACCCTCTGTCGTCTAAGATGAAGATAAGAAGCCAGCCAACTGTGCAGATTACCACATATACCGAATTTGGCGGCTTTGTACAGGAGAAGTGTGTGACAGACACTGTCAAAAGCCTTGCTGAAGTCCGTGTAAATTGAATCTACCTGTTGTTTATTGTTCAGTGAAACAGAGATGAAATCTGTATAATCCACTAAGTTAGTTGTAGTGGATCTGTTTTTGACAATCCATGCTGGTCGATGGAAATATTTGGTTTAATATGATGATAGATACGAGGAACAATAACTGCCTCGAAGATCTTAGCAAAAAGAGGCAACAAGGAGATTGGGCGGTAATTTTCAACTGCTGATTGACCACCAGATTTAAACACGGGGACAACATTGGCCTGTTTAAACTGAGAACCAACTTGTATCGTTATCATAGAGAACTTTCACCGCCGTGTTAGGGTATTTGATTCTTGACGCTGTTAGAGGTGTCCCACTGAGACTGCGCACTGAGACTGAGAGTTAAACTTTTGCTCAAATTTTTCACAACGAAACTTTCAGCCATTCTGTTACCAAATCGAGAATAAAAATCAGAAACAATTTACCTGATGTTTACCGATATTTGAAATTCAAAATGGCCGCTATCTCTGCGCTAAACCTATTGGGCAAAAATAAAATGTTCTACGTTTGGATGCTATTGACACAGTATTGAGGGAGATACATTAAAGCCACACTTCAGAACGTGTTATACTTCAT